>NC_092821.1:88754959-89122459 GCF_023375885.2 Dermacentor andersoni
ATGGCTTTGCGACTTTGCGAATCGATCATTTTTGACGAAATGTTGCGTCATAAACGAAACAATTAGCAATGACTGTGCATGCGTGCGTAGACTCGTCGCCTTTCTGTGTATTGAAAAGTATGAGTATGTATATGGAAACTTAGAAAGCTGAAGTGCAATAAATAGTGTCACAAGAACGTACCAAAGCCACAAGTGCGAAGATGAGGCAAATCCATGTACTGCCCATTGTAGCTGAACGATCGTAGCACTAGAGGGGCTTGTATTTATTTTAGGTGGAAACACCACGGTGGGGAGCTCTGGATCTGGTTAGACTACTATCTGTTTTTTTTTAATGTGCTCTCAAAGCTCAGTACGTGACAATTTTCAGATTTCTCCATGCTTGAACATCGACAATGGACCATAAGGCATGGGTTAGAAAAGTTTAAGCAGCCTGGCTCTCAGGACTGCCAAAAACAATTATACTAACAATGATAATAAAACATTTGCAAACAATAAATGTGCATCACCTTCTGAGTGAAAATAAATACTTTACATCATGTGAGAATAAAACGTAACAGTAAGGCAAAGAAATTATGCTAAGCTAATTATACACATAAGAAAGAGGTTAAATAGATAAGCAGTAAGTGAGAAACACCACAAAAACAAAAGCTTACATGCGTTTTAAACAAACATGACAAAAATACGCATAAGTCTTAATTTGATGTAGCTCAGCATGAATGTTGAAGAAAGAAAGTACAGAATTATATATATATATTTTTGGCTGACCTTTTGTATTATGCTTGGCTCCAAATTACATTCAGCATTTTACTACAATAGACCAGTCTAGTGTCTCTCTTCAGTATGCCTTTAAATTTCGCTTTCCTCCATCTTTTGGCCCCGTAGTAGGACGATATAAGCAGTGCGCGGGCTTCAAAATCAGAGCTTGGTTTGGTGTGCAGGGCCAAAAAGCGTGAGTGTGTGTGTGATTGGTGCACGGGTCACGGGAGGTCGGCCCGAGGCGATCGGGCTGACAAGCTGACTAGAGCGGGACAGCACGGGGAGCTCTCGGTGGGCCACGTCCCGATGTCACCGGTCCTGATCCTGCTGGATCGGGCTTTGCTCCAGCTAACAGTGCTGTCCTTGGAGGCTGTGCTACCTGTCGGATCCTGCCGTGGCCAGGCTGCGCCCCAGCTCCTGTCACCGCCGAAGCGAACTTGTGGCCAAACTACGCTCCAGCCACCGCTACCATACCGCTGCGGCTCGTAATCAACTGCTACGGTTACAATTGTGAGTGCTGCAGAGCCTGAATGGAGGTTACTGACATCAGTGCATCATACCTGGCTAACATACTGTTTGAATTTATTCTTATGTGTCTAGTCCCATGTCTACTGCCACATGCATAAATTCGTTCCTCTCTGTCTTGTATGATTGCTCAGTACGTCTGGCCGACCTATGCCCACAAATTTGTCCACAGGCCCCAAGTAGATTTGGACACATTTTCCCGAAACAGATACAACAGTAAAACCTCATTGATACATTCTTGAGGGTTCTACAGAAAAAGACTACAGGATTAAAAGAAAAAAATTTGCAGCTGATAATGCTTGCCGTAGCACTATTGATGAGACGATAAGCCTCTCTCACACAAAAGCTCATTAGAGATTCAATAGGAAGCCAATAAACTAGTGAAAATCAGGTCTGTGAAGGTCGTCATCACTGCCTCACAGTTAAATTGAATGTTAAGCTTTTTTTCTTGGAGCTGTCATAGCCATGAATCAAAGTTAACAAAGGTTGTAATTTCCATCTGGCATTTGAGTTGAACTTCAGAAAATAAAAGCCTCTTCCAAGCTCTCGCAGCCCGTTTCATGTTTCCACACAGCCTTGTACATCGAACTAACCACACAAAAGTGTGTATAGAAGGGCACAAGTACAGAAACCCCGAACGTGAATGTAGGGTTCTAACCCACATCAAAATTTTGCCTTTGCCCCACTCCCACAGGCTTTCAAATCAGTAAACCATGTTAAGATTGGTGACCAGAAATGATCTATATACACTGATGGCGATGCTCCTGCATCGGATCGGATGACTGCATCGGATGACAGCTTTTGCAAAGTCACCAATTCCAACGGCAATGTGCGGCAGTCAACGTTGGCTCCGCCGACCAACAATGCCGTGTAGGCAGTGTGCTGTAGCATCTTTAAATGTAACAACTGGGGAGTTAATGCACATAACCCTTTAGAAACTAAACAGGACCGGTACTTCAGAGCATAAGAATTGGGAAAATTTAAGAGGAACGTGTTAATGAGGTTCTGCAGTAATGCTATAAAAATGGTAAAACACTTGAGCCAATCCCGGCTTACAGAACACAATACTTAGCGATTGAATGTCCGAATACACTCTATTACATTAATGTCATACAAGGCAGCTTAAAGAGAAATTCACAGTGCCAGCAATGCCACTTACATAGAGGCGAAGGACACGATCCCAGGTCTCTCTGAGTTTCTTGCGCTTGTCCCGGAGAACTTTCTCGCTCAGCACTGGTGGGTTGGACACATTGTACTCTGCAGAGATGAAAACAATGCCTTGTTATATTTTGGGGTGCTCGTCAAACTTTGTTGAAAGAGAGATTAAAATAATGGCAGGCTTCAGCGGTTCCACCAGCTTTGGTGTTTTGTGTACCTTTTTAGTATAAATGAGCCCTGTACAGCGCACTCCACTCAAACGACGATTGAAACTTGGAAAATGAGATGGTTAGAAACGTAAATCGTATTCAGGCTTATCTTGAGCACAATCAATATACTAACCCTTAGAAATGTGAATCATTGTATTCAGGCTTATCTTGAGCACAGTCAATATACTAACCCATACGTATGGGTTAGTATATTGACTGCTCAAGATAAGCCTGAATACAATGATTTACGCTTCTATGGGTTAGTATATTGACTGTGCTCAAGATAAGCCTGAATACAATGATTTACATTTCTATGGGTTAGTATCCTGACTATGCTTAAGATAAGCCTGAATACAATGATTTATATTTCTAACTATCTCATTTTCTAAGTGTCAGGTGAAACAGGATACATATTATCATACTTCTGTCATGCGAGATGCGCTCCCAATACCAAGGTGTTTTGGCCTGCTAATTGCTGAAGACACTTTAGAAAAATGCACCCACCCAATCAGTAACTGAATTGCTGTGAAACATTGCCAAATTCATCAGATATTTGGACATATCTGGGTTGTCTGCTAAGACTTACATAAATGGGAGACAGCATGGCAGCTGCATCAGTGAATTTGACGACTGATGAATGCGCTCACTGCTAAGTTTTATGGGCAAAAGGCCACTCAGACAAACAGTTTGCTTGTTTTCAAGTGATTCTACTCCCTGCCTTTTCACTGCCACTACACCATGACAACACGGTCACCCATCATTAAACTAGGTAACAAGTGGGTTACAGTGTATGACATTGAAATTACTACTGCACATTATGGACAATGAAGTCCTGTATTACGAAAACAATGTTCCTTAAAGGGACACTAAAGCGAAACAATAAATAAGTTTAGACTAATGAAGCATTGTTTGAGAACCCTGTAGGCTGTCATTTCAAAAAAGTAGTTTGATTATTAGATGAGAAAATGAAGGTCCAAGTATCAGTATTTGAATTTCGCGCCGAAACCCCAGCGCCGGTACGTCAGCGTGATGTCAGGGATTCCAAAGTATGTTTTCGCATTTGGGCCGCGTTGGCTGAATAAAGGTTTTCGAAACACTTGCCATGTTTAATATTTGGTTCCTTTAGAACACAATGTAGTCAACCTGTACCGCTATATATAATTAGTAGGCCCTAGAAGATGACATCAAAATCCAAGATGTCACAGCTCCCAGGTGCGGGAACTTAAGTAGGCGTTGCCACCCGTATTTCGTTCTTGCGCTTTTTCTGGCTTACCAAACGTCTTATCATTGTAAGAGTGGTGCTTTTGGTGTTGTAGAACAATAATTTACTGATGCAGAAGAAATCATGTTTCACTTTAGTGTCCCTTTAAGAAATGAGGGTGTCCCACAAAATAAAGTGAGACCATTTTTTTCCGATCAAATTGTGTTTGCTTGAGACATCACAAGACGTCATAAGCATGCTTCGCGAGTTAGAGCAATTTCGCGTAGTCCAAATAACTGCCATTCTGTGCACCTACAGTGACTGGATGCAATACACAACATTCAATGCGACTGATGCATAACAGACTGCCTCGCATGAGAAAGCAACAATTTGTAAACAGCACTTGTCCCTGAACTCCTTTCATTCCGGCAAAGAATCGTTCAAGTTTGCCGACTCACCCATTTCGTCAATCCTTTGCAGGTCTGCAATCAGCTGCTGTGGGTCTTTTCCTTTCAGTACAGCTGCTCTGACCATCTGACGCTGTTTCTTGTTCTACAGGAATGAACAAAATTAAATAATTTGGTTGGTGAGAGAACCTACAAGGGCAAGGTAGGGTTCTCTCAAAGGGACTCTCAAGCAAGGTTGGCTGCCCAGCCCCCTACTTCTCCTGCCATATTACAGTAGTCATGGTATTTATTTTTCCCATAACGATTGGCATCTTATTTTTGTAAAAGACAGTTAATACGCACTCTATCTTTGGACTTGCTGCATTACTTCCATTTGTTTCCTTTCTTGCTGTCTCCAAACACTGCCATTCTAATTGCATGTGTATATAGCATCATATACTACTGCTAGGTCCAACATCCATGCTCATAACTGAATGCAGAAAGACTGGAATTAAGCTATAAGGATTTCTATGGACCAACAGGATGCGAAAATTGCTTTCTAGGAGCATGCAACAGCTTGCCACAAGACTCACTCTTGCAGCAAATGTCTTGATTTGCTTGACCGATATCTTAAAAATGCCCTCGAACATTTTTCAAGTAACCATTTTTCGGTTGCAGGTTGTGTACATTGATGGTTGGAGAGATAAATGTAACAAGAGTGGCAGTGATAGGGGTACACAGTCAAACGTTATTCAGCTGAGAACGTTCATATTAAAATGAAACAAATGCATGCCCTCAACTTAAATTTTTCAGCCTTGTGTCCCCGTTTCTCTCACCCATTGATGTAACCACCCGCTACCAATGGCAATAGCTCGAAGTGCCTACGCAGTGAAAGCTTGCATTCCATAGTTGCCTACATGTTCTATGTTCACGGATTCCAGGTACTCCGGTGTGTTGATGAACTCGTTGCCATGGTAGCGAACTACCTTTGCGTATTCTAGCAGATGTCACGGTTTCCCCTACTTGTCAAGCATCCTAGGACTGAGCAACAACTATTGTAGTCTTTCATAGCCTGCAGACGCAGTTGAGCACAGCACTGCAAACAACAAAAAGGATGTGGGAACAACGATGCACTGAGGAGCGAAATTTGCACCCCATGAACAACACTCGCCAGTGTATTGCACATGCAAAATGAGGTGACAAGGCTGCTTACGAGCATACAAAAGTGAGAAGAGACGTTTCTGTGCTAACTTTTTGTGTGCACACCAAGGAGCATATACAGCAATGCTGTAAGGAGTTCGACGAAAGTTCGTCAGGTCAGGTAACACGATGATGAAGTTGCGGTCACTGACCAAGTCAGTGTGAAAATAACACAGACGTTTCGCGACCCGTACGGGTTCCTTGATAACACTAAAAGCGGGCAAGAGCCGCAAGTTGTTTTTATGCCAAAATGTGACATAGAGAACGGGTGTAGTTGGCAGGCAGATTTCTGCTTGCCAACTACAACCTTGCCAACCTTGCGGCTCTTGCCCGCTTTTATTGTGATCAAGGAACCCGCACGGGTCCCAAAACGTCTCTGTGTTATTTTCACCTTGACTTGGTCAGTGACCGCAACTTCTTCATCAACAGCAATGCTCAGTGGCCGGAGGTGGAATAACAGCCAGTGCCCCTATTGTGTCTTGTAGTTGAAGTGACTTGTTTTTTAATGACTGTGTTGATTTGTGTTATTATAAAAACTACGGCACACAAAAATAAAACCAAATATTAATTGATAGAGTTTTTGCTGCAGTGCAGTGATTATCTGCAACTCTGTTTCTAACCAATCATGGACGAGCGAGTGGTGACGTCGATGATGGTTCTGGTCGAGCACCCCTGGGAGGTGAAGCGGTCTGCAGGGATGTAGTGATTTGTTTGTGCGAATAAAATATTACATATATTTATATTGCTGCTCTGCTCTACACTAGAGGTCATCTCCAACCATCAGTCTACGAAAGTCTTGACAAGAAACAGAAAGTCTTGACAAGAAATTCTGACAAGTGCTCAAGGGCAAAAGGAAATGTCTATTTTTTTTATAGAATGGGCAAAATAAACAGCGAATAAGGATATTAAATGAAAAATAAATATTTTTCCAGACACTCTTTTGGTAACAGGTTTGTTGCCTGTGGGCAACTCCAGGCAGCAGAGCACTGAAAGTGAGCTTTCCCCCAAGTCACCCATGTCCTCGTGTGGAACTTGAACAGGCCGTTCTTGCCGGATGTGAAGCAGAGGTGTACATTGCATTGCATCAACATCAACTGCGTGGTACCAGAGCAGCTGGAGATCTTGCATTGGTCTTTCTCCTTTGTCCATGCTTGCAAAAGGAAGCGAGACATGTGCCAAACTTTTTCCTCGTCCTCTGTTCCTGATCTAACCCAAAAAATGCTTGCTGCCCGTCATTCAGTGTTGGTAAAAAAACATTTGGTTGGAAACTCCATACTCAAAACCGAAACTAAGCAAGAAAAGAAGTTATTTTCTGGTGTGTTGAGGATACAAGTGCTGTCTGTAGGCAACACTCTTTCATGAAGGTTTAATGTACTGAAGTGAGGGCTCTGAATTAATATTGACTATCTATGGTTACTTAAATGTGCACTAAAGGCATGGTTGTGAGTGCATCTGCCTTCCATACTTGTAAACATGCAGCCAGGAATCGAACCCATGATGTGCAGTGAATGGCTTCGTTTGCTGTGTTGCTTCAGTCAAAATGCTTTGGATGCAAGGTGACGCAAGTGCAAAGCTTTCATTAAAGCATTATCGCTAGAGTGATTCATGTGGCTTAACATTGTAAAGCGACATGCGGGGCTATGAGAGACGGCACAGTGGAGAGCTCTCGAATAACCTTAACCACTTGGGAGTTCTTTAATGTGCGCCCAAATCTCAGTTCACAAGTGCTTTTGCTTTCTACCCTTATCAGAATGCAGCTGGGAGTCAAATACGTTCTCTTTGAACACAACAAACGGCGCGAGAAAACTGAACAGAAGTACTGGGGTGTCGCAGACGATACGGATATTTGTACACGTTGGGTATACTTCCTTATTATTATGGGTATAATTTTATTAACCCACACTGGCGTTAATGGAATCCACTCCTGATAGAAGATAAGGGAGGAAGACGAACAGAACTTTGTAGGTAATTGAGTACGACTATTAAGACAGTTAATTTTAGCCTCCGTACACGGCCTTTGCTATACGGGTGCCGTGTCACACGGCGCCCTTTCGATCGCGATCGAGCCCTATCGGGACCTAATTTCACTTTCGCGACTGGCCTCCATGCGCAAGCTGCAGGAAGGAGCCAATCGCGGTTGAGGAGTTCGATCCGTATCGGGCCCGATCGCGATCCTAAGTGCCCGTGTGACACCAGTATTACCCCTTTACGTAATGAGTCCCAGTATATTTAAAGCAGTAGCGTTAGTTCAAAGCGGGTGGTCTTGGAGGTTCGAACAGTGAAACCGCAACGTTCACCGTGCGCATATCGCAACACGCACACAAGGCGCGAGCACAACACTGGGAAGACGTTCTAAAGCAAAAGCAGTTTACCTTTTTGAGTTCTCGTTTTCTGGCTTCTTTTCCTGAAAAAAGACCAAACCACAGCCATGATTTAGCTCGACGGCGCTGTTTTCACAAATTGTCAATCAGAAAGTGAATGCAGTGTGCGACGTTGATAGCGACCGGACTAGAACATTATCGGGTAACCATTTCGATTAATGTTTGTTGCAATACGCTCTCTCTCTCTTTTTTTTTCGGATTATAACAGTTAAAAGTGAAGATGCGACAAACATCGTTGATGGAGCGATCAAACGTTGGACACAGCTGCAAACCGCTGATCGCGCGCAAACCGCTGAACTTGATTGCGCTGATCGCAAGCAAGTTCTACTTTGACTAAATGACGACATCTGCTTTATAACGACTCATTTTACGGAAATTGAACCACTAAACAGCCCTGAGCACACATTGCGAACGGACATGAACGATAAATTGTCGCTTGGGCATCATGCCGCGAGAATGTGGTTTAGCACGTACTTGCTTGATCCGTGGGGTTCATATATTTCCCACTTTTCGTGGTGTTGATGGATCTTCGCCCCATCTTGTTCGGTTTACGTGGGACTCTGGCGAAACTTCAGCAAGAATCACTGCTTATAAAACACGAAAAAAACACGCATTCACACACATACACCGGCAGTAAAGTGGGCACACCATTCGTAGAATGCACCGTTAACCGACAACAACCACGACAGCTTACGTCCTACCATGCTCCTAATTCACAAGTTACATACATGGTTACATATATCGGCATAACTGAGCTGAGGAATATTTTGCATAAGGCAAAATAAAAAATTTACTGATAAATATAAATAAATAAATATAAATAAATAGCTGAATGTGCCCGTGTACTTTTGCTCCAAAACAAGCATTCAACATGGAGGCCATGACGTCACTGTTCTTTTTTTTTTTTTCCGCAATCACGTTTACTGCCCAGTTGCACTATGGTGGTTAGAATATGTACTGTACCATGGCTGGACCAGCTGTGCTCTGGCTGGTTCCTAATTTTATGACTGTACCCACATAGCTTGCAAGACCACTCAGAGACAGCTGCTGCTGGAGGTTGAGAAAATCTACGTTGGATACCACCGTAGAGTTGATGCCACCAATCGGCTCCCGACTATTTAATTTTATTTGCGTTAGATGAAGGTCCTAGATCTTTAAACCCTAGAAAAAAGTGACAAACCTCAAATCAGCATGAATAACTTAACAGCTTTCCTACACGCAGTTTCGGTTTCATTTTCCAGGAGGATACTACGTCGTGACGTCATGGCACCGTATGCGGTCACGTGGAAGTGAGTGAGTGAGTGAAGAAACTTTATTGCAGGTCCCGCGAGGACACGAACTTGTCGCACACCCGGCTAGTCCCACGTCGGGACCGGCAGGTCTAGCCTACCGGCCCGGTCGCGGGCACACCGGACAGCCAGGATTTGCTCTTCTAGAGCGGGGCTACGCAGAAGCGAGTCCCACTACTCCTTGACGAACTTGGGGTATGTCGACCCGCACTCCCAGAGCTATTCGCTAGAGTGGAGGTCTGCCCGCAGGACGGGCAGGCGTCGTCGCGATACACGTCGGGGTAAGCCTCGTGGAAAAGGGAGAGACACGGGTATGTGCTGGTAAGCGAAACGGCTTGTGCCCTATTCAACGTGGAAGCAGTACATTGTGACGAGTTGACACGCACCGGCTCGCTCGACCAAAACAATATCTGACTCCCACATATATAATGTGTGGCAACGTCACGACATAGTATCTTTCTGGAAACGAAACCGAGACTGGCTGCAGAAAAGCTCCAACATTAAATTATTAACGGCGCTCTGAGGAACGTCAATATTTTTTCTAAGTTTAAGACACCTAGGACTTTCATTGAACGAAATAAAGAAATAGTTGAAAAATCATGTCACTACCCGTTTAAAAAAGTTTGCGCCCTTTGGGGCCTATCTTGCCACAAACGATAGTCATCATCTGCCTTGCTTGCGTTTCCTTTCTTGAAAACTCTGCGCTCGCTGCCTTGTTGCCAAGAGTGCTATGTCACGTTGATGAGTATGGCGTTCGTGACTTGGAAGTACACCGGGCGCGCAGCGTTAAAGAAAGGAAAGGCGCGCAATTAAGATAGGTGACGATTATTGCTGGGGGACAATTAAGATAAGCCCCAAATGGTGCAGAATTTTCTTGGAACGTAACGGAAGCCTATGAACGAGAATAGCAGAAAACGAGATTCTCCTTTGAACCCACTTTGAGCACTACACGTGGCGATAAACGAGGCTTTGACTTCTCAAAGGGGTACCAACGTATTTTCATGTTGTAGAAACTCTACACTAAGAAAAGGTTGTACATTTAAAGCTTATATTGCCACCCAAATAACAGTCGTAATCTATCTTTCTCTGGGGGCGCCTGCCTACTCGCATTGACTTCAATGAGGTCCAGATGTCCATTGTCGGAACCAAGAACTGCTGTATAATACCTGTATATATCGTAGGGATGTGTCGAATACATCCAGCGAACGTCCCTCGCAGAAACGTTTGGCCGCACTTGATTTCTGTGTCCTGCGGACATCCCTTGCACGCTGTGTACATTTCACGGCCAATTCGTCAGGGCCTATTGTACTACGTTTGCTTTCGCAGCCCACGCTCTGTGCCAGATGCAACGGGCAGAGGGCAATCACAGCAATATCAGATATGTTGATCGCACATGTTACGCGGATACACACGCGCTCGGAAATGCATGCAGTGTACTCCTCATTCTTCTAGACCGCTTGCCAGGCACAAGTGCCACATTGAACCAACTGAAGTTCACAAAGTTCCAGGCACATGAATTCACAATGTTCCATACACATGAGCAGCAGAAATGATAGCTCGGGACTGCAATTCGAGCTATCACACAATTCTCTTACGAGCAAACTCAAAGGCACAGCTTTTTGGAGGACACTTACTCATGTGTAATTTTAAAAAGGTCTATGCGAAATATCCTTGGAACGTAGGTGGCGGAATGCCCTAAAAAAGTACATGTGCAACATCCTCCGTTTACCCGCTGTGGGATATATTCACAAATTGCATTCTTCTTTGTGTGCGGCCACATTTTTGAAGGGGAGGGGTGTGGGGGTGGCGGCAAGATATCGTGCCGTGCCGGTGAGCCGATCGCGGTGACAGTATAGTGTCAAGTTATGCGCCATCGAGGTTATAGGGTATCTGCCATTGGGTTTTACTCTGCTTTCAATTTTATATCTTGCCATTAGAAATATTATGTCTAGTTTTTATAAACATAAATACTACAGCATATAACCTCTACATAACCGTTCGCTACACAACAGTTACATTATTCATACAATAATTTTCTACAAATCATGAACGCTTCGCATTACGTAGACAATGACTACAGTTGAGGGTGCCAAATCTTTTGTCTCCGAAACAGTGCACGGGCATTGGGACTTATTTTTTATTTTCTACGGGCGAAGTGTGTTTGTCCCTTGGGTAAACGCATGCGAACTAAGAAATCGTTTTTCTCAGAAACCAAAGGAACCTAGTTAACAAATGAGGCTCGTTGCGTTTAAAAGAAAACGTTAAGATCTTGTGTCTGTTGCAAGCGGTTTCTTTATTTAGATCGTCGATACTTTTATGGAAATTTCTGAAAATTCCTAAATTTCATAAATTGAAACTCAAGTTTACAGCGCTCTTACTCCGCAATGAAAAAAAAAAGAAGGATACCATAATACGTAAACTGCACTTAATACATTTACAGCGGAAAAGTTGACGTATTATCCACCCCTCTGAAGCTTATCACTACTTTATGAGTCGAACTTTTGCAACACCCTTGAAACACTGTAACAAACTTACGTAAGCTGCAAATTTATCTATCAAGTTTGTCCTTTTTAGATATTTTAACGAATGTAGTTTACAAAATTGTGATATGTATATCTGGTGCAGAGGCACAATTTGTGAACTTTGGGCTATCATTTCTTTCGAACTTGCAAATTTCCGGGAATTTGTTAAAAAATCCGAGGCTATAAATCAAAATTTGCTTCCTATAGCCTCTAGAACCTAAGTTTCTCCATAAAATGCCACACATTCCAGCCAGATCGGTCAAAGGGCTGTTTCATGAAGTTTTTCTGCGTTTGACATGTGTTTGGATAGGCAGAATCGTAGGCGGCTCACAGATAAAGCTTTCTCTTAACGCTGGGCGCCAATACTTTCGTTCATGAAAGACATTCGCGTTACCAGCGTGACATAACATTAAGGACAGGAAAGTAGCGAGCGCAGAGTTTTTAGAGTGCATATACCACATGCATTCTAAAAAAAAAAAAAAATGTTTACGCCCTTTCGAGCGTATCTTGTCCCAAAGCAATAAATGTCATCTCTTTTGCTTGCATTCCCTTTCTAGGAAATTGCTCTCGCTAAGTTTCCTGTCAAGAAATCATATATGGCGCATCGATAACGCGCATGCCTTTCCTGACATGGAAGCTCACCGGCGCGCAGCGTTAATGACAGACAAGCAAGATAGGTGGAGATTATTGTTTGGGGAAAAGATACTGCTCAAAGGGTGTAAACTCTTGAGAGGGTTTTTCGGAATGTGTGCAATGTTTGACACTTATGTTATTCCCAATCAATAAGCGTAATCTATATTGGGCCACGAATGGCATGCGCGTTATCAGTCAGATATATAGCATTCTGAACAGGAAAGTATAGTGAACGCAAAGTTTTCAAGAAAGGAAGCGCAAGGAAGAGAGATCAGGGTGCCCAAGGGTTGAGGGTCGCAAACAGGCGAGCCCACAAAAGAACGCACAGCGAGCACAAATAGAGCACGTAGAGCCCACAATGGAGTAGGCGTCCCCCAACGCTTGAGTGTGGATTGGGTACCCTATTCAAACTCTGCAGTTCAGCAGGCGCTGGTCCGGTGGGGACACGACATCGCCGTGGTCATGAGCCCTGTGCTATAAGGGCCCCACCCGGTAATATTACGACGAAAATAAAGTCCTCTTTCTCTCTGTCTCTCTCGAATTATTTCTTGGGAACAAAATATGCCCTGAACTGCGCAACATTTTCTTAGACTTTAAAGGCATTCTTGAAATGCCAGACGCGGCTTCGTCGACATTATCGGGCCTTCGTGGCACAGACTAAATTTGGTGACGTTTTGAAGCGACAACAGTAAGTGTGACGACGTTGCCAATAAAAACAAAAGTCACAGTTCTGGTCAAAAGGCGGAGCACCGATAGCGATTGTAATGCATAAGAGAATTACGCGAATGTTCGTAGATTTATAGGCCGTATAAGCTGCAGTAAACGTTCGCTTGCTTACTAAAAAAAATACGGTAGGTGTCACGCGCATACAGTCAAACATGAAAAAATAAAAAAGGCAGACTAAACTCCAGTTGACACGTATGTAATGCGAATCATTCACGGTTGGGAGAGAATGGTTCTTATGAATCAAACCTGTTCTGCAGACAATAATTAATGCTTTTGCGACGTCTTGCGAACTGATGCGAAGCATAGCGCATAGTTTTGTTCGTTAATGTTGTGATAAACAGTGACTATAGAGTAGGCGTCGAAGCGATTCATTCAAGAGCGGCACATATCCAGTTGCAATTGGCCCAAATTTTTCAGTCTGCGCTGTCTTCACGCTGCCTAATCTGGGGAGCGAGGGATGTTGAGTCGCGCAGACATGTGAGTTCGTATCTCACGGGAACTGCAACACAAGTGGCGGTAAGACGGCGTACACTCCTGCGCTGCTTCGAAGCCACACACAGGATGCGGGGCTATAGCCTCTGGTTTGAGCAGAGGGAGCAACAAGTGTGTGAAGTGTGTGCATCCGCTCTCTCCCGCTCTCTTGCCAGCCACAAGTAACACGCAACTGTTAGTCGAGCGGGCCTAGGCGGGAAGCGGGAGAACTTGCTTACAGATTCGGTTCGTGGTCTAGCCCTACCAGATGGAAAGTTGGCGCCAAAATGGTTCATTGAAGAGTGGCAGATAGATACCCAGTGGCTAATACCCGCGGAAGGAAGGAAGGAAATCAACTTTATTCAGGTCCTGCAGGCCACGAGAGCTTTGGGCTCTCATGGAGTGGGCGTCTCCCACAACGGAACCGGGAGGTTGAGTTTCCTGGCGGCGTCGTGGACCTGCTGGACGGCCCAGAGTTGGGGAGCGAGTTCTTCGCTCTGGATTGCTTCTTCAAACTTGCGCTTGTCCTGTCCATATTGACATCACTGAACCCGTACCCCGTGGTCCCCGCGGACACAATGGCACATACCGATGGAAACGGCCCGCATTACTATAGTGACTAAAGTTGGCGTCAAAGAGGTTGACTGAAGAGGGGCATGTATACCCAGTGGCTCATAAAGAGCGGTCCATGGGGCGCATGTCTAGTGGCGCATGCATGCCCATTGGACACATGTAACCAGAGCCCTTCGGGATCGGCCTATCTTTTCAGACTACGCTATCTTCTGGATCGGGCCTATCAAAACCGGCCAGATAGTCACCATATTGTCGTTACAGAAAACTAGTTCGAACTCCCAAGACTGCTTCGCATTAATATATCATTCGATTACCGCGAACGCTCACTGTGGCAACGCTGGCTTGGTGAGGAGAGAGAGAGAATAAAAACTTCATTCAAGAGCCCCGGTCGCGCCGGCAGCGGGGAGTGCGCGCGCTTGTCCCAAAGCGAACGCTTCATGCTGCTGCTGGATTCATCATTTAATCTGCTTCGCGTACGGATCTGAGATTACGCGACCCCCAAGACCACAGCCGCGCGGAAAGACAGCACGCCTGAAACCACCAGGTTCTTGTCTTGGCCATGCATGCTCGACCTCCTCGATGGCGTTCGCAGTAGATGGCTTCCAGCCCTCCATCATAAGGCACGTGGATAGCCATGCCAAGCCGCGGCTGGCATTGTTGTCGACCGTAAAATAATTGTCCTTCTGGTAGAGGTCCTTTCGGCATTTCTGTCGGTTGGTAGGGCGTGGGTAGGGCCGTCCGACAAATTTATGATATTTTTTTTTTGCCTAGCCTGGCAATTCTTCATAGCCACGCAATTAACCCCATGAAAACCTCAGAAAAAGCGAACACAAACTGGCCACTCGTATCCACTGAAGTCAAGTACATATATAGTGCCTATACCCAAACCAAATACGTGCACGCTTTTGCATGTTATATGCTCGGGAATTTGCAGGATGATAGGAGCAAGTTATCGTAGTCTATACCCGTCGCGGTAAGGTCAGCGAAGATGGCTTTCTGCTGCTCAGCTCAAGGTCACGGATTTGATCTCCGTGGCGGCCGCATTTGGACGAGGGCGGAAAGCAAAAACGCTCGTGATAGCTATCTGTTAAAGAACCCTATAGGTGGTCAAAATTATGCCAGAGCCCTCCACTACTGCATCCGTCATAATCCGATTTCTGTTTTGGCAAGTAAAATCCTAGAACATAATACTCGTATGTGGTCATGACTGCTTAATTGCCACCAGGGAAGAGAGATAAAACTGTTCATAAGCTGAAATGCGTAGCAACAGCAGCTTTCGCCTAGTGCGAATTGCCAAGCCCTAATGTTGCGCGGAAGCTCGCAAATTATAATTTAAACTGAATCACTGTACGCGCCTGATTTTTCGAGCCGGGCTCATCGTTTAGAACCAGAGTCCGGACTGGACCTGTGACTTCGAGGCCTAGGTCGAGGTCATGCAGGCCTGCATGGTCGGGCCCAGCCAGGGCCCGCCGGAGGAACCCGATGGTTGCATGCCTTAAAAATGTCATTGCGTAGTTCTTATATCAAAATACACCAAATTAAAAAGAAAGTTCAGCAGAACCTCTTTGAGTGGGAAATGTCGAAGATATGCGCAGCATTATAGGGCGGTCAGCGGGTATAGCGGAATGTCTTAGGCGTGGTAATGACGTGTGTGAGGGGTTATGCTGGTGTAGTATGCGTTATTTAGTTAAGAGTACGGCCAGAGAGATGCGCTTGCAATATCGAGCACATACATTTCGCACCACGCTGACGCCATACAATGCTACGCATGCGTTCAATAGTTTACCGTTAAGGGAGGTTTCACTTAGCCGTCATAGGCATTGGAGGGAGGTCGGCTGCGCCTGCATGCGTAATTAACGCACGAGTGGCGCATTCTTTTCTTTTGGGTACCCCTTAGTCACCGTACATCCTCACAGGTCGGCCGTTTACCAGGGTGGCCCATTACTGCTTATTATCCCCCTTTTAGTATAGTTTTAGTATTTCTGGCCCAGGTTTAACGCCTCCTTTCTACCTGTGTCGTATGGGGAACGGCGAAAGCTGCCGTGCTAGTGGAAGGTTTTGCGCCGGCGCCCTTATTGTTGTCGCGGACAACGGGTCGTTTGTCACTGTACTCCGGATGACCGCTGTCAACCGCGACACAATGAGCTTAAGCTACGCCTTCTCGCCCTGTATTGGGAAATGAGTTTTCTGGTGTGACACGAAATTTTTCAATCGACTCCCCTTATAATGCTACGCATTAAAACTGCAGCGACAATAAAACATTGTCGGGGGAAAAACAGAAGAAAATAAACTTCATTGAAGAGAATGGTCGGGCAGCTTCGGTTGTGGTGGCCTCAGATGGCGGCTCGAAGTCCTTGGACTCGGGCAGCATCTTCGGCTTGCCGGACGGCCCAGAGTTTGTCTTCCAGCTCCGAACTTTTGAGGGCCGCCTCCCAGCGGCGACGATGCCGACCGGGAAGGTCCCCGGCCTTTCTCAGGACCTTCAGCCTGATTTCGGTCGTTCCTGCTATGTATAGCCGAATCGGGTATCAAGTATCTGCCGTTGCCAAACGAGTCAGCCACTTAGTGTACGTTTCTACAGCGAAGCTGTACACAGCTACCCTCTGGCGGTGGTCGATGTCCATCTGTCTACGCGTCGCGTCGACACGCAAAAAACTTTCGTCCCAAGTTTCTTGCGAATGTTTTGTAGCTCTCACTCTAATGCAGCTATCTCGGAAAACAGTAACTGAAATTACCCGCTAGGACGACCCTATCATTACGCCGAGTTTCATTTATTTGTCATAATTAGTTAGTTCACAGTGCAGTTGTAAGCGTTACAGAATTCCCGTCTGCTGTCAATACATGACCATCTACAGAGAAAATATGGTTAGAGAAAAAGGCGGCAACTCTTGTTTCATTAAAAATATCCCGAAACAAATTATATGACACTTAGCCGCTAAGATGACTTTAACATTAGGCCGAGTTTCATCTACGTTTCATAATTATGTAGTTCACAGTGAAGTTGTAAATATTGTAGAATTCCCGTCTGCCATGCGGCGGTACTTGTATACGTCACTACTTCATAAAAGAACAAAAATGAAGCATTCCACAGCCAAATTTGTATTCGTTGTCCGTGTGCTTCAATACTACTACTACTACTACTACTACTACTACTACTACTACTACTACTACTACTACTATTACTACTACTACTACTACTACTACTACTACTACTACTACTACTACTACTACTACTACTACTACTACTAATAATAATAATAATAATGATAATACTTGTATATACGTAGATGCACTGACTGAGGTAAAACACACTACAGCTTCGCTGCTCACCCTTCTTCACAGAGTGAAAGGGCTGATGATTTTTTACAGTGAAGCTTTCTATGGTAAGGATTTGGAAAAAAATGTGTGCGAGATGTTGTCAAAAAACAATACGCCGGAGCGATGAACGCTGTTGGCCAAACGGTAGTCTATAATGATGCGTGTCGAAACGTCAGCGTATATCAAAAAAAAAGAAAAAAAAAAAAGAACGAACAAAACAAAACAATGAGAAAAAAAGAAACAAATGTGACCTAAAAGAAAAGAAAAGGCGAAACAAACAACGAAATTATGATGTTGACAAAAACAATGTGCCGGAGCAATGAACGCTGTTGGCCAAACGCTAGTCTATAATGATGCGTGTCGAAACGTCAGTGTATATGTACAAAGAAAAAAAGAGAGTAAAAAAGAAATAAAATAAGGAAATAAAAGAAATATATAAAAGCAACATAAAAAGATTGAAGGAAAAAAACGTGCGCAGCTTGCAAAAGTGGTGCAAGGCTGGAGTCAACAGCGGAGCGTGTGATCACCTAGCTTTTACGCGGCTTGCCTAAGTCGCAACCCGGAAGGGCCAATCATTTATGCATCAAAGATTGGCAAAGCTTGTTCCGCTTTTGGTCACATTCACCGGCAAACATGCGCCCAATTCGACTTTTACTACGGGTCAGCATTGTTCTACTGCTGTAAATTCCGCGAATAATTCAAAACATGATTTAACTGAGGCATGATTGGTCCCCACGCCGATGTCTGCAGCAAGCCGCAGCAGCAGCTGTGCCACAGTTGCGGCGAACAACACCCACCGCCAGGCCCTGACAAGCCACCCCACTGCACTTCTAAGTGCATTGTTTGTGAAGGCGCACATTCAACAGGGAGCAAAAACTGGAAGCGCCCCTTCGCAGATCAAGTTAAACCCGCTGCGCCGAAGAACTGGAATTGCAAGGCCGGACGAGGACGAGAATCAAGACCAAGACAACGTCAAGGCAAGACGAGAGAAAAAGGAGTGCAGTACGCCGCCTGTGACAGCTGCAGCTCACTTCCACCTCTCCGCCGAAGTCCGAGAAACAAGTAACAGCAAGGGACGGGAAGACGCAAACAATCCCTAGAATAGGTAGCTGGGTAGCCAGGGTCCCCCAAGACAAATCCCGGAAGCGGGAAAAAAGTTGACTCCTCTTTTGCGGAAATATCATGGACACTAAGGGTAGCAGCGATGGGCTCAACCACCCTGCAACCTATGATAAGGAACCCCAAGCCAAAAAGATAGCGGAAGCCTCTTCAGGTAAGGAACCCTAATTTAAATCTGTAACCATGCCAAAAGCCGATGCCAAATGTATCAGCTACGTCAAAGAGCTTGCGGAGAAAGTTGAAAACAGGTTTCTCAACTTTCACTCACAAATCATGCAGCGATTTGAATCGATTCAACCACTCCGCTTCCAGCAGAGGTAATTAAACCCTCACGTTTAGTACTTCCGCCCCCCCCCCCCTTCCAGCCAACATAGCTCCGCGCACTAGGGCAACTGAGGCACGGTACTTGAAGTGCAGGGAATAGCGAAACAAAAAAGCCAACATCAGTTCCACATCCAAACCATTCAAAAACCTCCCGACATTATAGCCCTCCAAGAAACTAACGGCGTCGTAACATTACCAGGCTATAAGGTTCTTCCAATCTCCGATTGATGAACGCACAGGGCGACTCCCAGCCACTGCAATTTTCATTCAGAGAAATATGGTTGCAGTTCAACACAACGTAGACGGAACAACAGTACCTTACACGCTCATGGAAATCATTCTACAGGACAAGGAAAACAGCTGCTTTGTCCCCAATGTATGCAGATCATCATCATCATCATCATCATCATGATCATCATCATCATCATCAGCCTGATTACGCCCACTGCAGGGCAAAGGCCTCTCCCATACTTCTCCAACTACCCCGCTCATGTATTAATTCTGGCCACGTTGTCCCTGCAAACTTCTTAATCTCATCCGCCCACCTAACTTTCTGCCGTCCCCTGCTACGCTTCCCTTCCCTTGGAATCCAGTCCGTAACCCTTAATGACCATCGGTTATCTTCCCTCCTCATTACATGTGCTGCCCATGCCCATTTCTTTTTCTCGATTTCAACTAAGATATCATTAACTCGCGTTTGTTCCCTCAACCAATCTGCTCTTTTCTTATCCCTTACCGTTACACCTATCATTCTTCTCTCCATATGCAGCTCGCCTAGGGACAAAGGTACTGAGTTCTCAGGCCTCCTTCAGAAGGTTGCTAGAACACCAGAAAGAGCCCAACTTCTGATAGTCGGGTACTTACCGACTATAAACATACCGCATGGACCTACGGAAAATGCAATACCAAAGGAACAAAAATTTGAATTGCAGCCCAAAATGTAGGCCTCTTTTCTCAATGACGCGCAAATCGCTAACAGAATAGGCAATTGTGTCAGTGTCAGTGCAGCTACAGGCCTTACGCTGTACCAAAACATAAGAGACATTCGATGTTATAACCCAGGTGCCCTACTTAGCAGCGATCATTACACTAGCTCAACCACTCTCCAAATACAAGCCAAAAGCGCCCCAAAACGCTATCCAAAATCACGGATTGGGACAAATTTAGGAAAATTCGCAGGCAAACCTCTAAAACCGACATAGCTAACCTGGAAAATTGTATATCCGATATTGCTTCGGATCTAGAACGTGCTACCTCAATGGCACTTTCGGCTGAAGAGCAACAGACCACGGACAATAAATGACACCACACGTGGAAAGTGTACATGTCGAGGCACCTTTTTAAATGCTTGAAAACACAGCGTTTCAATAGGACAGTTCATGTGAAAATTGCTCATGCAGTAAGGGAGATTGAACAGTATACTCTCGAAATGGAAAAACAGTGGGGCCAAATTTGCGATAGTATGACTGGACAACTGGGAACCAAGAAGACGTGGCTCCTACTCAGGCATCTCCTAGCCAAACCCTAGTGTCACTAAGTCGACCCCAAAAAGATGGATTGCCTCGACTTATACACGAGTACCTGGGTACGCAGGACATACTCATTAATAAACTGCAACGGCGATACGTAACCACCACAGACAATGGATCACTGTGAGACTACACCGGGTTAGACAATGCGTACCTAGACAGGGATATCGAAGACGCAGAAGTGTGCAACGCGATATGCCAACTACGCACACGCTTATTACCTGGAGCGGATGGAGCAACTAATAAGCTTCTCCGAAATGAGGGCCCTAAATCGATCCTCGCACTAACGGATTTCCTCAACCATCAATGTCAATCAGGCACCCTCCGCCAAAGCTGGAAACTTGCCATAATTACTTCGATCCCTAAGCCTGGCAAAAGCTTGCACTAGAAAATTTGAGGCCAATCTCCTTACCTCTTGTATGGGCAAGCTATATAATGGAGCATATTATCCTTAATAAGCTTCAGAACTATGCTGAGAATAAGGCAGTAATCCCAGAGACAATGATTGGTTTCAGGGCCAACTTACCCACCCAGGATGTCATGGTCCGTCTTAAACGAGACATTATCGACAGAGAACGAAACAAACATACCAGTTCTGGGCCTTTACATAAATAAGGCCTTCGATAATTCCTCACAAAGAATAATCCTCGGAAATCTAAGTAATATTGACCCAGACATTAGAACTTACAATTATATGCGATCCTTTCTGTTCAAATGCAGAGCCGTCATAATAATAGGAAACAAGACATCCGCCCCAATAACGTTAGACACACAAGCCATTCCACAAGGCTTGGTCCTATCCCCATTTCTGTTCAAATTAGCGTTCATCCGTCTTCCAGGTATACTTACCGAAATCCCAATTTGGAATCACATATTCTACGCCGATGATATCACCCTCGGGACCAATAAATGCAAAAAGGGGGAAATCGAGGCCACTGTCCAAATGGCAGCTGATCAAGTAGAAAGATACGCCGCACAAGCAGGACTCACCTGCTCGCAGCTTAAGTATGAACTCCTCATCATTCGAGGTAAGGTCAGAGGTAGGCGGGCATACCAAGATCTCATACCGATCCCAGTTAATGTTAGCAGCCAACCCATACCAGAAGTACAGACACTTAGGTCATTGGGTCTATTCACCCAGAGAAATGGCAAGAACGCCAAAACAATCAACAGGCTTTCTGCCACCACCCATCATACAATCTGTCTAATCAAACTGATTGCAAGCAGGAGAAAATGCATGGAGGAGGAGGATCTGTGCAGATTAGCGCAGACCTTTGTTCTTAGCCGATTCACTTACTCAGCGCGCTACCTACAGCTCCACGCTGCAGAAAATATGAAGCTTGAGTGCCTGATCAGAAAAGAATTCAAAGCGGCATTAGGGCTACCCTGCTATACACCTACAGAAAAATTTCTCTAACTCGGTATTCATGACACATTTGAAGAACTCTGCGCGACCCACATCACCACACAGTGGCGCGGGGCTTACGAAAACTAAAACAGACATAGGTATCCTCGCGAATCTAGAAGAAAACAAAACCACATATAGTTGAATTGATAGACCCATCCACACCAATCAGGAAACAGCTCACCATTAAACCTCTTACCAAAAATATGCATCCCAAACAACGCGAGGGCAGGATTGCCACGGCCATGGCAATCGATAAGGCATATAAACATCAACCGAGTGTCATCTACGTCAATGCGGCTAAATATCCAGCTCCGAATAGAGCATTCGCCGTGGCAGGGATAACAGGTACACATGCTACAGTCCGCACAACCACAATGGCTGAGGAGGCGGCCATCGCTTTCGCCATGACAAATTCACAGGCACATATTATCTTCAGTGACTCCAAGACTGCCATACACAATTTTGCGCGGGCCAGAATTGCTCATTTAACTATTAATAGTATTAGATAACATCCTCCGATAGGGACATTCGATCGATTTGAGTACCGACACATTCTGGCAACCCTGAAAACGAAGCGGCTCATCAGACAGCCCGAGGTTTAGTCGGCCGGGCGGTGAGCAACTCTGCTCTGGGGACAGCCAAGGATAGCCTAATTTCATTTCATGACCTGACCCACCATTTCCGCCATGGGCGAAGGAAGTTCCGCCCCCACATAATAAGCTCAATAAAGAGTAGAAAATAACCTGGAGTAGACTACAAACTCCTTCCCTAGCCCGGTACTTCTCTACCATATGTTTTCATCACAATTTTCCCTCGATTGCATACTGTGCGATGAGAGAGCTACCCTAAACTATACACTTTGCGGATGCAAGGAAGACCGCCCCCACCTCCAGAATTAGGGCAAACCCTGCTTCCAGACGACTGAGACACCCTGCTGCGCAGCTCGGACTCGGGCATCCAAGACCGAATCCTCAAGCGCGCCTATGAGGTCGCCAGTAGTCTTGACCTGCTTGCTATCTAGCAGGGCAATGTAACCGGGCCCTGCCCAACTATCCGACTAAATAGAGGTTTATTCTCTCTCTCCTTGTCATAATGGGCCCGCTTCTCGACATAAGACCGCATTTTGTCACTACTCATCAGGAGCGAAGATAACAAACAACCTCGGTGGTGTGTCTGGCTAGATTTTGGAGATATTAGCTTAAAAGGCATGAAGGAAACCAAAATGTACTTTTCAACATTTCTTTGTTATATGTTTGCCTGAAATTCGAATCAGGTATAGGAATAAAATTCACAGATTAACCAGAGCAATAACGGCGGCTGTATAAGATATCCTCTGTTTGCAGCTCCTTCACATAGTGGCCCCATTGGCAGTCCGCGTTGCGACTGCAATTTCTTGCTGTTGAGCACGGGAGTTGGCGGAAAGAAGGTTTATTTACATTGTGTACAGGATTAGAAACAGACAAAGTAACTGTAAAAGTTCATTGACGGCCGGCCGCAAATCGTACACTGCGGCCCGTGGCAAGAACAACGTCTTTCCCTTTCCGATGGTTCTCTGGCTTATAACATCTTCAGTCCGTTGGAGTCACGTCATTTTAAGCTAATCGTTGAGGCCCTGGAGGTGTCGTCATTTTTATTCAAACGTCGAGCCTGTACAGTTGTCATTTTTATCCAATTGTACGGCTCGGGCAAGTGCCGTCATGTTCGGCCAATGGGGACATTCCCTGAGCTCTATACTCCTACGGCCGCATCCACCCGGCGTTGCCTCCTCGACTGGCCGTCCTTGAACGACCTTCATGTGCTGCAAAGCAGCTTTTCTCGGGATTGAGGTCAACTACCTCGAACCGTGCCGGCTTCGAAGTACACTAACGGGACGCGTAACACCGGGGGGGGGGGGGGGCAGAAAAGCTCCACGCGCGACACACGAGGGCGGCGTAACCACTCTGTATGGCGGGTATGGCAGCATGGTTGACGCGCACCTGCGCACCATAATTGTAATGCGACGGCGAGTGGTTGCCGTCGCATTGACCAGCTTGACCGATGCTAATTAATGGTCCGTATCTAAGAGCGCGCGGATCCTTTAAAATGTGTAAGTTTTTGTTCTGCTATCTAGTAAATTTAGCCGGCTTGCTCTGGCATCATCATCATCATCATCATCATCATCATCATCATCATCATCATCATCATCATCATCATCATCATCATCATCATCATCATCATCTTTTTGTCCACTGCCCAGGTAGAAGGCCTCTCCCCGCAAGGCAAGGCTGACATAATCTTTAGGGCATGAAGCACAGCGTGTAAATCTTATAAACCACAGTGGTGTTCCAGATTAGGAAGGTGATCAATCAAGTAATCTTCTGTGTGGTTATGGCGACTCCAACCGAGTCTCCTCTCTATTTCTCAACACTGAAATAAATGCTTGTGAAGTCTTTGGATTCGTTGGCATTTGCAGCATGTTTGTGACTCGCTGCAGGTAGTCACTGCACTACTGCTTCAGTGTAAATATCCATGGATGTGACGCTTGGTAAAGAGTTAATGGACTTGATGGCATCGTACATCTCTTGGTCGGGCAATTCTGTCTCACAGATTAAAGCATATAGTAGATGAATAAGATGTACATATTGGTGTAGCGAAAGCATATCGCATCACATTAGACGAGCTCACAAACGTGACTCGTCATTTCTGTGAGAAAACCATCGCATCCATTAAGTACAGGTCACTTTGTTCGCAAAACTGTTTTTTCTGCACACGGACGCCCGGGCCCGCCCGTAGAAAATGCAAGATTTTCCAGACGAACTGGCTCGTTTGTCCTTGCTCTCCGGTGTTGTCGCCTCGTCGGTACAGAGCATGAGCCACATTTGGACTGAAACTTTCAAACTTCGAAGCGCGTATGGTCAAGAAGAACACGTGCGTCTCGCTTTCCAACCACGTGGTATAAAGTCAGTTACGTTACCGCTCATATACAAGGCCGAAAAAATAGGTCGAGGATGCGACTCGTATCGCTGAAGCTGAGTCCAAGAGTAAAGCTCGAGTGCTTGCCACACTTACTGAGTGTCGCTGGTGGACTAGCCCTTATCGTACCAGGATCGGCACCATCTCAGCTTCTGCTCTGCGGTACGGGAAACTCTCGCCGAGATTGCCGCCTCCCGCGCTGTGCCGTCTGCAGGCGATGTGGGCAAGAAAATGGCCACCGCTCCCACATGTATGCAAGTGTCACGGGGCCCATAACTTTGTCCGAGCATAGTTTATCTAACAAGTGGATGAGACTGGCGCAGAAGAGGCTGTAGCAACGACAAGCAACGCGCACGCAGAGGAAGACACACGGAAATTACCTGCTACCTACTTTGAACAAGAGGCGCTGGAAACCCTTCCGCACGATCCGTGTCAGCTAAAAGCACAGCTAGAAATTGTTGAAACCAATCAGCCTCATGAGGTTTCAACAGCCTTGTTTAGTCACATACAGCGGTTGTAAGAAGAGATGCTGCATGGACCCCAGTAGGCGATAAGAAAGCCGCAATTATAGTATCAGGCGCAGCACACATATGATGCCAATTAAGCATCACCGTCGATGACGGACCGCCAGTGAAGAAGTCTGCATTCGACGATACGGAGATGCTGGTCACAGGGGGTAGCAATATTCCGCGGGCCAAAGTAAGTCCATGCTCCAATATTTAGGCCGACGCATGCGGCCTGCTTAATTACTGCATGATACAGTGCTCGCATGAACGACGCATAGTTGGGATCGGGTGCATCGAACACAGTGCACGCAACATGTGGTCGTTGCAGCATGAACTGTGTTAACGCGGATGCCAAATGAGTACCTTCCAAAATTTTTATCTCCAGACGAAGTCCGTATAAGGAGGACGGCTAAAACATGGTTTGTCAATTGAGTTTCCAGTTCATGGGAACTAAGATAGATAAAGCACTCCGCAAGCCAGATGTTTTATACGTACAGCAGCTGAGAGCGGCGACGCGACAGTGCTATTTGAACGAACTTTAACTGTAAACTGAGTCAACCACAGTTGCTACTCAAGAGGCAAATATTGAAAGTGAACAGCAACAGGATGGTATGGTAGCTCCTTCCGAAGCGTATTATGATGTTTGGATCTGCCATTATTATGCTGGAACATCGGACTTACAGCGCGTCATTTTCATTTCTGACGATTTAAGAGGACACTGAACCGCAACACTAAATCAATTTAGGAAGCTCAAGCACTTTTCAAAACTGCATTTTATTCATTTGATGAAGAAAGATTGATTACTACTGAACAAAATGAAGGCCAATTTTGAAATATCGATTTTAAAATTTTTGTGCCGTAACCTCAACGACCGTATGTCAGTGTTGCGTCAACAATTTTTAAGTATCTCGTCGCATTTGGTCCGTTTTGGTTCTAGAAGAGTGCTTGAAACTTGCTATAGGTTGAGTATGTTGCTCTTTGACAATGTAGCATGCTACGCAGGGTACGTCTTCTAAGACGGTTACTTTTGGCAATAATATCCCTGTCACGGGACGTATATACACGACGCGTTGTATGACTCGAGTGGTTTTGCTCAACCGGCCAATCAGCTCAACTGCTTTTGCTCAGCTAGTTTATCAGTACGCACTGACAGTGATATCCCCTAAAGTGACTGAGAATACGTCCCCAGTAGCCCTTCTTTAAACGGCACCTCAAGGGACCATGAAAATAAATTTCGTTTATCAGTACATTGTGGTATAAAGTTTGTAAACAGGGATAATGTGCGTCGAAAGGCTGGCCAAGGTTTCGATAGGTGGACCTATCTTCGTCAAAGGCGGCCTCGTCATCCTCGGCATGTTAGCTTTAAAGGGTTAGTGCAGCGACGTCACGTGCGGGTGGTGGCGGTTGGTTATAAAGGGAGAGACTTCAGAGGTAATGCGCGCTGTCGCCTCACGTCTGTGAGCGTCGTTCCCAAGGCGAGGGGACAAGATCGGGTGAGTGAGAAGGCGGGGAGAAAAGAAAAGAAAGAAAAGGAGAGAAAAAAAAAACGGGGGGAGGGACACCAAGAGGAAAAAAAGGAGACAGAACAAGAAAAAAAAAAAAAGAAGGGGGCATGGGAGGGCGTTGGGGAAGCGAGAGGTTAGGGAGCAATCAGGGGTGTCATTGGCGGCATGTTTTTGTGGCATTAGAAGAGCCGGTCAGGCGGTCAGTGCGCGAGTAACACAAAAGACAAAAAAAAACTTGAGTTGAAAGAGTGACTTGAGTAGCATAGCAGCAATGCGTCGAGTAATTTTGAAGTAGTTAAGATGGTGACAAGGAGCCTGGGGTGCAATGTATGGGGTAACTGGGAGGCAGCGGCATGGTCTTTCAAGGGACGTTAGCCCCAGTAGCTCAACGTAGGTGTCTTTACGGCGGTATACAGAAATGGCAATACCCTGTGTGGCTGAGGCGCCGAAAAAGGTATACTGACGTCTGGGACTTCGGAATGTGTTGGCGAGGGTGTTTCAAAAAACATATAAAACACAAAAAAAGGAAAAGAGGGGAGGAACCGAAACCGGAATAACAAATAGGAGGGTGACGTGCGCAGAAGCGTGCGGGGGCAGGTGTACATGGGAAAAGGGTGTCGTACAGTTGATATAAACGTAAAAACATGAAAGAGTATATTAAATTGAGTAGTGGGCAGGAAAATTTTTTTCGGAATGGAGGAATAGGTGAGGTTAAGAATTAAGGTTAGCTGGTGGCATAATGTGTTTTGTGTCTTGGTTGATGATATGAGAATTTTATATTTAAGTTACCGCTTTTAAAGATTCTAAGTGGCCACGTGCCCGTTTAATTCCCGTCGGGTGTAGGCAATTAAACTTGTGTATGAGGTATGATTCCGTATATTTCCTTTCGCAAGGTGAACGGAAATTTGTTTGTAGCCTATAGAGCCTTGCTTTGTCAAATATATGACCATGTTCATTAAAGTGACTGGCTACTGCTTTAGGTAAATTGTGTTTTGTGTCCGCGCGGTGACCGTTGAGTCTTGTATGAATTTGTTGTCCAGTCTCATCTATGTATTGTTTGCTACAAGCGGCACATTCTAGACAGTAGACTACGTTGCTTGATGTGCAGGTGAAAGCCGAAGTTACCTTGTGTGCGTAATTCGACGCTGTACTTTTTACTGTAGTAGTAGATTGAATATGTTTGCATGTAGAGCAACTGGGGCGACCACAGGGACCAGTTTCCAACTTCATCTTTGTCCTTAGTTTGGCATGCACAAGGATATCTTTAAAATTAGTGTTGCGTCTGTAGGCTGCTCTGGGCGGGTCGGGAATAATCTTGTTAAGTTTCTGGTTGCTGGTGAGAATTGGGTAGTGATTAGTGAGGATGTTATTCACGTTTGGGAGTGCGCTTGAGAATTCATTTCGTTTGAGAATTCATGATCTAACGCAATGCGTAGCAAAGTATCGGGGATACTGTCTACAGTTGTTCGGCAATACTGTTGTGTTAACGTAGATGCTCACAGACACATTCACCAGTGCACTCGGCGGACGAAGCTCCAAAGAAAAAAAGAATTTATAGAAGATAGACGCCACACAATCAGCACTTTTATTTTTCTATAAAATAATCTCCGCATAAACTTCCGATAAGGTTTCGTTGGAAATTTGTTCAAGTATAGAATTGCTTCATCGAGCAATGACAAATGTTTCTGCCGCATGGCCTCATGTGCGTCTTTTTGAGACTTGCAATGAATCTTGCTGGACTTCGGTACAATTTAGTCGACAGAAAGGGCAGTGTTTCGACATCTGTGCTTATCGTGCTGGGGGGGGGGGGGGGGGGGGTGCGTTAAACGCATTCAACGGAAACACCGAAAAAGGTGGACGGACGAACAGCTGTAGCCGTAGTTCATTTCGCATTGCATCGCTGGCGACATGCCGTGACTGCGGGTACGGCTCGTACCGGCAGCAAGTCGCTTTCCTGCCACTTCCTTGCTCCTTTATTATAGCGAAATTTAGTTCACAATCTTAACTATACCTACCTAAATTAAAAATCCGACAGGAGCCGTCTCACGATGAACATCAACGCTAATGCGATTGTCATTGGTGCAACGCAGCGACACACACTACTGTCGCTGCCTAGACGCTTACGAATAAGGCGTGCATGCAGCTCGGTTCCCATCTCGCGCTTCTTACTGAACACGCTGCGGCATCTAGGGGAGCCACCGCGAACTCTATGCGTAGTGCGGGTGCGCGCGTGTGTATGTGTCAGACAAGGCTGTCTTAGCATATACGACGAGGATGTGATTCCGACCAGAACCGGACAACTTTGTATATTTTTTTTTGTCATTGGAGAATGGCACACAATCGGTGGCACATGCTCGGCGACCCAGGTTGGCGTCAATGTGGTCCAATGAAGAGCAGCGCCTACCCAGTGGAACACACTAAGTGGTGCGAAAGAGGTTCATTAAAGAGCGACACATACACAATGACACTGACCCAATAAACCAAGTAAGAAGGAAAGAGGTTCATTGAAGAGCGCCACATAACCAGTGACAAAAACTAGCGACCCAAGTTGGTCCGACTGTTGCTTTCATACCGTTTCCTCAGCACAGCAGCCCGACGCTGTACCCATTCGACCATGGACTACGCATTGACCTAAGTTGGCGGGAAAATTGTAAGATCGTCTGATGGTCCCCTGAAAGTGCGTGAAGTTGGCCAAAAATGCTAATCGCATCAAAACTAAGGTTCCCCATACCCAGACAGACTTCTGGAATGTCATAATAGTTTGCCGTTCTTGAACCCGCTCGGCTGGCTCGCCGATACAAAATAGGGCAGTCCGTAGCGCACAGGCGAAATGGTGGCAGGATGTCGAAGGCGGTAGTGCTTCTGTAGAAGTAAAAATAGTCAGCAATTGCCACTTTTAGTTAATTATTACAAGATCCGAAGCTAATGCTGGCAGAAGTTGTCGCTCATCCGCGTTTTCGTCAATCGAAATCGTCATCCCATTGTCTTCATGCGTTCATCCTTATACCGCCTTCGTCGATCCAGGGACGTCATTCTTTGTTTGTCATTGAATCGTGAATAGGCCGCTGTTATGTCATCGTCGTCAGTGCGTCGTCCGTGCGCTACCACGAATCTGTTATACCGTTGTCATCATGCCACTGCGGTCTTGAATCGTCGTCGTTCCAGCTTCATTACCTGGTTGTCGTCATCACGCCATCGTCATATACCCGTCGTCGTTTCATCGTCTTCATGTCGCGCCTTCACAAAGTCGTCGTTATCCATCGTCATTATTTAAGAATCGACATCTCATTGTCATCATGCCGTTGTCGTTCCATCGACGCCATTCTTTCTTCGTCCTTCCATCGTCGTTATTGCGTCGGCGTCATACAGTCATCGTCAGGCCGCCATGCTCGTGGTTGACCTTGGCAAGCTAGTGTCATAGGCCACGTGGGATGAGATCACTAGTGTGTCACATATAGCCGAATAAACAAATATCAGAAAATCTCACACCCTGAAGCCGCAGGAATGAAGTCCCGGCTTAACGTTGGCAGTGCGTAACATTGGCAGTACACAAGGGGGATGGATGCCATTATGTATTGACACAGTGTTTATACAGTGTTATGTATAGATACGGCGTGGTATTGATGCAGAGTTTCGAATTTATCGAGGGGAACCGTTGCACGGGTATTTATGAAGTTGCATGCGTTTATGTATGCTTTTGTCTTAGGAACCTTTTAGAGGTATCCTCGCGAAACTAGAAGAAAACAAAACCACATATAGTTGAATTGATAGACCCATCCACACCAATCAGGAAACAGCTCACCATTAAACCTCTTACCAAAAATATGCATCCCAAACAACGCGAGGGCAGGATTGCCACGGCCATGGCAATCCATAAGGCATATAAACATCAACCGAGTGTCATCTACGTCAATGCGGCTAAATTCATACGGCTAATTCATTATACAGATCAAAAAAGAAAAGTATCGCTGTCATAAGAATCAATTAGGCATGTCATTTTAGGAAAGTATCATTTCAGAAATACCGAAGACACAACCATTGTTTCTTTGAGGCACCTTCAAAGGAGGTCATAGTGCAAGAGGTCCCAGTCACCTGTCTATTACATTTCTGTAAGAATGCCATCGCTTCGAGGCTAAGTTCAATTTTTTTCAATGTCATTATATGTCACGTATGGAACAATCTCTTGCGTTAGTAAAAATTTTGAAATATAAGTACCTCGTCTTCTTCCTGAAAAAAATTTCAGTCCAGAAATTACTTTGAGGAGGTCTTGGCGAAGCAGTTTGGAAATGAGTGTTCCTAAAGGTTTCGTGCGACCAAAAAGTACAAAGTGAGAAAAATGATCACGAAGGGTTTAAAACACGTTATTTTATTTTAGGAGGAAAAATATTTAATCGAAGTGCCCTGCTCCATAGGTTGGAACCTCCTTCACTTCAAACCTGCTGTGCGGAAGGCTCGAATTTGTTTACCAAATGTTTACCAAAGGATATGCATTGCGCGTGTCAACAACCTAACAATTTGCTATCAGCGCTTTAAACTTGATCTCAGAAATTGTAGTTTTATATAGTAGAGCAAAGGTTGAGCTTATACACAGCACGTCTAGTATTTATGCTTCGAATAATTCAAGCACTCGTTTGTTTTCATTTCTGCTGATACCTAACCACTTCCTAAAAAGCTGCTGACAAGCCCACTTGTCACATGGTTGTGTATGACAGCAATTCTTACCATTTCTCACACTGTCGTTGGAATCTCTTAATATTTCATTAATACATCTGCAAGTCTGTCCTACGTACTACTTGGCCCTATTTACAGGAACCTGGAATACTATCGATTCCGTATAGTAAAAGGCTGCTTTGTGTTTCCTGCAGCAACCAATAGGGGTCATCAAGGTCGTTTTTAGGCCGGTTCCACCTGCACAGGTCAGAAGGTCCGTAGGGGGCAGCAAATGCGACCAATGCTCGCATGCTGTGTGCTGTTCTTTTAAGGCTTAGTGATATCGCGTGAATGTAAAAAATAACAGCTATCTTCACGACACGGTACGCCTTTCTGGAGGCCCCATTAATTTTTCGAGGAGAGTTTCAGCAATAGCAGCTGGCAAACGATCTGGTTATTCTGCAATTGATAGTTGTTTTCACTGGTGTTGTACGGCTTCACTCAAACAAATGCGCAAACAAATTTGACAGAGCGCCATTGAAGCACAGGTTCACCCCATTCCTCCACTAACTTGGAATGTGCCGAATGATACTGCAACAGTCATTCGTTAGTTCTAGGCGCATGCTGCCAGCAGTGGTAAGGAAATATCGGTTTTGCAGAAACAGGAAGCTTGTGTGTTATTTGTAGTGGGTAGAAGTCGTCACGCACCGTAATTAGTATGTTAGCGGCTTTCAAATATACTGGGGTTCGGGATGAAGAAAAATCGCAATTTCAAATGAACCACGAAATATCGGAAGCGGGAGTGTTCAAAGGCGGCTGCAAAGTACATTGTCTAAATTTGTGAAAAATCTGTCGCCTAAAACCGAGGCAACAGCAGATTCTACACAGGCACCCTGCTTTTGCAGAAAGGCTTCTCGGCTTATTTTGTAAGCGTCGACCTTAAATGAAGTGGTAAAAGCTCCAAGACGCTGCTAAAATTTCATTCCATACATTTTTTCTACCCTACAAAACAAGCTGTCCTGTGGCAGCGATTAGTAAATGTATTTTTCATCTACCTAAAAAGCACTGAGTACGCCAGAAAAATGACTGTCTTAGACATTCTGGGACTTCGTCGAGTTCCTCAGTAAACGAGAATCATGGCAGGGAAGCCGGTTCAGGTTCATTTTCAAAAAATTACGAGAGATGGTTTTGCCGTAAGTTATTCTCAGAAATGCTCAGCGCCGTGGTCTCGTCTTTGCGTCAATTCCCGTTTTCTTCGTGTGCGCTGCTTCTGCCTTTGTGAAGGTGCTGCTTCATTTAGCAACGAAAATTCCTTGCCAAATATTCAATTTCGACACTGACATGCAGCGCACATTCTTGCGGACGCAACAAATCAGACACATAGCATTGCAGGCTTGAAGGAAAAATTGGGGAGCGAACAATCAACTTACAGGGCACATAGCTCACTTCAAAGCGCACTTCGACACGAAGAGAGGCTCCGCCTACATTTTAGTTTCAAACTACAGTACGTATTCTTGACGATGCCACCAGGGCCGATAGCCAAGGGTGCAGGGAATCCGTCGGCGTAGTTTCGTTGTTTCGTGGCAGCCCAACGTAGTACTTGCTGTTTATGAACAACAGGATGACGAAGGCGATTATTGCCCTTTCAGTATGGAAAAGCCGCACGCTGACGATTGGCGAGCCTCGCAACGTAAGGGCGCCTCGAAACCACGCCGTAAGAAAGACAGCGGACGCAAGCCAGTGTCACCAGGTGACGATGCACCTGCACTGTACCTTACTGCCACGCGTGCGTATCCGCGTTGCACAATAAACGCACGACATACACCATCGCAGATGATACAGTTTTATAAAAGACAGTCACATGACGCTGATATACACAAAACAGCTTTGACAATGGCACGTTTTCGCGTCGAACGCTGCATTCGAAAACATACGAATTTCGGAATGAGCACATCCTCCTCTTCACGACCTTCCGCGAAACAGTTTTGAAACCGTTCTGAGCACTGCACTGAACTTCACAGAAGTGTCCATCTGCATTGTAATTGGTCGTTCCGCACGTATCCGTCCCGCTCTAGAACGTTCAAGCAGAGCGAGGGACTTACGGAAGATCCTTCGTTGCTGGACTCCACTGGTTTCTCCCGAAAGATTGAGCCATTCTGAGGGAAATCGCAGCGAATATCGCGCTGCAGACTGGAAATCGGGTGTATTACGCTGAGCATTATTATTTCCGTGAAGGGCCACTCCACGAAGTCATCGATTGCGCCCTTGTGAAGAGAGATCAGAATATGCAGCGAGAACGACTGCTCCTGTTTCAGCAAGGACACTCCTGGCGACATGCAATAGCCGCGCAAATATATCTTACTGCAGCGAAAATGAGCCTTGCCCTCGAAGGTTGCAGCAAGCTTTAGCGAGTCAATTCCTTGTACAACGAAATCGTAAAACCGAAGTAGGACTGAGTAGTGAGCAATCACTTTCTCTGTTCCGTGCAATATCTTTTGATTACCCTCAACAACTTCCATTTTTATTGCGCCAACCTCTGCGGTTGCTTCTGCCAGCGTGTCCCGGTGGCGGTTTGTTGCGAGTTCCACTTTTGTCATGGCGTCCCTTAAACCGCGAAGATTTTCAGAAATTTCTGCTAAACTACTGTTAGACGTCACGAAGTGCTGTGCCACCGAATGGTCAGTGCCACTGCGCTCAGAAGCACTTGCGAAGCGTTCTCCGATTTGGGACATTCGCGACTCTTGCATGATGACATCCATCACGTCGTCCATTTTCAGACAGAGATCGTTCAGTGCATTGCTTTGCGCATTGTTTTCGCTCAGAATGGCGTGCAACGCGGCCTTAATTTCTGCCACAGGATTTTCCAGAACTTGTTTGGTTGCTCTCGTGATCATTTCGTCTGTCGAAGTCAGCTCTTGCGATCTCAGTGAAGTACTCGTTATCACCGGAGTACTGCAGTTCAACCTGATGTGTGTGCACACCGTGTTGCGCAGAACAGTCTCGGAACATCTTGGACAAAACGTAGAGTGGTGTCTGCATTCACTGCGAAAATGCGTGTAGACCTCGGAGACAGCCAAGATGGCTTCACATCCAGACTGTCTGTTCCAGCAGTAAACCTGCATAGAAAAAGGAAGATATGAAAGTTGGATCAATAAATGCGGAAATGCATGATTTTTTCCCCGCTAAATTAGAAGATGCCCCAGAATCTCCACGCAATAAGGCTGCCAGCATCGAATTTTACGTCGATGATTGCTTGTAACTTCCGAGAATCAAAGTGACGCTAAACAGAAAGAATATTCGAGCTCTAAAGATGCAAACGCAGCTTGACTTTCAGCAGCGAAAGCTATCCAGCCTGGAGTCAACGCCCACGTGGTGCCAAACTGGCCCATTGCAGCCATCGCAGCAAACGTCACAACAGGCGCAGCTGCTGCAGTTGTTACAAGCACAGCAACAGCAATCGCAACAGTTGCACTGGGCTACTTCCGGTCTTGACACCACTCATCCACCACCGAATAAGCAGCAGATCTGCGCAGCAACAGCAACAAACCGCCACAGGAACAGCCAAATCAAGCACTCGGTGCCTCTTCCGCAGAAGTGGTGTTTGCGGGATGGTCAGCCTGCAGCCCTATCTCGGTGCCGACTGGGCACAGGAAGCTGGGCCATGCGCCAATGCTGCGCATGCATACAAATCTACGGGCCTTACTTCGAATAATTGCCCATGCTTTTGTTATCGCTATGGGCGACTCGCCTTTCGGGCGAAACTATACGACCTTGTCTTTATTAACAGACGCCTTAAGCCCAGGTGCCGCATCAAACAAAACACTTGGAACATGACGCATTCGTCAACTCTCTGAAGTATGCTAACAAAACTTGGTTTCCGTACACTAAGTTACACGTCAAGGAAATAAAGTGCGTGCAAAGAAAGGCACCAAAATGCATACAACAAATTGAAACAGACTAACAGACCCTCCCTCGAAATAATTACACAGCGCGGAGTTCTCATACTGCTAAATAGAGCTAAGCTTGCCTGTTTGAGAATCCTGCACCGATTCATGCATAATCCATTCGACATTGACACTTCAGAATACCTAAATATATGGAAAACAAGGTATGCATGCTATAAGCATTCCCTAATTTAACTCTTTCACCATTCCATGACGACATTTTAAACTTTCCTTATTTCGTTCTCCAGACAATGCTTAATGGGAATAACGCGGGCGAAAATATGACTTGCGGTCAGGTAGTCTTTAGCCGCGGCTATGGCATTGCGCACTTGAACTCGAAGTCACAGGTTTCATCCCGGCCGTGGAGGCCGCATTTAAATGGAACAAAATTGCAAAAAAAAAAAAACATTTGTGTGCTTCGTTTTAGTGGCTAGTCAAGGAACCTGAAGCGGTCACAATTAATCTGGATAGCCCCAAGATATGGCACGCCTCAATCATATCAAGGTTTAAGGGAGTAAAACCCTACAACTTAATCAATCTCATTTCGTCCGAAATTAAATGATTTGATACTGTTATGTGCGCGAGCGTGGCTGAAGAAGTCAGACACAAGCGATGCGTGTGCCTCGAAAAGGGATAATCAGCTCAGTTTTGCTTCCTTTGAATCTCGGCAGCTCAGTAAGACTCCATTGCCCCATTTCCTCTCCCCACGAATCTGCACGGAAACATTTCTGCGATACCGAAAGATGGGAGAGGGCAGCCTGGCTGCGTTCGTCAATGAGTCTGCCAGAAGTTGCCACTTGAGCGACAGCGCTCCTTGAGAGGCATTGGCACATATCACAGTGAACCATTCGCAAAAATATTACACACACACACACACACGGTATTTTCCAACCAAAGGCGCTACTGTGGACATTTCGTCGCTGTGTAATAAACGGAATGCTTTGTGGTAGCGTGGCACCACAGCGTTTGTTTATTTTTACTGCGAGACAGCGAAGATGATTGTACACTAGCGAATAATGCGCATTCTAGGCCGCGTAACCATTATCTCGTGAAAACGGAAGTGACGCAGCCCAACTCAGTTGGGCGCGAAGCGGCCAAATATCGCGAAAAGCGCAGATAAGGTTTGTTTTCCCATCCAAGGGTGCACTTCTGCACATCAGGGGATTCCGCCAATTTGTCGAATTCTTTAATGGCGGCATTTCGAGCTAATAAGAGAGGCAGTAGCAGCCTTCGGGGCTGATCAAAGCGCACAAGACGACAAATGCGACAGTATGAGATCACCGGTGTCGAAAATAACCCCCTAAATTTTGTGGTTCGGCCGCTGCACGGAAGAGGGCGCGCACTATTTTTCAAGACGTCCAGCACCGTGATCCAGCGTATATAGCAAGTGTCCTATTTTTCGCGTTTATACCTTTTCTCAGACGTTATGCTTGTTGATGTTGCCACTATATGTTTATTTTGTTCTGGATGAATAATTCTGAATTTTGTTTCTGTGTAAATAGTTACTCAGCTTTTCGAACATGTATACCACAGTGCAATACGATGCTCGTGCTTTACATGTATTTACGTAATAAATATTCCTGGTTGCTGTCCTGCAATTTATTTACACATGGCGTTGAATAACGGGAAATGTTCACTGCCGTTTTGTATGACCTGTGTCTCAAGAAGTTTCATATTGTACAGAACTTTGAATTTTACAGCGAAGCTGTATATGGCTAGCCGATTCGTCCGTCCGTCGGTCGCCTGCACGCCGAAAACTTCTCCGGTGCTACCCAATGCGCATGTGTGAAAAAAAAAGATAAAGAGGCATGTGGTTAGCCAACTGCTTAGGTTAGCCAACGCACCTAGTTGCACATCTTGAAGGGGCAGCGCAGGACAACGAAGAGAAAAGGCAGGAAACACACAGCAGTTCAACGCTGTCCTGTGTGTTTCCTGCACTTCGCCTTCGTCGTCTTGCGCTGCCTCTTCAAGATGTTCAACCAGTACCAGCTCACTCAAATGTCGATTCTTCAGCACTATCTAGATAGCGCAACGACTTTTTACTCCGATCTATGGCGTCACGCTACCTGGCCCAAATTTTCATTGACAAGGCTGACTTCAAAATCATTGTTGGGAGCATCCACATTAGATTCATGGCAGTCGGGCCAGGTAACATGACGTCATGGATAGGAGTGAAAAGGCCTTGTGTTATCTAGATAGTGCTGAATCTGGATTTGCTTCACCAGTAGTGACGTCGTTGCTCTCCGTCGCAGCCGAGGGTGCGCGCAGCAGTTTCTCTCCGGCTCGGAAATGGGTAGGCCACGCGTCATACGTACTCCTTAGGAGCAGGGAGCTTTCGATCAGCAACGCTGCGAGAAGGACCGGGAACGAGCTCGTTTTCGCCGTGACGATGCTGCAGCTCGGGGCTGAAGAACAGGCTACTGCGCCGAGCGCAAGCAGCAACTGCGTAACGAAAATCCGACAGCCTAACAAGCTGTAATTTATTGAACGGTCGGGATTAACTACGTGATAAAAACCGGGGCCGCACGTTTCATCTTCGCTGGTTAATCATCTGTACAGAGTGCTCGGGCGTTGATTTTTTAAATATCGGGCGAGCGGCGACCGCCCGGCGTGTCAGCGGCCTTGTAGCGGCGACGGCGGTTGGATCGGTGATGACAGTTTAGTATAGCGAACGTTTTTGCGTTAGCGTACGGAGCATGCCAAGTGTTAGCGGAATGCTATTCGAAAGTGATTTAGTGTAGGGTAAACAAGAGTGCTCTGTGAGCAGCAACACTTCATCACTCCATTTCGTTGCGAGTAGTCAAGGTACCAATGCTGATCGACTCGGCATAACATCTATCCGTTTGGATCTAGGCCAGTCCTTGAAGAGAGCTGGCGTACCTGTGCGCGTCTATATGTTCCTCCTTGATATCGAAATATAGGTTCCTCGTGCAGCGCTGAATTGTCAGCATTCGTCATCTGTGCCTGGATTTTTAATGAAAGCTGCTGCCGAGTGTGTTGTGGGACTCGCAGTGCCGAGCAACTCTTGGCGGGAACGACATAGAGGCAGTAATGACAACAGAGTCAGCGATGCAGCTCAGTGCTTACGTCTAGCAACAAGGCTTGTTGAACTTTGAGAAAATGCCGCCTGGTATTTTTGGACGCCATCTTTGACTTCGAGAAAGCGGTGGAATCCATCTCACGTTGACTGAACGGTAATTTTTCACGTTGGTCTACAATTTTCATTAAAACTTTTCGTCTAATTATAATATTTGAGACGTTGATTATTTAAATAAAACTAATGATGTAATTAGGCGGAATCGATGGAATACTCTGAATATCTCCAAGTGACGGAAAACGTTATCTTGGGTCTGTCCTGCTACATGGCATTTGCATAGTTCTGAATCTTGGTGCATGATAGTTGGAACACTGTAATATATATATATATATATATATATATATATATATATATATATATATATATATATATATATATTACTGTACCGAAATCTTGGAAGAACGCTAACATAATCCTAATCCATAAGAAAGGGGACGTCAAGGACTTGAAAAATTATAGACCGGCCAGCTTACTGTCCGATGCCTACAAACTATTTACTAAGGTAACCGCAAATAGAATCAGGAACACCTTAGACTTCCGTCAAGCAAATGCCCAGGCAGGATTCCGTAAAGGCTACTCAACAATAGACCATATTCACACTATCAATCAGGTGATAGAGAAATGTGCGGAATATAAACCAACCCTTATATATAGCTTTCTTTGATTACGAGAAAGCGTTTGATTCAATCGAAACCTCAGCAGTTCTAGAGGCATTACGGAATCACGGTGTAGACGAACCATATGTAAAAATACTGAAAGATATCTATAGCGGCTCCACACCCACCGTAGTCCTCCATAAAGAAAGCAACAAAATCCCAATAAAGAAAGGCGTCAGGCAGGGAGATACGATCTCTCCAATGCTATTCACAGCGTGTTTACAGGAGGTATTCAGAGACCTGGATTGGGAAGAATTGGGGATAAGAGTTAATGGAGAATACCTTAATAACTTGCGATTCGCTGATGATATTGCCTTGCTTAGTAACTCAGGGGACCAATTGCAATGCATGCTCACTGACCTGGAGAGGCAAAGCAGAAGAGTGGGTCTAAAAATTAATCTGCAGTAAACTAATGTTTAACAGTCTCGCAAGAGAACAGCAATTTACCATAGGTAGCGAGGCACTGGAAGTGGTGAGGGAATACATCTACTTAGGGCAGGTAGTGACTGCGGATCCGAATCATGAGACTCAGAAGAATAAGAATGGGCTGGGGTGCGTTTGGCAGGCATTCGCAGATCATGAACAGCAGGTTGCCATTATCCCTCAAGAGAAAAGTGTATAATAGCTGTGTCTTACCAGTACTTACCTACGGGGCAGGAACCTGGAGGCTTACGAAAAGGGTTCTACTTAAATTGAGGACGATGCAACGAGTTATGGAAAGAATAATGATGGGTGTAACGTTAAGGGATAAGAAAAGAGCAGATTGGGTGAGGGAACAAACGCGCGTTAATGACATCTTAGTTGAAATCAAGGAAAAGAAATGGGCATGGGCAGGACATGTAATGAGGAGGGAAGATAACCGATGGTCATTAAGGGTTACGGACTGGATTCCAAGGGAAGAGAAGCGTAGCAGGGCGGGGGAGAAAAATAGGCGGCGGATGAGATTAAGCAGTTTGCAGGGACGACATGGCCACAATTAGTACATGATCGGGTTAGTTGGAGAAGTATGGGTCTTGAGAAGTATGAGTAGTAGTTGGAGAAGTATGGGTCTAGAGAAGGGCCTTTGCCCTGCAGTGGGCGTAACCAGGCTGATGATATATATATATATATATATCGCATTTTATACAAACAGCTTATAGTCCGAGCCATGCTCGTTAGTAGTGCATTCATTAGGTAGTGCTTTAATGTAGGGAGATTCTTTGGATTGGCTCAATGTGCCGCAGGTTCGCAGCGTCTCAACAACAGCGCCTCAAAACGCTAGCTGTCTAGAGCGAAGATTGCTAGAACGCTTACTACCGGTTCCACCACACGCTGGTACGGTTGGCCCTTGTGTTACACCGCACTATCTTCAGGATCGGCCACATGAAACGATTAGACACGAATGAACAGCGTCTAGTTCCGCTCCCCCGCAAAGCGAAACGCTTTGAAACACGCGTGCCTGAAGCCTAGCCGACGCGCCTGACCATGCGTAAGCACGGGAAAAAAAGATGGCTGCTCAGATTACCGGTCGCTCGTCGGAAGCTTCGTTGGAGCTACAACCTGTCGCACGACGAATTGTTCGGTTTGTACGCAGGCAGGCGTTGCTAGCTTGAGGCGTTTCCTCGCGTCTCGCGACTCACCTCTCTCTCCAGCACGTAGTCAGCTCCGAAGCGTGCCCTGACGACGTCGTCGTCCGCGTAGCGGTCGCCATCCAGCGGACACTGGCGACCGCCGTCCACCGCACACTGTTCGCTGCAGCAGTCGCACAGCGAGTGACCGCACGGCAACGGCGTGATCACTGCGCGCACCACACTGCACACGGCGCACACTATGCACGGCGGTAGCGGCCTCACGAAGTCCAGGGGCTTCCAGTCGAGCACGTCGGAGAACCCCACCAGCGCGTACCGCTGGCTTCGAGCAGGCATCGCTTGCTGACGGTCGCAACACACTATCCGGTGCGAACAGCGTCACGAAATGGCACTACAGCAGAAGACAGCCCCTTTATCGCTTCCTGAGGCGCGGGTCAACAGCGCGCTTTGCTGGCGCGATATTCGTAGCTTGCGGTTTCGTTTCTTTCATCGTGTCAAGCCGTCGGCGTCGAATAAAAGATAATGACGTAAGAGTATTTCACCAGTCACTGATGTACCGTTAGGTAACAACGAACTGTTTCGTTATCGCTGTGTATAAGGACGTAGGGCTAAATTTTTTTTTTTATTTCGTCAGCCGAGAGGGGAACTGGGACGGTTATCTTTGCTAATACCACCGCCCCGTTGTCGGACTAAACGCCACACGCAACAGCCCCGTCACTCAGGGAGGAGCTTTGCGCCGATCCTCTCTTGCATGCTTAAAGATGCGAACGACAATTAAAATTTGGAGTCGGATATCTGGGAGCACAGACATGCTAGAAGAATTCTTCCAACTGATACTGTTTAGAAACACGGCTGCTTCGAACTTTTCAAGACAAGCATGACCACTTACTGCAGTAAACAAAAAGTTTATTATCCAATTTTGGTTAATTGGGCTGCTGACAGCGATAATTATCATCTCACTTTGTGTCCCCTTAGCCACATAACTCATTTGGACTTGGTCTTCGCGTGCCTGCCAGTGCCTAATTTAAAAAAAAAAAGAAAAATGTCCATAAAGCTCAATTTTGAACACCTGGTATAACATATGGGGGAAAAAGTCTTGTATAGCTTCGCGCTACAATTCGGATGGATGACAATGAAACGTTTGATTCACTTTTGTGTGTGTCTACTTCTGAAGCACATGTAGCTGCGCAGTGAAATTGTTTAATGGGTCACCTTGCAGAAAAAGTTTGTTTTATTTCCCTGCCTGAACGTTATGCTTCTCAGAAGATGCCAGCTCAGCAACCACGAGTAGCGGTAATGCACAAGGCACGCAACTTTAATAGAAGCGGCCCCGTCTCCCTTCCTCCCGCACTGCATCCCTACTTTCCTCCTTTTCGTGCGCGAGATTCAGCCGCGATCGTCAGTTGCCCTTGCTCCTGGTGGCGAAATGCGCAGTTGCTGCCGGAGCCCAACGCCTCCCCTCCTCCTTTCCTCCCTCTCTCCCTCCCATCCCTCCACGGCCTTTTGCGCGACGGAAGGCGGCGCGTTTGCTCTCCGCCTTCTCCCACACGCGGGCCAAATTGAGCCGCCATCGTCGGCTTCCCTCGCGTGCTCTGACTCGCACATACAGCATACGGCGCGCGACAACGGTGTTATCGCCCTTAGAAGTTATACGGATCACGGCAACGGCGATGCTGATGGCGACGGCAAAAATGCGCCTGGAGTGTGCATATAGTTACCAGCGCAATTATAATCAATTTTTTTTGGATTCACGCATGCGCATGCTTGAGGAAACTGAACTGCGGCTATACGCAAATAAACTTCCAGGGAAAGCTAAACCATGCTACACATTGATGAGGTCCGCAATACTGCATGATTATTCATATGAATTATACAAAGCTCTCGGGAGTAATTAAAGTGTAGCTCTAAAGGCAAAGAAACTTAACGCTTTCTGGCAGTCCCGCTGTACGCACAAGCCCTGTTAACGCAGGGTAGTACCGTTACCCGGTTGTCTGGACGGAAATGTTGGAAACAATCCAGGAGTTTATTTTTAAGAAATGCAAGCAACACGCATCAGTCAACTTTATTTCACCTCATGGCTAGAAAGAAATTTATTTAAAGATAATGTTTTATTACGGCGTCACCAGTTTGTTTCTTCAACCCAGGTAAACTAAATAAAAACCGAACACCACCACGAGCCAGGTACAGCGGTAACTAGATGTTTCTTCTCCTACCTCAAATTGCACCTAGTGTGGGTGGCCTTTGCGCTTAGACGTCAACAGACGCCGTCTTAGTGAAAACATTGTAGCTCAGTACCGCGGTTCTCTTCCTTGCTGTTGCGGAAGCGGGGTGTTGACCTCTATAGGTCAACGCCTGCCTGCTTTTAATTACAGGAAAATTCACAAGGCATTCCACTCTGTGGAGGTGCATGACTACCAAACCCATTTAGCGCACGACACAGAGGTGACCTAGGATATTGAACAAAGGTACGAACATATTTGTTGTCCTAATCTGCGCTCATCGTGGCGATAGAGGTACGCACACACATTCGCGTATCACCTCTGTTATTAAATGTGTCCGTCACGTAATGCAATGAATGGCTCATACCCCCTTAAACAACGGCTCATACGGCCGTAAACACCCGACAACGACGACGAACGCGCGAGCAGTGGCACGAGCGTGTTTGAATGGTTGGCACTGCTAATTTTTTAACAGTCCTCTTGGAAAAAGTTCTACAGATCCTTTTTTTTTCACGAACACTTGTTCTTACCCTTGTGCCTGGGGCCTCTTTGTGTCCCATGTGTGACACGGGTAGTTCAAGGGCGCATTACAGATTCCCGAGCCCGCAGGGGTATGTGCTATTGAGCTTGGACCCTTCACGCACTATCGCCAGGATCGGCCCACATGATGATTTGTTTTTCTCAACATCTCGGGGACATATCTTTTGTTACAGATTCTAGCCGTAGACAGCTTCGCTGTAAAAATACGGCAGAAACAACCATCTTAGAACGGCTGACAACGGTAATGTGATTTGCAATGAAGCAATGTAGCGACAAACCGTGCGGCCGCCGCCGAAAAGCATGAGTCATGTATGTGGCACATACTGCAGTCGGGCTCCACTCTAGCGCTGCCGGTCAGCGCACGTAGCGTCACTTAGCGGCGAAACTATATATTCATGCTAATAGTTCATGCTAAACCCACCACCACAGAAAATTTACAAGATTTCTGTGGTACCCTGTAACCCAAGTTGGTGTGAATGAGGCTAGATACAGGCATACGTACATACGTACCGTAAATCTGGTAAAGTTCCAACAGAATGCTACTCGCATTAAAACCTAATAGCGACAACTAAGGTGCCGAACCAAACCGGAACCGAAAACCACAGCCGTTATTTTCAGCGAAACCGGAACTGAACCAAATCATTATTTTCCCGCCATCTAGGAACTGAACCAGAATCGGAACTTATGAGAAGAACTGTTTCAAACCGGTTCGACAAAGGGCTCATAAGGCACTTCGAAGGCTCTGCTGGCGCACGTCAGAGGGGAAACGTTGAACAAAAGCTCGAAGTCCACACTATTCCGAAAACAATTCCCACACGCTACAGGCAAGGCTCAAATAAGTTCAGACAACCTCAGGTAATTCAGGACACTGTATCTGTTGATAAATGTGTTGCGCAATCAAAGCTGCCCTTTATGCGATGAAAAATGTCGGTGTTCCACATATCCTCGCACATCTTGCTTGAGCAGAGAGACCGGAACAATTCTGTTCAACATCGTGCTCTGTTTTTATGCTTCGCGCGGTCGGCTGAGCTGCTGTTGCCATTCAAATACTCACGAGAAAACTATATAGCTTTGATTCAACTGACGTCATTGCCGATGCTGCTTGGCGTAACGCGTGACGCGACAATTCTTTATGTGACAATGACGGTGACAGAAAAACGGAAGGAAAGACCCCCGTTGAACCTACAGGTGAGGGCTACTATGCAGGGGGTGCTAAGCAGGAAGGCCCGGTTTTGGCAAATTTCGGGATCTCCGCGAGTTGTAGAGACGCCCCCAAATGAATGAGCTAATGACATCAAGAAACAAAATTCAACCATCGGCACACCTGCAATTTCATTGGCTTATCTAGATTTAACTGGGTTATTATCATTTGGGCGTTACCTCATAGGCGGCCAAAAATGAAGGAGTCTTGTGGTCAAACAGTCGGTGCCTTCTTTCATTTGTTTATCGTTCCACCCGTTGCATTACCTGAGCAAGTTACAAGAAGAAAATTCCCCGACAATTACGACTCTCCCTAATGCAAAATTAGAGTGCCGCTATTCAGGCATTTTGAATTCCACCGGTTGCGTCGCTCATTGTTCAGAAAGAAAGCGCGAACACGAGAACACGTGAACAACGCGGAGCGCATAGTCATGCGCATTCTCAAGTGGTGGCGGCGCGCGCGAAGTAACGCGTGCCATGTAGGTCAGAAGCACAAGCAAGCGCTTTGTTTCCATATGTGGTATCGATGGACGCGCTCGCCCTGCGCTCGCCGCATGCCTTAGTAATGACGTCATCGGCGCACTACGGCGCACGCTACTACGGTGCCCGCTTTCCTTCTCACCCTCTTGTCATTCTCTCCTCCTCCGCTTTCCTCCTCACGCTTTCTTCGCCATCGCCGTCTTTCATCCTCCGTTGGGCTCCGCGTTCGCTCTTTTATCCTTCGCTGTGCTCGTTCGCTCGGTTACGACGAGGGACGCTGACGCCGACACTCAACGCAGGAACGGGCGCCTAAGATGGGCGATTTAAAAACTGTGTTTTAACGTATTCGAAAGAAAGGCGAGGCTTGGCGTGAGAATGCGCTACGTCTGCAATGTTCGCATTCGACAACGGATGGACAGATATTGTCCGAAAGAGGAGACACACCTATGACACACCCCAGAACGGCGTGGCAAGACGCTTGCACCCAATGTGTAGATAGAAAGCGGGCAGTCACGATCTTGCCAACTTCGTGCCCGCATTTGCACCTTCTTGGCACTGAAGACGCCGGCGTTGTCTGTGTGTGCGTGTGTACGCGTCAGAGCCTTTCCCTCAGCTGCTTCAGCGGCGGGTGTAAAATCTGTTTGAATGACTGACATGTGCCGAACAGCGGCCGCAAGCATGGACAGCGTTCGCGCACTACTTCTCCTGGGAGAGGGCATTTTGAAGAGGCTATAAATGACAACCCCGCCAACGGACTTCAGCCTACAGACAAGCTTACACCGTTTGTGCCGCTCTTCATCGCGAAGGTCGTCGAGCCGACCGCTCCGTACCGACGTAATTTTTTTGGTCAGCCGTTATGTCGGTCATGACCCTGTCCTCTGCCTGGCCCCGGCGGGACTCGTGAGCCGCTGCAAAGTGCAATCAGCGGCATGATCCTGTAAACTGGCGCGCGTCTTTAACAGTGCGCTCGTGTTGACATACGTGGGTCTGTCTTCACATTGTGTTGTCTGCTGCTTTCGCGCGTTTCGCGCTACGTTTGTTCGCTGACTGCAGTTGGGCAAACACAGACGAGAGAGAAACTCGGGGCGTACTGCATAGCGTTACAGAGCCTGTATTTTATAAACAAAGATTTCTTACATTAGAATTGTTTAGGAGATGCCAGGGCCAATCGTATTGCTGGGCATATCCTCAGCGAAGGCAGTCAAACAATGGCAAAAAGCCCTTACGAACAAAAAGTTTTCCGAATTGGGCGCCATCTAGATACGTGATAAAGAAGTAAATATTTTTCTTTTGTACTCCAGCAAGTTTTCAGTGTGGCGCAAGTCTCCTCTAAATTGTACAGGTGCTTGCAATGATAACATTCTGTCGGTTTAGGCAGCTGTAACTGTGAAGTAAGACTTCGTAAGAGAAACACACACTTATTTGGGTGTGTTTTATTGTGTGCTTTATTGGGTTGTGCCCAATGTCGGCATAAATAACTGATCTACATGAACTACATAGCAAACCACAAATTGTACAAAAGCGTGGAATTTATTATGCGCCGTAATTGAAACACTTACGCAAAAAAAAAATAATAGCATGATAGCTTCTAAATTTCAGCTTTTTGAGATGACGGAATTTGCATGGCTGCGTCGGTCCAACTCAGTTGTAGGCTATAAGGATCAGAACAACCTGTGTTATGGCATATCCTGTCAAACAGGCCTGTATCGTTGTCAAAACCTAATATAGTAACCCCTGATTAGTCGCTCAACCTCAACGGGCACTGGATGTGTACGCAGGTGCAAGGCAACTTACAGGTGCATGTAAAAGGAATTACATCTGCTTTCTACGCACTTGGTACTGCGGTAAGAACTGCGCAGGATTTGCCCTAAAGGGGCATCGGCGCTCCGAGCAATAAATAAAGCCAGCTCCCGCACTGCAGCACAACTTTCCTGATTTGTCGAATAGCAGTGACTAGTTGTTGAGGCCGATGTTTCAGTTCCCGTTTATTGGTTTCAGGTATGGTACAGTGGCTAACAATGAACAAATAGAAAGATTTCCTAGAGAAGAAATGTAACGGGACCATCTGTTGTATAGTGACCCTTAAAGTACGATTGAAATAGCAGCTGAACAAAGTGGTTAGATACATAATTATCATTAAGAGCGCGATAAGTAAATTTAGAATAAAAGAAAAAAGAACATAAGAAATAGAGAATTATGAAAAATAACAAAATACTACAATACATGATATAAATTTTGAGGTTAGTATTGTGAGCAGCCATTTGAAATTTGAGCGTGTGACAGCTTTATTGCGACGTTTGAAAATTCGACGTGATTTATACGCCATCCTTTTGAAGACATGTCCGCAAGAAAAGTGACTAAGCATTTGAGCTCAAATGAATATGACGCTGCTGCGCTTCGCGAATTGATACAAACGACTTTGATGGCGATAAGAAGAATGAGATGAAAACTCTGAGCTTCTGATATTTTGGTACTTCCCGTATTACTACGCAAAGAGTGTAACTGCAAATACAGCACGTTAGCAATCCGCACCTGCCCGAGGAAACGATATTTAGGTTTGATCACGGGAGATGCCACATTGTGACGAAGGGAGCAGCTTTAGGAATCAACAAATGCCTACTCTCTGTGCCTAGATATTATTCGCCGAAAGAATTAACACAATTTTTTTTTGCGATACGCGCATCTCCTAAGAGTAAGGACAACCTTGTTTGTCGGCCGAGTTTTTAAGTCTGAGGCCGAATTCATTGTATACGAGAAGAGTTTATAAAAAATAAACAGTCACAAGATAAAGGAATTCTCGGGAAGTGGACACGAGCCAACAAGAAAAAAAGGTAATAATATCAAATAACGGCGACAAGGTACGACCGTCGCTAGTCGCGACTCTCGAAGCTTGTGCGGCTTGCGCAGGCGCGCTTGCACGAGGCCAGTGAAGGAAACCTGTTGGTGCCGGTCAGGCAGAGGCGCTTGCGCAGGCTCAGTCCCGACGTTCGGAGGCAGCGCATCTTCGTTTCGCCCGGCGCTTGGACGGCGAAGTAGGGGTACTTGAGGCGGTGGCTGGCGCAGACGCCCGACGGGGGAGTGCGGCAGAGTGGAACGTACGTCTGGTTGGTGGCGCACTTGCGGACGCACGCCCCGTGGCTTCCGAACAGGTCCCCGTCCGCCATGGGGCACTTGCCCGACGGGAAGTCCCAGGGTCGGCAGGCCTCGCCTTCGAAGAACCACAGGCGCCTCTTCAGGTCGGCGCTGTCAAAAGGTTTTGAGAGAGAAGCCGTTTTTAGTCCAGTTGCAGGTGATGCCGGCGTTGATCGCGAACTGACTTGCGCGCACACATCGGCCTGCGGCGAGAAGGCATGGCATCGGCGAGACGGAAATCCAGAAAGAGCAACGACGAACGACAGATGTTGCACGTCACAGAAACGAGAGGTCGGTGAGCAGGTGTAGGGTATCCATACATAATTTGTATGAAACTCAGCGTCTTGCTATTGGATGGACAAGAGGTAGTTCAGGTACTGAAACATTAGCGTACGCAGTCGTACAATTCGATAAATGTTGCACACAATTGCATTTATTCGCACGGAGGCGACATGGATGATATCTCGTATTTGAATTATACTCATCAAAGCTGCATCGAATATATGGAGTTATTGCTTGCGTAGGAACCGTTGCGTTAGGGGACAAATACAGCCTTATATGAGGGTTCTTTCCAGGTATGTTTTTACTCCAGAACAGTACGCAATGAGAAGTCCCTAGCATGGCGAGTGCGAACGCCAATGTCGCTCCAAGTAGACGAAATAGGTGCGATGTAAAATGTATACATGCATAAACCGGCAGGATATTATTTATTTATTTCGATACCTGACTTTGCAGTAAGGAAGGTAACAATACAAAGGAGGAACTAATTGCGCTTAAAATAGCAAAGTTAAGTGGTGCGCCCCAAAGGGAAGCGCCTGAATAACATAAAATATCGCAATGCCTTCATTTCCACAATTGCGCAAATAACTGCCTTGCTTTGTATGTCAAGCTCTTGGAGTTCTGTTTGTCAAACTGCGGGTCATGACCCCTAAAGTGGTCATGAACCTTTTTCTGGGGGTCAGCCAGGGTCCTGCTATATAAAAAGTTTGCTCACTGGAATAGCGATGAACGTTCAGCCTCGTTGCTCATATTTTCACGTGGTAGTGACGTATAAAGAACACAGTAGCGATACTGTGAAATACGAAACTATTATTGGGCGAACCTGTGCCCACAAGAACAGGCTACACTTGAACGGTTACAACGGCGAACACAGTCGGCGATCGTCAAAATCTGATCAGCGGGTCAAGCGCGTCGGCTTTTATACATCAGTCGTCGAATGTTCCAGAGTAATCGCTGGGACCCGCGTGTCTTCCACAAAGTTCTACGCTATTCACGTCGCGCATACATGCAATCAGACTACGCAAGGTTCGGTGACAGACTGTGAATGGAACCATCGATAACATTCCAGAAACTTCCTATACATGCAGGCGCTTCCTGCGCTGTGCGATAACATTTGTTAGGCGGTAAAACGTGGTCGCCCGATAAAGATAAACCTGTACACGTGTCAATATGCTCGTTGTACGCCGTTTCTTTTAACGGACCCTTAACGTATCATAGAATGACATCACTATTAAATTACGTCGCCTCTCGAATCTCCCGCGGCAATAATTTTCTAATCCTTCAAACACAGACGAAGTTAGGCGTAGTTACCGGAGCTATGAGCAGCTACCTCTCTCCTTTCATTTCCACAGCCACGCTGGAAGATGCGCAGTGGAACGTGTCGGCGATCGATTTAGAGATCACAAAATCAGCCACTAGCTGCTTGCGAGGATGCTGCACGACGACATTTTGAAGGAGAGAGCAAGCGATTATTTTTACTGCTTTTGACACGGCATTGTAAGTTTCCTGCTGTATGCAGTCCAGTAACCTCTGGCTTGCATGTCCGCAGGAGACTTGTTAATATATCGGCATTGTTTTCTTGTGATGCCCAGAAGGTGTTGCGGGGGCCTTTTAAAAGTAATATACTTTTGTTACACATATAACACGAATTTATGTTTAATATGCAGAGAGTATTATTAGTCGTGGCGACAGCACGGTTGGCTGTTTCGGCAGTAGTGCCAAGAGATGCATTCTGCCCCCCCCCTTCCAAGATCTTGTCTTCTACACATCTGTTCGTTGGTGGTCAAATAGCAATGTTCATGCGTGTGTATTTGAGCCTTTTGACGAATTGCAGGCATCTCTAGCAGGTGAACAGAAGACAATTGTTAAAGGTCATTCGAGACTCACTATTTGCCATACATGTTCGAAGCTTTCGGTGGGCTGAACCAGGAACTACACGGCCCAGATACTACCATCACAATACACACAAATGCCATCAAGGCTTTCCTCAAGAAGCTAGCTCTTTGGGAGAAGAAAGATGGAAAGGAAGTTATAAATTCTTTCCAACGTCTGAGTCAGGCCTTCAGTGAAGAATCACCTTGCAGAGGGCTGCAAAAAGACATACAGGAACATTTGACAATATGATACAAATGAGATTGTACAACAGTAGTTTGCTTGCAATCCATTCCGATGAACTTCGAACTATGTTCCTGATCTCATACGAGAGGAATTCTTAGAAGTCATAAACAACACCACAGCCAAAGAGGAGCTACAGGAACAACAAAAGTTCAGCAGCTCTACTTGCAGGGTCAAAGTGGCTTACACTTTCCCCATGACCAGCAAGTTCTTCCTGGAAGTTCTTCTTTCGCGTCAACTTGCACCCATGAAGGTGGTCTTCCGACTCTACTAGTAATCAAGCCAAATGCCAAAAACGGTTTGGATGCTCAAGCGAACTTGAGATGGGCCTCGAGCCGCACAGAACCACGTAATGATTTGCTTTTATCAAGAAAGAAAATAAACCGCTCTCATTAAAATACGTGAATGAATCGATCCTTGAAAAAAAAAGAAACATTCACAAACATTTTCTGTACCTCTCGGCTGTGTTCAGTGTTTTTCAATAAACCTAAATGTAATTGTATCTGCGTCATTAAAGATTAAGTTATCCGAGGTTTTTAACGGTTGGCAGTCACGGCATGTTCGGTACTACCAAAATCCTTCGATTGAAGAACCCTGGTACCACTAAAAAGTGGTCATGTACTGGAAGAAAGTTTGAGAAACGTTGCTACAAGGACACCTACGAAATCGAGCGCATAATGATCTCAAATGAATTTCCTCCAACAATTTTCGCAGAAAATTCGCTCATTCCAAACATGCCCGACATAGGAAACATGTATTTCGTTGCGTAATACCATTTTATCCTTTAGCTTGAATCGCTTAACTTTCTTGGGTGCATTAAGATACTACGACAACAATGGCCAAAAAGAAAAAGAAACGTTTCATGCAGTTTACAAAGAACGTAATGATGTACTCATGGGAGGCACATTATTTTCGAAGTGTTATTTGTTCTGATGGGACGCGGTGATTGATCACCCACCCCAATAGCTCAGTGGCTATGGCGTTTTGCAGCTCAGCACGATATCGTAGGTTCGACTCCTGATTGTGGCGACCACGCGCTGTCGTGAGGTAAAGGCAAAAGCGTTCGTGTGCTGAGCTATAGGTGGACGGGTAAATAGTTCGAGGTGGTTGGAACTAGTTCGAAGTCACCACGAAAGGGTGCTTCATCGCAAAAAACGTTACCTATAGAGCACATCAAGCTGATTAATTAGGCTGAGGGCGCACTTATCTCGCTATAAGCTTTGCTTATGCGATAATTATATATGAAAAAAAAGCTCATCTCTAGCAAAATAGATAACACCTAGCAACACCTAGCAAAATAGATAACAAATTTACATTTGAAGTAGCCAAAGCAGACCGTCGTAATGCAAGTGTCAGCGTTATCTTCAGTTGGAGTTGGAGCGCACGATTAGAAGTCGTGTCCAAGCGCCACTTTGTCCAACGGTCGCAAAAGTGCCTATGCTATTGTACAGGTACCTTGCGCCAAAGCTTTCGAGAGCCTACAGCAGTGCCAGATCACAAACCTAGTGAGCTCAAGGAGTGAAATTCGAGAGGCGAAAGAAACATCCACAGTGACTTCTGAGGTCGTTTATCATGATGCAAGATTGTCCGAAATGTGAACATGTCGAAGTGCGCACGCTGTGCTTATAATTGCACATGTTTGCGATTATGAAGAGAAGTATTCTCTTCACATCCCTAGCGACCGGTGTGACTGGCGCTGGGCTGGTAGATAAGATAGTCGTGGAGCCCTCTGGCCACTGCAAGGTGCCTGTGGTGCTGGACTGCACAGCTGAAAACTAGCGAAGGCTAAAAACGAGTTCTCTGGAAGTCACAGAGCTCACATTTTAGTGGGAAATGCGACAAGTTTTGCTTGGAGAAAGGCAGTTAATATTTGGTATCATCGGCCTCGTTGCTACACTTGACAAATCTTGTAATCTAATGCATTCGCGGGCGCGAGCCGTGTGTTCTGCGGCCCAGGTCTAGCGGATCGGCAGCTTAGAATTATGCGGTAAAATAATATGCGCTGAACTTTACAAGTACTCTCACAATGTTAATACAGTGAAAACAAGCACCGAGCACCCCCTGCTATATCTCGACATGGACTTTAAGTACACGACCGAGGAACATCTGTGTCTGAAATTATTTTCGTGGGGGAGAACTGCAAGTCGGCGACTTTTGGTTTCTTCACGTAATAACTGTTCAGTGTACAGTACTACTTGAAAAAAATTAAGTAACCCCGTTATGGCCATTTTCAAGGATGAATTGTAGCAGTGTCTCTTCTAGCAAAGCTCCTTGCCAAAATGGGTACTTCCTCGGCGCAGAAGCGAAACTTGTGTACTGAAGACCTGAAATTAGGAAAGGGTTATTGGGATTGTAGTGAAGTCGCATCTGTGAATCTCGTGAAGGAAGACGAAGAATCATTTGTTGAAGCAGGGTGCGTGCATCACCTGAACTTTTCCTACTTCTCTCCACAGTGCTGCTCATCGAGGGCTCCATCAAACGAAAAGCTAGCGGTACATGTTTAAGACGCGAAACGATGTGAAGGAACGACGGGACAAGAAAGACGCTCGTTCCAGTGCTTCGGTTCTTCACAACCTTTCAGTTTTTTTTTTTGACACAGCGTAACCAAGCATAAACCAACCAGACCAGCAATACGTACTGATGTATACCTAGACGATTTCGGACTTTAAAGCGTGAAACACACATGCCAATAAATTTTACACTCGTATTCAGACAGTCCGTCTTAACTGCATCAAGTTCGAACATGTAACTAGAGAAAAAAACGGCTCCTCCTTCAAGTGACATGATAGACGTATTCTAAGTGCGCAGTAATCACGCTGCTTCTCGAGAAACACCGAAAAAGGCGGCACAGATGCATCGCCAAAACAAAAAATGTGATGTAAGCGTAGACGCAATTAATGCACATGCATAAATGCAAGCTCGAAGTCAAATAAATGCGCGCTATGCACTTTGCATACCTTCCACACTGAGAGAACACCGGCGTGTCCTGGCATCTTCCCGACGGTTGATGGCCGTCAACGCAGCTCCTCTTGCAGCTCGCCCGGGAAGAGAACCTGTTGGCGCCGCGGTTGCAAACCTCCACGCCGTACGCCGTGGTCGCCCGCGCGCACGAGTTTGTTATGCGGTTGAAGTAAAACTGGTGCTGGATTCTCGGGCAGTACGTGAAGAAGGCGAGATCGCACAGGTGGATTTTCTGAAAAAAAAGAGAAAGAATTTATGCGGATCCGACGCACATTGAGAATAGACGTTTTGAGAAGCATGTTGTGGGTAGCTGTCTAGTCAAGGTCGTTTGGGCTTCTGCAGAGCGTTATCAGATGCACCAAACTGTTTGTGTAAGGTGAGCAATTGTATGCGCTGATTGTTTACTTACACAATGACACATTGTTTGTGAATCTGCAGAACCGACATAATACAACCGCCCAAATATTCAGCCGTAAGTCTGTAAGTGGGTGGACTCTGTTGTTTTCGCTGTAAGAAAACCGCCATAAATGGTTTACACAGCTTCCCTGTACATCCTCCCAGCGTACAAGGAGGCGGGCGTATACGAAAAGAAATTATGCAGAAACTACCGACGATGATTGCCTATATAGGTGAATAGTTAAACGTACTAGGAAGTTATTCACTTCAATAAAGGAATGATGCATTTGAATTTGCATATTTGCAGCAATGATGACTATTTGGGTAGCGCCTATTGTTTTATTGCCCAATTTCGTAGACAGCGGAGCTGCTAACCAGCGCACCCATAGCGCTAGTATACGTGGCTCCGTGTTATGTGTGTTGCCTCCAGCGGCGCGAGCATCGGCGTGGAAGGAGGCGACGGCCATCCTTCTCTCCCGTAGCCTAAGCCCTCTACCGCAGCCTGCACTGTGATAGAAGAGGGGGGCCGTCCTACCTAGCGCTCTACTACCGTATCCAAGTCTTCACACGCCCCAAATCTCTCGAGCGACCGCACTTGTCTCTTAGAGAAGAGTTAGAGAAGAACAGGACCTCTGTAAGGTACCTTGTAGCGTCGCGCTTACGAACAAATATAATGTTGCACTGCTCTGCAAAACGCTGAGGAATATGAACATGATCTTGAGGCTTCAGTGACTAGCCTGCTCTAGATTTGTCTTTGTCAATTACCGTAAATTACTGCACACACTGGAAATACATTTCCCATCTTGCTTCTTCCCTCCGAAACATTTTGTGGAGGTGTGGGATACTGCTGAGCATGACGGAGCTCCGAAGTGGACGTAGACTGGCCACTTACAACATGACGACCGATAGGGCCGCTGCAAGGGCAGCCACCATGCCGACAGAAGCCACCACTACCACAACTCCGACAGTCCTCTTGTCGCAGTCCCGGGATCCAGGAACGCTTTCAGGAACCAACAAACTTGATGTCGATGAGCGACTCCAAATGTACAAGCGCATCAGCGCCGATAACAGGTGCTACCAAACTGTTATGCTGGCTACTATAATTTTCTACCCGAAAGGAACGGCAAAGGCCTGGTCTCGAAACCACAAGGAACAACTGACGAGCTGGGAGGAATGTAAGCACAAGCTCCCCGAATTGATGGGGAAACCTGTTGGCCATCAGCGAGCTGCGCAAAAGGAATTTGCGTCCCACGTCCAGGCGTCGACCGAATCATATGGGACATACATCCGGGCCATTCTTGCCCTCTCCCGCAAGGTTCACGAGAGGATGTCAGAAGAAGACTAAGTGGACCAATTGCTAAAGGGCATAGCGAACGACGCTTTCAGTTTTTTTGTGTATAAGAATTTTTCCACCATCGCCGACGTCCATTAATGAATGTCAATGCTTAGAAGAATCATAGTCGTCGTATCGAGCACCAGTTGATGCGTCTTCGAAATACGGGTGCTACGTAGTCGTGCGAGGACCTTCACTTTGAGTATCAGCGGTGAACGTCGGAGGACCTAGTTCGTATCGTTCGCTGAAAGATCCGAGCCATGGCACCGCTTGGCTTCCAGACCTGTTTTACCGATTCTCGACCGACGATTTCGATTGTGCAGTCTCTCGTACGTGATGACTTGGTGAGCCTCCGAATTCAGTCTGTGTTTTCCGTCAACCGATCGGACACATACGCTTTCCCTACGATCCCTCCTTCACGTCGCCAGTGCCTCTCTAGGCCTTTTCACAACCCAGTGGAATAGCAAACATCTGATGATCGGCTGATTTCTTACAACTGCCGATACGTTGGCCACATTTCGCGTCACTGCCGCAATACCTGGACATCATTCCAAAAACAGTGCTTGTTCCAACCTCCTAGCCACAACTCGCCAGGTACTCATTTACCCCCGAAAGATTGCCCAGAGCCATACAACTATACTCATACGTCCTCATCCACACGGCAGAACCGTTCATCCTTACCAGGATGACCCCTGTCTCGCTCACTGACTATTTGCCGTTCTTCGTCCCCCATGTACAGGCGCTCTACGGGAAACTGACGGGTGGAGCTTCGAGGGATGACACTGCTTGAACGGCACTGACTGCAATGCGCTACTGACCTTACTGACGGATAGGAATTTACCTAATGTGTATGTAGATGGTGTCTCTGTAATTGCTCTGCTCGATACAGGTACACAATCTCTGTGATGAGCGACCAGCTTCGTAGACGGCTCACAAACGTCCTGACACCTGCGGCGTCCTGTGTTGTGCGAGTCGCTAACGGAAGAACACTGGCCTGAATAGGAATGTGTGCCGCTTGCGTTGGTGTCGGTGGCCGCCACACATCTGTTTCGTTCACTTTTGTACAAGAGTGCCCAATGAAGCTATCTTAGGGTTTGATTTCTTATCCGCTCACTCTACCCTTATTGACTGCTCCGCCGGACTTGTTCTAATTTATTTACTTTATCTTATCCTGACCCTCCTAAGGAAGTTCCCAGCAAGCTCTGCTTCGCCGAGCACATTAGACTCACCCTACAAGCCATGACCAGCGTCCTGCTTTATCCAGCTCCACCTGTGCCTGACGGTGATTGAGTTGTGTGTCCTCTCGCGGACGTCCTCCTTGCCCATCACGTTGCTCTTCCGCACACCATCGTCAGTATGACCAACAACTCTACAAACATTCATTTCGTCAACTTTGGAATCGGTGATCACGCGCTACCGCAAGCCATAGCCTTACGTATGCTGTCGTCCTCCCAAGCCTGCCAATTTTCTGCCTTGGCTGTTTATACTACGCCGTTTCCCGCTGACTCTTCATCTTCTTTGCCGGCTGTCCTTCCTCAGTTAACAAACACAATTGCTCCCGAACTTCCGCCTCACCCCACCGACTAGTTATGCCACCTGCTGTCCACGTTCAGCGACATTTTTGACCTGGATAGCCCTTTAAGCCAGACCTCTCTCACAACACACCGTATCAACACCGGTGACGCACAGCCTATTCACAAGTGACGATACCGTGTGTCCTTACACGAACGACAAGCCATTCAAACGGAGGTCAAGAAGATGCTCTATCGAGGAATTGTTTAACCATCATGCAGTCCTTGAGCATCCCCTTTCGTTATAGTTAAAAAGAAGGACGCCAGCTGGCGTTTCTGCGTGTATTACCAGCACCTAATCAAGATCACAAAGAATGACGTTTAGCCTCTACCACGCGTTGATGACTCCCTCGACTGCCTCCACTATGCGAAGTACTTTTCTTCCATCGATCTTCGTTCCAGTTACTAGCAGGTTGGCGTCGACGACTTGGACCGCGAGAAAACCGCCTTTATAACGCCCGATGGGTTATACCAGTTCAAATTTATGCCTTTCGTCATATGTAATGCTCTAGCGACATTTTAACGCATGATGAATACACTCCTGCATCACCTCATGTGGTCCATCTGTATTTGTTACTCAGATGACGTCATCGCTTTTGCTCCTATATTTGTTACGCACATGGAGCGCTTCTTGCTCGTTCTTTATGCTTTTCGCGACACTGGTCTTCAACTGAATTAGTCTAAATGTCACTTCGGACGCCGCCAAATTACTATCGTTGATCATCTTGTTGATTCATCTGGTGTGCGCCCAGACCCAGACGAAGTTCGTGCCATACGGAAGTTGCCGTGTAAACATGCACTACAGATGTTCAGAGCTTCATGGCCTGTGCTCGTACTTCCGCCGCTTTGTGCACAATTTTGCTGAAGTCACCCATCCGCTTACTGCTCTTCCGAAGGACTACGTTTGATTTTCTTGGGGACCTCAACAAGCGACCGCCTTCTCGAAGCTTATCTCTCTCCTAACATCACCCATTCTGGCGCACTTCGACCCGTCTGCTCCAACAAAAGCCTGCAGGCATTCCAGTGATCATGGAACCGGTGCCATTTTTGCCAATGACCACGAGGCCACGGCCGCGTCGTTGCCTATGCCAGCCGTCTGCTTTCGCCAGCTGAGCGGAATTATTCCTTTACTGAACGTGTCTTGCACTTCTCTAGGCAGTGACCAAATTGCGCCCTTGCCTATATGGGCGGCCCTTTGCAGTCGCCATAGACCACTATGCGCTCTGCTGGGTTTCTCCCCTCAAAGATCCCACCAATCGCCTAGGTCGCTGGCGCTACGCCTACAGGAACACTCCTACACAGTTGCTTACAAGTCGGACCGTTTACACCAAGATGCCGACTGCTTGTGCCACCACCCAGTCGATCTTCCTGATGTTGGTACGACCCATGCTTCTACTTCTGTATTTTTTCTATCTGTTTCGCTGACCTTACTGACTGACAGCGCCGAGATCCAAGCTTGCGGGGTATCATGAAATCGCTCATATGTGGGTCATGTGATCCTTCTCGTCGCGTGTTCCTACTCCAGGACGGCACTTCATATCGGCGCAGCAGGTAGCCTAGTGAATATGTGATGCTGTTCGTCATTCCCTGGCACCTTCGCACCACTGTTCTGTCGACGCTGCACGATCTACCATTTCTTTGTCTCCCCGGGGAATCCGTACGTACGACCGTGTCTGGTGACGATTCTTTTGGCCTGGCCTGTACCAATCTGTCCACCGCTACGCCGCTTCTTGTGGATTATGTCAGCACCGGAAGAAGCCGTGTGTGCTCTCTGCTGCCCGACTCCATCCTCTTGACGTTCCTACCGAACTCTTATATGGCGTCGCTGTACACTTCCTGGCACCTTTCCTCACATCTGACTCAGGCAACAAGTGAATTGCCGTCGCAACAGATTATACAACTCGGTTTGCGATCACCAGAGCCTTTCAAGCAGATGAAGCCATCTTCCTGTTGCACAGCATCATTGTCCATCCCAGCGCTCCTCGGCAACTTCTTACCGACCAGTGTCGCTCGTTCCTATCTACAGTTGAGGACCAGCTGCTCCAATCCTGTTCTACCTAACAGAAACTTAGTACTGCATACCATCCGCAGACGAACGGTCTTAGTAGAACGGCTTAGTAGAACAATAACGGACATTGATCTCCCTGTCTATTTCTGATAATCACCATGACTAAGATACTGCTCTCTCGTTTGTCATATTCGCGTACAATTCATCACGCCACGGCACTCCAGGTTACTCGTCATTTTATTTCTTGTACGGCCAAGGACCAGTAAAGCCTTTTAATACAATTCTGCCTACTGCTCAAGAGTCCGTGTCTTAGTATATCCGCGATGTAATTGTTCGAGTCGAAGAAGCACGTCAAGTTTCTTACCGTCGCCTTTTGTGCTTCTCAGAAGAAGCAGAAAGCATTTGCGACAGTCGTCATGGGGACGCCGAATATGTTCCCCCAGGAATCTCGTACTTCTATGATCTACCACCCGCCGCTTTGGCCTCTCATAAAAACTAATGTCCCGTTACCCCGATCCTTACCAGGTCCTCCGTCAGGTGACCGACGCAGCCTACGAGATCTGTCCGGTCGCACCTACCGCTCGCTCCGTCCAGAGTTCCCATGACGTCGTTCATGTTCGCCGCCTAAGGCACTAACAGACCTTTCCTGCCCAAAAAGCACCGGCACGGCGCTTCCACGCCAGGTGGAAATATGTTGCAGAACTCTGCTCAAAGTTGAGGAGGATGAGCAAATGCTCGAGACTGATGAAGACAGCGCTTCAGTGACTAGCGTGCTATAGACTTGTCTTAGCCTATACTGTAAATTACTGCACATTCTGTAAATTAAAAAAAAAAAACATTTATTATGGGGTTTTACGCGCCAATACCACGACCTCATTATGGGTCACACAGGAAAATTTCGACCACCTGGGTTTCTTTAACGTACACCTAAATCATAGTACACGGGTGCTTTCGCATTTCGCCTCCCTAGAAATGCGGCCACCATACTGAAAACACGTTACCAGTCTTGCTTCTTCCCAGTGCAACAATGTTATTCTAAATCGAACCTAACGGGAAGCTTTAGCACCTACATGGGAAACAAGCAGTCCTTTCTTCTCACAACCACTGCACCGAAATTAATGAGTTATGTTGAATTTAAAAGAGACATTTACATTGCGATTTCAGAAAGCGATTTTTTTATTTAGCTTCGACTTTTTAACATAAATTAAGAAAAAGTGCGAAATTTCAAGAAACAATGCTTGAAGTATACAAATCTGTACCTCAGCAACTAAAAAGGATATCGCAATTCTCTAGGCTGCCCCTAATATTTCATTTATTGCAGACAAAATGATATATCATATGCCACCCTGAAATACACCGCTATGACTATGACTAAGGCACCGTTCTGACTACGGCATTCGCAAACCTTTACAAGGATTGTAACAAATTTACAGAAGTCTAAAATTCATACTTCAAATTTCTCCGATTGAGATGCTCCAAGGGATGTAGTTTACAGAGATGCGATATTAGTTTTTGATGCTAACTAACAGATTTGTAAGCTTTGTACTTCTATTTTGAGATTTACCGATTTTAGACAATTCTTGTCAAACATGCTATGGCATAAATGAAAATTATTATTGCGGCAATCACTGTGATTAACCACTCTCTCTTAAAATGCAACAATTCTCATTCAGATCGGTTGAGTGGTTTTCTCACAAAATTATTTATGCGTTTTACATCTATTTGAGCAGCTGGCATTAAAAATTGTCCAGAGCTAAAGATTCCTCCTAATGCATCACACCTGTTCTATAGGAAGCCCACGAAACATAACGCTGAATATACGCAAGCCCGCAGCTGCAGTGGTGCATAAATGATAATAAAAAACAATGAAAAAGGAAAACACATCGGAAGCTTTGCAGTAGCCGTTAAGCTGGCCAGACATCTACTCCGGAATACCGAGGAGCTGTCTGCCAAGCTGTCTAACAAAATCGTCAATTCATTGCCAGTCGAGCAAGTAGCTGGCTGTCTTCAAGATAAGGCTGATACACAAGCATGCTCGTTTCCAAGTGCCGAGATGAAGCAACAATCTCAGGTTGTACTTCTTTTTATTGCGTTTTCTTTAATTGTGCGTCATGGCATACGTCATGGCGCGAATATCAGTTCTTTGCGGCCGATACGCGACGTGGTGGCGAAAAAGAAAACTGAATGTATGTGCAGAATCCCTGCGTATGAGTATGATGTGTAGTGTAAAAACAGATATTTTCGAATGTTGTAATACGATGATGTGAAAATAATTTGATAATAATGGTTAGAATTGGCTGCACCATATTCACAATCTCTTCGGAAAATATTTGATATTTGATTCTACGTTCCCGTAGTATTGATATTAAGTTCGATTCGAGTATTTGTTTGGCACTATTCCATCCGTATTCAATTCGGTCTCAAGAAAGTTACTATTCCCACACCCCTAAATATGACTGAACCACTTTCATGCAGTTCCGCAGGCACATGAATTTATATTCGAGATGAATATTTTACGTTATGGATTCCCAGCTAGGCTTGAAAAGGATTGAAGGCAATGTGGAATACCATGTACAAGGCGCCTCGGAAGGGTATGTTATGAAATCCCATCCCAATTAATACAAATTACCAGCCCCTCTTGCAATATTTCGAGCGAAGCTTAGTGAAATGTCATCGTAGACTGATTTATAATACGACACAAACGTGAAATATTATGCGCGGTTGTCACCACCTGAGTTATGAAACATGGAGGTCAACTTGAGTAAAACTTGAAGCAGCGCGAAAAAGACGAGGACAGTAATCGAAAACAAACACAACAGGACGATTACTACCCTTGTCTTCTTTGTGCGGCTTCAAGTTTTGCTCAAAATGAACCAACTCGCCCAAATCAAGTTGTAGCTAATGCGGGTAAGCTTCACTAGTTACTCTGAGTGGGACACGGTAGCGGGTAGCGTCACATGGCACGCATTTACGTGGAAAGCTGTGAAACAAGCTATAAGCATGGCCGCAAGAAAAAAAAAAGAACATTTAACAGGTGGGTATGTTAATATCACGAAGGACCTACTTATGATCCCTGGAGGAAAGTACGCCTAGCGATTTCCAGTTATACCTACCTTGAAACAGGATAATCGGCAGACATCAGCAATGCCTTCTCATTGCCGGTGTTATTACATCACCTATTCTGTCCCATTCTCAACTGCATTTCTATTCCGTTCGCGCGTATCCGGAAGTCCGACTCGCTTCCTCAGTGCTCATTTGGCTTTTGCGACGCCATTTTTACTATAACCGGCGCCACTCACCTCTTCCGAGCCATCCTCGTCACCATTAGACTCCGACTCCTTGAACAGGAGGCCTGTCATCGGCTCGGTCGTCGTTCCATGCTCTTGTTTCCGCGTGTCGCTGTTTTCTGAAGCGGCGTTTACCGAGGTAGTTCGGGTCGTCCTCTGCAGTGCTTGGGTCTCGCCAACAATGTAAGGTGCCGCGTGGAGCAACGCGGAAGGCTGTGCGGGCGCTGATGCAATGGCTGACGATTTTGCCTTCGGCGATGGCCTTGAACTCATGCGCAGGAACTCTGCAGGAGTTTACGAAAGTGGTCTCACGCTTGTGCCTCGCTAATGCAACTCCCGCTCGAAGTTGGAATAATTAGCTTTTTTGCTTGAAGTGCGTGAACCGTACGTTTAAGTGAGTGCAGGGGAAATGGCGTTTGAGAAGCTATTGCGAAAAATTAATGCGTGAAAGACGTGGCCATGTATACCAATTCACGGTCTACCCATATAACCCTGATTCGGCTTCTGTTTTGATGGCTGTTGCTTAAATTGCTTTGTTAGAAGGGCTTAGGCCAAAGCGAAAAAGAGGAGGCAAATCATGACCCGAAAGCTGCAAACGTATTAACTGTATGTTGAAATCGACTGCCTCATACCGTTACTCAAATGATATTGCACAACAAAAAACCACACGGACGCAAGAGAAGACGACACACCAAGCGCAAGCTTTCAACTAAGTTATTTGTACCACTGAATCGATTTTATACATGTGAGGCAGTGTAGACTGCACATGCGCTTACATGAAAATGAACTGGGCATTCATGTAACATAGTTACGAGTCATGTGATGCCGCCTCCAAGAAACTTAGTTTTTTTTCTGTGAGAGCGAGTGAAGGGAACCTAACAGACTTATCACTCAATTTCGCAATCATCTGCGCTTCAGATATTTCACGGATGAGCTGCGTGCTGCCACGGGAAACAATCGTGAATTGGTCCTCAATAGGTTTGCATCCATGCTCGCGACGATGAATAGCTAAGAACCCACCGGAGCCATTTTTTACATTGTTGCCGTAATGTTGTTGCTGAGTAATGGATTACCAGCTTGCCCGGAATGCTGCTCTCATTAACCTCATACCGTACAAGGTAATAAGATGGTGAAATTTACTTGTGTACAGAATCAGTGAAATGAATTCACGACTTGTCGCGGTCAGGATTTCAGGAATGCAGGCTTCCTTTTGACTAGGCATTCAATTCGCAAATTTTCTGCCTGTCTATAAGTTCACAGCGAGTGATAAAGCTCTGCTCTTGTTTTCTCTCTACAAGGTCGACAGTGATGCTCAATGTATAGAGTACCCTTCAATAATGTGCATATGTTTCAGTATGTATAGATAGGTGAGCAAAACAAGAAGAAGGTGACAGCGGGAGCCCAGGTTTCGACAAGTGGATTTGTCTTCTTCAAGGCCTTAAAAAAGAGAAGTCCATTTATCGAAACGTTGGCTCCCGCTTTCACCTTGTTCTCGTTTTGCTGTTCTCGTTTTTGATGCTGAAGTTGGGGCATAGCATCTTGGGTGGAAAGATGCTCTCTAAAGCCAATAATTGAGTGGGGGTAAACAGATGTGTCCCGGAGGTGAGTGTTCACACGGCTTAGGAGTGCGTGCTCCGTGACCTTGCCTACACATGAAGTTAGCGAGATGGGCCATAGAATGGCGAGGCTAGATGTCTTACCGGGTTTAGGTATAAGAATTACTTTGGCCGTTTTCCATGTCGGAGGAATGGATCCGTGGCGTCAGCAGTTGTTGATGTATTCGGCGAGTTGTTTCACCGAGGTGTCACCTAGATTTCTTAGTGTTTTATTTGTAACACCGTCTGGGCCTGGCGCCGAACGGCTGTTCAGCTTGTGCATGGCAGCGTGAATCTCTGCCAGGCTGAAATCCTCATGAAGGGCGGGCTTGCAGGTCCCCGTGTATGGCCCGTGAGTTTGTGTGGGCCCAGATGGGATGTAATTTTGAAATAAGGTATTCTTAACATGGTCCTGGCCATGCGTCTTGCTTTCTGTGAATAAAAGCTTGGTGAGGCAATCTTGTTGATACGAGCGGGTGGTGGTGCTATCAAGCAAATGTTTCAGGAATTTCCACGAGCGGGGGTGGTGGAGTTGCCCGTCTAGAAAGTTAGAGCTCTGACAATTGCTGTTGACTTAGAACGCAGCAGCATGCTTCAAACTGCTTGTTGAGAAATGCGGCCATGCGTATGAGTCTTCTGTTGAGCCGCCGTCCCTTTTATCAAGAGAGGATGGTTATTTTGGCCTCGATAAGGTTGGCGAGTATGCTGTCCATGCGCTCAGTCAGGCCATCTGTTGCGATAGCGCGGGTGGCCGATTTATTAAACTCTATATCGCATGACCATGATTCCATGTCGGTAATGGGAGTGTCCGCTGTTGCTGTTACACGGCGTTTACGGAAGGCATCCCAGTTCATCCAAGTAAGGTACCTTGTTCTTATCGTTACGGCTGTTAGGTGTGGGAGAGTAATTTCTATGATAGAGTGATCACTTCCGAGGTCGTGTTGGATGTTGCGTCATTGGGCGTTGTCTGCGTTTTTGGTGAAAGTGAGGCCTGGTGTCGTGTCTGGTTCAGTGGAAGTGCTGAGGCGAGTGGCGGAAAGCTGGGTCAGTAATGAGTAAGCCCGAGATCATGGGAGTCTCGCCATAAGTTGCGACCTGCAGCAGAGCTGTGTGTGTAATGCCATCCTGTGTGCAAGCGCGAGTGTTTAGCCCTTGCCTTTTGATGTTTTTTCCAGTTGGTCTACATAGCTTATAGAAGACATGCATGTTGAACCGAAACAATGAACATATGCATTGATTCATCGAAATTTCAGTATGGCTAAATGATTGTTCACTTGAAGGTAACGTATGACTTAATCGAATTTCAGCCGGAATGGTACTACCTTTGGCTAAGTTGCTTGTCGTTGCCACTTCTTAAAGTTCAAAACAACTCGTAGTTTTTGTGTGGTGCGTGGTGCGCTCAGTGGGATTTAGAGGTCATTTATAGGCCATGAACACGGGACGTACTGGCTGGTGCTTGCACGTTTCTCGCGTATACTACACTATTCGCATATACATGATGAAATACATACCACGTAAGAAAAGAACTGTGGGCCTCTAGTCTAGTGGGTAAGGCACTTGGCTTCTGAGCGTGGGTTCATAGGTTCTCATAGGTCATAGGGTCAACGTACTTTTTCCAAATATGTTTTGTTTTATACATTAATTTCTTTACGGTGATTCGTCTGACGTGACAGACGGACGGATTTTCTCGTTGGGTAGGCACAGAAATGCTTACACATTTAAAATTTCACGCTCACTCGGCTATGCCTCTCCGTCCCTCTTCGACACGTGTGGTCCAGAAATGGCACGAAGAGAATTGCTCGGCTGGACAGAGGGATGTCCCACCCCTTTGGCCACGGCGGAACGCGTCCGTCCCGGGTAAAGCCAGTAACGCTGCCCAACGGGACATTGGAACGCGCAGCCGTACGCTGGCATTGATAGGGTTAGCGCAGAGTACAGAAGCATGCGTCGGACATATAAAGAAGATTATAGAAATACTAAAGTGAGATATGGTGAAACGTTTGCAAATTCTTGGGCAGATTTCGGACAATGCCAAAACACACCCTTGCTGCTTTCGAGGAGTCTGAGTTCCCCCTATACATCTTCGCTGCCTTTGATCTATAGCTGTGAGCTGCGGAGATTGGCATGCATATGCGTTTTTTTCGCAAGACCGACTCCCCCATGGTATTCATAATTCGTCATATAGAAATACAAGAAAGACACTCGGAATTGGATCAGAAATTTGAATATTGTTTGTATCTTTCGAATATTTGTAATTTTTGGGAATTTGACTTTGCGGACTCCTCTTCCGAAAACAATTTATTGTGGCACAGCAGATATCTTTGATACGAGAATCTAAACCCAGGACTCCCAATAATTCCCCCCTCCTTCTCCGACCCCCAGAAGAAATACGGCAGTTCCTGAAGGTGGATACTCGAGCGTCATTGGAAATGTCACTTGTGGCAGTGACGTCCACAGAAATCTATATTTCTGAGCTCTTATTCCAATATCGAAGCGAGATTACAATTCTGAACGACAGAAACCTAAGCAATTTTGTAGGGATTCATCGTTTGGAAAGGCAAGCGTACAAAAAGCGGACACACGAGTCACGAGCTTTTTCCTTGTGACATTACATTGCCATGAATTGCGACACCAATTCGACATTGGGTTCTTGAGCAACCGGAGCCAACTACAGCTTCGTGCCATTCATCATCTTGTAGGAGGCCGGTAGATGCGGGCCGAGTGCTTTTATTGTGAGTGGCAGCAATTAAATGTGGCGGCTGGCCCGCTGTGCTGTATGCCTTCGTTCGAGCCCGGAAGCCTGAAGGGTTCTTGATTTAGCTCGTGCCTCGCAGATCAAGATCGTCTTCAGCCATGGCCGGCTGCATGCAATTGTCGCACCGTTGCAATCGAATGAATTATAGCAATCTACTTGCTGCGGTGGCTCTGTATAATGACGTTCTGCTACTGAGCACAATAAAAAGGTTGGGGGTCTCGGCCATGGCTACAGCATTACTGATGGCGCAGATATACTCGCATAGCCAGCATTTGCTTCTCGTAAAGAAAACCAGGGGGTCGAAACTAGCCTCTTCTCTCGGGCGTCTTGCCCTCTGTATAGATTTGGGACGTCGAACACAATGATTAATTGAACGAATCGACATGCATGATAATTGTATCTTTTAACACGAAGGGAAGAACAGGGCTCACCACTGGGGGCGCTGACATTTCGTACAAGAAAGAACTTCGACGAATTCGTGGCCGCGGGCACCAGCCTGACCAGCACGACACCTGTTGACAACGCCACTACACCGGTCAGAACCACGAGCAACGCGTAGCAGAGGCTCTGGCCCACGGGAACCTGGGATTCGTCGGAATTGTCCGTGCTGCACTGGGAGGAGAGCGTTTCGTCCACCGGGTAGGGGAAGGCTGAGAGGTAAGGAAGCGCGGCGTCCCTGTAGAGAAGGATAGAGAAAGGCTCCTTGAAAACTGAAGCGAGACTATTATGCATAGTGTCGGCATACCTTATAAGAAAAAAAAATATTCCGCTGCATTTATTCTTTGGAAATGATTAGTAATCTTTCTTATGATGCATATGTAATGGTGACGATATGTTTTACATGTCATTATGATTATTATCATGAATACTGTATCCCCATGCCATCCACGGATCACGAATCCTTATGGGTATGTCAGCAGACACAGAAAGCCCGAATCTCACTGTCAACCACAATGCCGAATGATACCACGACACAGTACAACTTGTAATCATTGTTCCCCAGTTCAAACTCAATAACAAGTTCCAGCATTTTTTGAAACATTGCTGCAACCCCGTTGCAATGGATATCCATCAAGCAGCCACGCTCGATGCGGAGAAATAAATTGCTTTAGCATCCATAAGGTTACATACCCCTTGTTTCACCTTGGCATATTCATTCTTGGCGATTTCCCAAGAATGGAAACATAACAGCGTCACGTACGCAGTGTCGAAGTTGTCGTTCGGTCATATACCCTGTGACCGAAGTTGCTTACTATGCCCGTGAGCCGCCATAGAGAAGCTGGCTGCCTACTTAACCACATGTCCAGTGGCCCATGTTGCCTGCTCGGCAAGAAAGTCGGCAGCAGGCACCTAGCGGCTAAATATAGCAGTCAACCTGAGTCACTGGGTGAAAGAGGTTAGCTACCCCCTTCAGGCACTGACTATGATATTCTCCAAGGATAAATTTTAAACTTGCAGGGATTGATGCTTTAGGTATTCAGAGTACGAATAAAAAATCCACCTCTCCAGGACAGTTAATATGCAAATTCAGTGGCGTCCTCATATGGAGACACCGTTACTCAATGCTATTTTCGCAAGTAGTTGTTGGCAGTTTACAGAATGGAGATATATTATTTATTGATGTTTGTGCAAGCGGTGCATGAACGTGTTCACACGTTGTAGTATTGGAATAAACAGTCCTCAGCTGCGATGCACCGGAAAGCATTCCATTTCCGGCAGTGAACCATCGTCTGCGCCATTCTTGTACTTTCATCGCTGCGGAAACGGCGACGGGACTTGCTGAGGCCAGTTGCCCTTCAAAACTCACAAAAATGACCGCAACACATTTAGAGCATGGACGGTCAATTAAAATCAACTATTGCGAAAGGACATTAAAAGAAAGGGTGCTTAATTAGAGCGATGAGAAAACTCTCAAATACAAAAGCAACAACACGGCCCAGTTCTGCGGGTCTGCTTCGCCCGAACGAAATTCTATTGATCTGGCATCGCACTAGGAGTCACTGATATCCAGACAACCACTCGGGGACGCGAAATAATTGCCAGTCCGACCTCATTCGTTCGGTGGTCCGGAACCGAGAGTGCTTACCCTCTTCACGATTAAATAGTGCCTACGGCGATCTTTGTTGCACCTTCAAAAATTGCAGCCACTCAAAAATAAAAACTCAAAGAAGAACACTAATTCTTCGACGGGGAACTAGATAGCGCAAGAAATTCATAAAATAATCGCTAGATTTTCGCACGGTGCCTGTGGGTCCCCGACGTACTAAGGAAAAAAAATGAGCAAGTCACGGTGTCTCCGTATGGAGACACGGACGCACAAGGCAGCTTTAAAAAGTATTTATTCTCATATTTACTTAACTCGTGAATGTTGTGATGTAATTTAACATGTTCTGTTTGCTTTATTATGTGTAAATCATTACATCTCTTTAACATTTTACCATACTTCAGTTACTTTGTTTCCTTGTTATATGACTGATGCCAGACATGGACGACGAACGAAGAACGTTTATTGAACAGTACGCAGGAATATATATAGGCCCGAGAGGCGTGATAACGCAGCACGGAATCTTGGTTCTTTCAAGACCGCGATGACGTCACAACACAGCGTCGCGCTATCACACCTTGTGTCAGTACTTGTTAAGACTCTGCCTCTTGGCTACATTTCACTTCCTCTATTTTGTTTTGTTTTTAATTCTGTACAGCGTTATACCATGCTTTCAGTTTACTTGTTTTCTTGCATTGACACATGTTAACAATTCTACCTCTTTGCTGTATTTGCATTAACCTGAATTGTATTGTTACTTTTTATTTGTTCAAAACGCAATTCTGTATACTATTATATAATGTTTCAGTTCTTTTGCTGTCGTGTGCAATTATTTGTAGACAACTTTACAACTTTGCTGCATTTTCTCTAACAGAATTTGTTTTGTTCTTTCTAATTAGAACAGGAGGTCCCCTTATAGCCTTGAGCTTTGGGACCTCGTTCTGTATATCTTGTTACTGTGCTTTTATTTTCGTGAGCGAATAAATAAAAATTCTTCTCCTTAAAAAACAGTGTCAAAATTATTCAGTAACTAAACCCTGAGTATTAACTGTTCTTTATAAAACGTAGCTTTTTCTTTCCATAAAACAGGGGTTTTGAACTGTTCTGAAAGTTTCAGTTTGCGGTAAAGAGAAATCTGAGCAGTGACTCAGCAGAGCTCCCGCAAAACGTAGAGGCGTTCATCTTGAAACATCGTTTTCGTTCGTAGTGTAGCACTGCTTGTTATCAGATGACACTCATTATGCTTATCTGTCTCTCTAATATTAGTTGCACCAGTGTACATACATACATACATGGAAAACATACATACATGCGTATGTAATAGATATCTGGCTCCAAGTTAACTGTATTATTGTTGCGCAGAAAAGATAAAACGGCACAAGAGTGCATGAAACCGATGGGTCGCCTTGTGTTATAACGCCATCACACATTCACACATCGTTCACTGTTCTGCGCACTTAAACAGTTTTGCAAAGGTATTGCTGACGCATCCCGCCAATTGCATGGGTATAATACAACCAAGCGCAAGCCGCGTTGCTTTATTCAGATTACGTTTTAGAACCCGTTAAAGTGCTGGGGTTCCAGACTTGATATTTTGAAACTGTTTATTTATAGTTACTGTTATTTTCAGCGCGATTAGTGAAAATAAAGCAACCCCGTTTATGTTCCCGAGAGCTCGCGAAATGTTGCCCCGTGCAAATGCATACCTCTGGGACGTGGCAAGCGGACCGGCGCGTTGGCTCAGCCGCCGTTTCCTTTGGTCGGTAGCAGCTCGGAGCTCATCAAGGTCCCGGCGTCGCACGAATCGGTGCCACGAGGAGAGGATGTGATCGGTGTCCTGAGAGAGCGACGTCTTCGAAAGCGGTGACGTGGCCTTGGCGGCACCCCTCTTTGGACGATCCATGAGTTCTAAGCCCAGTGCTGTTGGTTGAGACGGGTTCTTAATGCTGATGTTGTACGTAGTCTTAAAATCAGAGGAACACACCTACGAGAAGAAATTTATGATGATGATTCCCTCCCAAAATGGCAGAAACCCACTGTAAAGGATAGGCCAAAATAGAGTAGCATCGGTAGATAGATGGCATGGTATAGTATGAAATACCACCACCACCACCACCACCACCACCACCACCACCACCACCACCACCACCACCAACAACAACAACAACAACAACAAAAACAACAAAAACAAGAACAACAACAATAACAACAACATCCTTATTCAGGTCCTTCAGGTCGCGCTAGATTCCTAGCCCGAAGCGGGCCGCTCCCACGTCGGGACAGAAAGGCCTAGGCTCTCGGCGGCATCGCGGGCCCTATGGACTGCCCATGTCTGTTCTTCTACTTCGGGGCTACGGAAGCATATATAATATAGCCCGATCATAAATCAGCTAAATAAGCGCATATTACAGCGATCAACTCTGCAAGAAAATTAGGAGAAATCAGAGGAGTGTTGCAAAGGCTCTGTGAGAGAGCATGAACTCGATTATTGTAAACGAAATATTTAACATTCGTAAATAAGAAATAGGTTGTGGCTTATCGTAAAAAAGGCAAACATAAAAAGCATTAACAACATCTTTTGCTCAGGGGTACACATAGGCTGCTCGAGAAACACTACACGCTTTCATGTTCTAAATATAGCCTAGCACCAATCCCATAAGTTAGAGCGAAACGGTGCCACATATATTAAACCGAAAATTACGATGCCGAATCTCCAAAAGTCGCTTTGGTTGAGTATAAAAGTACTGGTAGCATAAAAAAACAGCAGACTTTCGTGATTCCTTTGGATCTGAAGCCATTTACTGTGGCAGCAGCATTCTCTCACAGTTGAGACAATAGTCTCGTTTTTGCTTTCCAGCTTTCTCGATCCGTTTAGCCTTATTTGGGAATCTTATCTAAAGTGTAAAATAGTGCTGATTCTTTTCAGCCATTTTTTGTGTAAACACTACGGCAATATGCCTGTACTGAGCGAAAACGGCGACTACCTGTTTACCGAGCCACGCGCCTGCGCACCATCGGAAGAAGAAAAAAAAAGGAAACGAATTGTTCTGTTCTAAGCAGCAGACAGACGCTTCTGTGGCAGAAACGCAAAAAGCCCTTTATTCGAGGCAGCAGCGTACTTTTATAGATAACGCTGCATGCCGGTAGAGCACACGTCATTCACGGTACACTCTTATCATACAGACTGGCCGATACAGAACACGACTAGCAAAAACGTAATAGTACACTGCCTGAAACAACAACACGTCTGTTAATGTCTATCAATTAGGCATAAGCCATGGGTGTACAAGTACTGCTTTGTATACAGTACTACGAACAAGGCGTGTTTGTGTACAGATGATGGATGAGAGTCTAGGAAAACAGCCCAGCACTGGTTAAGGCCGATCCACACGACAGACCAAGTCCGCGGGCCGATCGGTCACGTGATGCGACGTCATGGCCCGGCGCGGTACGGTCCGGCGCAGAGCACATCCACACGGCGGGCCGCGATAGCAGATGGCGGAGCAGATCAACCAGCTACACTCTCGCCCGCAGTGCTCGCGACTTAACAAATTCGCGAAACCATGCCAACCCCTCGCGCTCATGCTGCGCATGTATCGCGAATAGAAGTCGTCGAAATGGAGGCGGAGCAGAAACGTCGTTTGGCCGCTATGGCGTTGGCTCTTTGCGTGGACGAAGAAGATTACTACCCTGCCCCGAAAAGGTCGTGTTGGGTGAAGGATTGGATGTGCAGGAAGGAGCTCGGCCTGCAGAACCAACTCTTCAAAGAGCTGGTAGTGTCCGACCCTTCTGAGTACAGACGGCTCCTGCGCGTCAGCCGGGAGCAGTTCGCGGAACTTCTCGCGCGCATGGGGCCTAGGATAGCACGGAAGACGACTGTCATGCGCCAGCCGATACAGCCGGCGACGAAGCTGCAAGCAACGCTGCGTTACCTTGCATCTGGTAAGCATTTTTCGTCTTGGTTTGGGCTGTTGCAGCCTTACATCACTTCTCATTGCCATGGCTGCGCCTCATGTACTTTCTTACAGCCAATCGCACTGAAATGTAGCACCGGGTGCAACATGCGGCTTCAAGACCAGCAGCCGAACGTAGATGCTCTATGCGTTACCACAGTGTAGCGCGCAGTTAGCTATTTTCTTTATAGTAGAGCTGAGCCTTGGCGTTCTGTACCTTCTCAGCGACATGCAGTGAAGTGGGGTTTGTAGGAGCTAAAACGCCACTACTTCGCTGACATCGGCAGTAAGGAAAAAGCAAAACGATTGCCCAGCTGCCATGCCTGCATAAACTGCCCACGTTCAGTCTAGTTTGCTTGCATGTGCCAGTATGTTCTACCGGCAATCTAAATAGGTCCTTACACCTCGCCTTTTTTTTTTTTTAATTTACAGGTGAGAGCCACCATTCCCTAAGTCGCCAGTTCAGAGTCGGGCACTCCACCGCCAACGATTTCATTCCCGAAACATGTTCGGCTATCTATCATAAGCTAAGCAAAGATTATATGAAGTCACCAAAAACAGTTGAAGATTGGCGGTACGTTATTAGGGGGTTTGACGAAAATTGGCAATTTACAAACTGTGTGGGGGCAATAGATGGGAAGCATGTCTGCATAACCAAACCAGCCAACTCTGGGTCCCTTTACTTTAACTATAAAAAGTCGTTTAGCATAATTCTTCTGGCTGTTGTGGACGCAAATTATAAATTTACCTACATTGACGTTGGTGTGCCCGGTGCTCGAGGCGACGCAGGAGTATGGCAGACCACGCCCCTGCAGGAGGCATTGGAAGGCAACAGAGCAAACTTGCCAGACCATGTGGAAGTTGGACCAGGTCTATTCCAAACCCCGTGTTTGTGGCCGACGACGCATTTCCAATCGGGAAAACCTGATGAAGCCGTATGGAGGTAGCAGCCTGTCGGGTGATCAGCGGATCTTTAATTACAGGCATGCATCTTAAGCTTGATTCTTTGTATCTTAGAGGGCATCATAAGGCCTTTGAATATGCTTACCTAAAAAAATGCAATACGTTTTCACTTTGTATACATTTCGCAGGTTGTCCAGAGCAAGACGGGTTGTGGAGAACGCGTTCGGTATACTGGCCAATCGCTTTCGCTTTCTTCTCACTACAATCAATGCAGGGCCTGAAAGAGTTGTCCCCATGGTGAAGGCAGCATGTGTGCTACATAACTACCTTGGCAACGACATGAGCACATTTCCTGACTCGGGGCCCGAAGATAGTAGGGAGCAAATATTTTTTGGCCTACGAGCAACACGCGGACGTGTAAACGCATTTGGTGCCAGGGTCCGTGAGGACATGCGGGACTACTTCAACGGCCAAGGTGTTGTGCCGTGGCAGAGGGCATCTGCATATGTTGATGAGTAGGAATAAAATGAACATTTGCACACACATTTACTTACATTGTCAGAAATTTTTGAACTGTGTCCAGAATTTCTTTCTGGCACTGCACCTGCTTCACAGCATCCAGCTGCCTCATATGAGCCGCAATCGTTTTGGCAAAGAAAAAAGAGGCGTCGTTTGGCTCGGACGGTTGCTGCATGGCTGAGGCAATACTGTGCAAAACTGCCTGCCTCTGGACCCAGTCCTCGCTTGACGGCCCCGAGGAGCGTAACTGCCTCGGCCGTTTTGTGCTGAGTGTGGGCGGCGACTCGACTCTTCTCGACGTGGTTGGGAAGTTGGTGCTCGAGCTTTCCTCCAGCATCACGGACAGCTCCCCTTCTTCCCCACCACTCTGTTCTGCAGGTGCCAGGAGATCTCGGTTGTGGTGAGGCTGAAATGAACAATTTCACAGTTGGCATGAAATAAGTTGCTGCCTTGTTTCGGTTTGAATCCTGGCATTCACAGACGATACGTCGAAGCAACTGAAAATTGCTGCATGCGTCCTGGGCTATAGTACTTACTTGTCAGGTCTATGTGCCGAAGTCGCATAATTATGGAAAAGTTAGAATTTCTGTAATTCTATATGCAAAAAAAAATGAAACAGCCAGCTTGTGACAAATGTGGCTGCCCTATTTACAACACAGTGAAGCAAAAGCCATGGTCTAAACAGCGCAGCATATTGTAATGTTTGTGCCTCAGCCTGCAATATACGCACAGTGAATAAGGCATTTTTTCCAAGTTGCAATTGCATTCTCCACATTTTGTGCAGTGAAATAGGCGAAGAATCCTCCTTTGTACAAGTGAACATCTGCCTGACGGTTTGCTGCAAACTCTTTTCTGTGCGTCTCGTCAAAATATTGCGCAATCCAACCTCTGATATTCTATACCAACACGCCCAGTCGTCAACCTTGGGTTTGCTCGCAACTCGCACGAGGGCCTGCAGAAACCATGTTTTTAGGGCATCGGGACTCTGTGGGAACATTCTGATCTTTCCTGGAATTTAGCTTTCTACATGCGCAGAGACAACAATGCACAGAAATACAGTACCTCTATAGCCGAACTTGCCGAGCTGCCATAGTCCCCGCTGCAAAATCGGTGATTTGGCTCCGGAACAGCATCCAGGAACCGCATCGCGGCGAAGAAAATCCACTTGCCAGTATACACCTCGCTTGCAGGCTGGCCGCTCGTTGTCGTGCGGACTTTCTTTTTTTCCTTTCTTTAGGTTCGCCTTTTATTGGCGAAGATGCCCTTCAGCACATCTGCAAAAATGCGTCACCGATCAGTAAAAGGACATTGTTTGCATGCCTTTTTTTCGAGACTCACTCGCGTGCCCAGTCGCGATCGGGCGCACAGAGCAAGCGCGGTGATGAAGGTGTGTGGCGCTTCGACGTAACGTGGCATAAACATATAATTCGCCCCACTTGTGGAATGAAGCCCGAACACACAAGGCAAAAAAAAAAAAAGAAAGAAAAGGAAAGGAGCTCGGGATTGAGTAAATGTTGACCGCAGAACTGTTTAATCGGGAAGGAAAATGCAGTTGCCGTGTTCTTCTATTCGTTCGCGATCATATATTTTAGTAGCGAGAGTTGCTGGCGTGTACTTTGTGGCCACTGGAATCGCCAAGCCCGTCCCGGAACCGCTGTACAGATATGCGGATTTCGTTTCTTGATCAGTCGTCTGGGAGCGCTTAAATAGTGGTGCTATCACGCGGTTGTATTTCGTCGGCTTTCTTTTAAAGGCAATTACAAGAAGCTCCATCAATGGTACCTAGTTGCAAACACTTCAGTCGACCATTTTTAAATGTGAACTACAACTTCCGTATTGACACTTTCATGGCAAAGGCAATATTTAATATGTTTGGCAATTACTTTATACTAACTGATTTTGCAACCAAAAAATATACTGCAGACCAGGACACGCGATACTCGACACCACTGAGTTGGTTTGAGCCTCTTAGCACACTTCGCTTTTAAAACATTGGCTACTTTTAGCTGGGACACCCTGTATAAAAGATGATTAGGTATAAAAGGGACTGCGCGTGGGCAAACAAAATTAAAACAGACAAGGTGAGGAGGGAACTCTGTAAAACCACCAGGCATTAACGAACGCCGCACATATGCAATCTTTTAGGGAGTGCTCCCACCAATTTACGTGTAAGTTGCTGTCTGTGCGCGAACGCAATGTCAGTGGCTCGAAAAAATCGGCGTGCAGCCACACTCAACGTAGTGTTATGACATATAGGGAGAAGCAATGCCTTTCAATGACAAATGACACTCTCGCGAACTCACATTATGAATAAGTAAAGACTGCCTTGTCGCAGAAAGAACTTACCCACTTCACAGGGTCCGTTTTCCGGGTAGTTCTTGTTCATCTCTCCAGCTACCTTATTCCACAGGTAACGCTTTTTCGCGTTGTCATTGTAATCATTCCGGATCGAGTCCCACAAAGCCGGGAACTGCTCAACGAGGGACACAAAATAAAAAACCTCGTCGTCACTCCAAGAGCACATGCTGTTTAAAAATATATCTCCTGCACGCACGTGTAGGCGGAACGGCGGACATGAAACGACTGGCTTTTACTGAGCCGCAAACTAGATTGGATTTGGCTGAAGACACTGTTGCTGGGCAACATTCGTTGGCTACGCCAAAATCGCTGCGGTCATGCGGTCCGCCGCCACAACGGAAGCGGGAAAAGCCTCGGTGATTTGTTGGACCGCGAGGGCCGCGGTCTTGCGCGGGCCAACGACGGTACGCACGAACTGGTGACGTCCTATCACGTGATACGCGGACCGCGGTCCAAAAATAGCAATTTGGTCCGTCGTGTGGATCGGCCTTTATTGGACCGCGAGGGCCGTGGTCTTGCGCGGGCCAACGACGGTACGCACGAACTGGTGACGTTCTATCACGTGATGCGCGGACCGCGGTCCAAAAGAGCAATTCGGTCCGTCGTGTGGATCGGCCTTTACGAACGGGCGAACACCGCTGTTGGCGGCCCAGATTTTATCCCCGAGGCTGCAAGAACACCATCAATTTATGGGGACGCTGGGCCACGTGGGACTAGAGGGGACGAAGGGCGAACGCCTCAGTAAAAAAATGGAAATAATGGTGTTGGGAAGATGGGGCGGGCTTCTTGAGTACAATGAATAATTTATTAATCTTTTAAAAATATTTCGGAGATTTCGATATTAATGCGAAGCCTTGTTTTGTCCTTCCTTCGAATTTACTACTGAGGCTGCTGCTGCCGGTGGCGCAGTCTTGCGCTCCGCATCGGGGGGGGGGGGGGGGGGGGTGTTTGCGCGACTGTGTCACGTACATGGTAGTAGGAACTTGGGAGAGGCGTACATGAGCGCCACCAAAACGCCCCCTGTAGTTCTCTGGCCGTTGTCGCAATGCCCTCTGGAACTCTCTCGCCGTCGACACGATGCCCTCTGGAGGGCTCTAATTATGCGTCAGCGCCTCGTACAAGAATTAGGGAAACTGCAGCGCTTACTTTTGTATTGCCATGTAAAAGACCAGAGGGGATCTAGTATGGTCGAAAGAGGAGATAGGGAATGCGCAAGGCTAGCGACCTGACGAAGTGGGTGAATAATAGCTCCTCTTCGCACGGGGCATCTTGCATACATGGGACGATCGCGGGAGAAGGCAAAGCCGCCGTCAGAAAACATGGTTTGTTTTGGGTCTCTTTCATAAAAGAAACGTTGCTGGTAGACATGGCAACAGTTGTGGACAAAGAAAATCTTACTTCAGGATATTATGCGGCACCTTCCCGGCATTTCTGAGAAATAAACAGTGCAAGTTTGTACATGCGGGCAATTGACGCAGCGCGTAAAGACACAGACTCACTTAAGCACCGCAGCGTCTAGGCGGCAACACGCAAGTGACTCACCAGCAAAACCATTCTTCAGCCACGAAGCGATGCGCTGGTATGATAGAATGACATTGCTATCTCACACGCTACGAACAATGGCGTCCAACATGACCTCTGTGTACTATGTAGACAAACACAAGTGATTCCCGCAAGGTGGCATGTAACATGTAACATGTAACATGTAACATGACTTCGCGGCTGTCGTAGGTCATGGACATCACGGCCAATTATCGTCAATGAACGCAAACAGCACAGAAAGCTTAGCTAACATTGATTCCGACAGTGCGTGGGATCTGCATAATATTTTATTGCTGGCGTTGCAAACTTGAGCCTCTATGACGTAAAACTATTCCAATATGTTCTTATTCTAATCTCCCGTTGTCAAATTTGCGTAACCGTCGCCGGAAGCATCCAGCGGTCACCCGCAGGGTTGTCTGAAGAGACCATCAAACGCTCTCCTCGTTCATAGGAGGTCAGTTTTGTTTGCTTGAAAAACGCATAACATTGCCTATGCTCAGCGGCTTGTCTTATCTGATTGGCTCACAAGAGGCGAGGAGCACGCTCCAGGGAGAGGGATTGGACGGTGCCAAAGCACTGCGCTGAAAATCGATAACCCGATGAAGAAGGTGGGGCCGGCGTCTGCGATTGGTCCGCTTTCCCTTACTTAGCTTGGAGTGGCTGGTCGAAAATCGTGGCTACATGCAACGGAAGCTGAAGAATGACGCTAAAACAGATGCTCAGCAAAGAAGAGTTGGTAGAACGAGGTCTTGAACGTACCGAAGGCGCTCGGAAAACGTTACATGGCCACGCAAAAAGCTTTATTATACGGAAATAAACGCATGCCCACCGGCAGGAGCGAGTCGCCAGTGCCTGAGCAATCGGCGGCAGCCATCAAATATTACTTTCGGAACGGGGTGGCCTGCAGCTATTCAGAAGAAAATTCAGTTTGGTTGGTATATTAATGCATCTTTAAAGCGTGAACGTCACTTTGACGCCGAGAGTTTTTGCGGTTTTGTGACGTCGCGTGCGAGGATGGTGAAGTGGGTGCAGCCAGAAAACTTTTGACCAATAGCCGAGGGCTAATTGCGAAAAGGGGTCGAATCAGAAGTAACTATTTTTCTTTTGTTCAGTGAAATCATGCATAATAGGTGTGTACACGTCATATCAGATGGTGAGCTATCACGGTTTTTGTGACGTCGCGTGACATACAGGTGAAGTGGGGGTGGTCCAAAAAGTTTTGACCAATCACGGAGGGCTGATTGCAGAATTTTAATAGAAAAGTTTGAAATAGTTTTACGTTAAAGCGCTCTTGGTCTCCTCTATTGAATAGAAATGTAGTGGCCACCAGTTAGCTTCTGCGTTTTCCCGGGCAATAAGAACGCTTGCGACGACGTTCAACATTATGTGGTGCTTCATGGGCTTGAATATTGTAGGCTCCGCAGCTGGCTATGTGTGTGGAACGTCGATTATCAAAGTAGCAACACAGCATATACTTTAACAACTTGAAGTGATCTCCATCCAACGTAATTTTCACCGCAGGGTACAAAAGTCGAGAGTTAACTTAACTCTACAGCTGATGTACTTATTGGTCCTAAGTTTGAAAATTTTAACTCCGTAGGTCAGTGCACAACGGCTGATATGTGCTTACGGGAACAATGAGCTATGTCACACGTAAGAATTTATACTGTGATTTTTGCTTCGCTGTATTATGGCTGATGACATACTCAGAGTGTAATCTGTGCTTCCTACGTGTAAAAGTAAAATGAAGGCCTCTTTTAGTATTGAAGTTCATTCTCCATCTTGAACGCAATTCAAGAACACATGGTAAGTCACTTCGTAACAAAGCAACGTCATCTTCTGTTGAAATTTTCCTATACGAAACCCGGTCATCGGCAAGTACACGTGTAACAGTGGTGTAATTGGAAATCCCTGAGGCTCTGCTGGCAGAAATGTCAACTTTTTGAAGGTGCGATTTAGCATTGAACTTATTTTCAGTGCTTCCCATAAAACAATATCCGATGCATTGGCTTAATTGCTCTTTCTGGTGGCCCTCTATCGTTCACTTTAAGGTCAATGTCGTTATGAGCATGTTCCTTCAGTGCGAAGACACGAAACTCTCTAGTGAAGATTTTTTATTTTTCAGTATTATGGAAATCATTTAGGGGATCATAAAAACGGTCAGCATGCGCTCGATTCTGTCGAAATTATTATAGTATACAACAATGTTTATTGCGCCATGGCGGATTAGAAAATCCCCTGCATGGGCGGTATAGACTACCTCTGAGTGACGCAAATCGTGGGCACCCTACGTCAGGCAGTTCAAGCAAAACATCAAAGCCCTGCATTCCACATACCAACTCCCACGTCAACGGCTTGGCTTCCTAGACGCGCCCAAGTTCGTCGACGCCTGTGCTTCGTGGAAAACGCGCATTTGCGTCTCTCCGACGTCTTTCGGCAGACTCCAGTGCAGCTGCTGTGAAAGTGCGTTGCCACCAGGGTCTTTTATCTCACACTTTTTGCTCCTAGCCATGATGTTTTCACGGTGCCTATCTCGAGGAATTCTGAGAAGGCCGCTACGTTGCATTTACAGATCTTAAAATTGAAATAAATTACCTTTTCTCCGTCTGCTGTCTGTAATATTCCGGAGAAGCGTTCCTCGTACGCACGCAAAGCCTATCCTGTAGTTAATTCAGCATTTAAGTTTGGTATCAGCCCTAGCTTAAGTGATTCCGACGGTTGTGAATTCATCCTAGGACAAAAACGTTCTTTAACCTACATTGAGCAACAGGTCCACCTAAAGTGTGGTTAGAAGAGAAGAAGTCGCAGTTTCGCCCGAAAGGCGAAGTGCTGATTGCGATAGCAAATTAATGGATAGCTGTACGGAATAAAGGTAGTAGTTTTAGCGTCCGTGTAAACTTGTAAACATTCGATTACTAACTAAATCAACAATAATAGAATGTGTGAGCGTGACTGAACGCGGACGTAGGGATATATAGACACACATAGATAGCACTGTCATTGTGTGTCTGCTTCTTTCTATGTCCTTGTTCGGTAGCGCCTACACATTTACACATTCTATCACGGATTCAAACCACCAAGCCCGCCAACGTGTTTTAACAAAATTAGCGAGCAGGGTGTCACATGAACACATCTCGCTCGATGAGCGCGGGAATTCCCTGTGAAAATGCTGGAGTGAGGAATCACGGCAGGAGCAAAGAAACTTACTTTTGGGCATCTTCTTTTTCTTCTTTATTGGTACTGCCAGCAGTATAGGGCCATAATAGGAGTGTAAAAAGAAATAAATAAAACAAGGAATGCCAACACATCTGATTTACGCAGAGTGAGCAGTAGGTATGACAAACATCTGAATACAAAATAAAAAAAAATTGCAGCGCATATACATGGACATTAGGAAAGCAGGAAAACCAGTTAATGTCCCTTGACGTATGTAATAATAAGAACAACATACACAGATAATAATAACAAAACCATATTGAAAATGTCAGATGATTAACGCACCGCCCTTTCAGTATAAGTACCAGGATCTAAATTACTCAGAATATTACTGAAATAAGCAGACTGAACTATGAAATCAGGAAACATGTTCATGTCTTTTATCGTTCTAGGAAAGAAGCTATAAAACATATCGTTACGGGTCACTGGAGAGGAGAATACATGCTGTGGCGGCGTCTAGAAGATTCATTAGTAGAAATTTCAAAATAGCTTGTCCTAATAATTTTTATTTCGATATCGCTTCAACTCTTCAACTTATCGCTTAAACGCGAACGAAACCTCGAAAGCACCGCGCATATGAAGCTGCCGGCACTACGCGCACTATGCAAGCATCGCAGATCGCCTTGAAGATGAGGCCCGCGCGGGCGCGCACTTTCGAGGCACACGATCGCTTTCAAGACACACGAGCGCGGACGCGCACCTAGTTCGTCCGTCAAAAGGCGTCTACTACGGCGTCCGCCATTCGTGTTGCTGACGCCGTAGTAGAGCTATGGTGGACTGGAATGGGGCAGTGTATCGTTAGTACAGCCATAGAGTTTCATACAATAATTAGTAGACGGCGCACGTCGGCGGTATTCTCACGCTTGAACTTCATACCGAACATTACGCCGACGTTGATGGCGTAAATGCGCCTGGAGTGTCCATACAATTTTTATCGCAATAAAATGTATTTACTGCACGAGGAATGCACATTCATTGTACATGTGTTAGCATATTTCGATTATGACACTAAAAAAGATGTACGTCATTAACACCACACAAAAATAACGATAATGATATAAGGGACTTGGGAACAGGCCGCCTATTAATATAGCAGAAGGTGATTTACGGCAAGGACTGAAGATAGATTTCACGGTGAAACGTTCGTATGGGAAAAAAAAGAAAGTTTCACCGATATTCTTATATCTCTGGCGTTATCTCTGGTACATCATTTACACTGCATGATAGAAATGCCGTAGAAAGATAATTAACTAGATATACAAGCATGTTTTCACAAATAAATGTGTGTGTAGCATTGCGGAAGACGGATACTCAACAAACAAGCTGTCTGTTCAAGAGGCGAGCAAAACGAAGGCCCCTTCGTTTGAAAGGATGAACGACGTTGTCGGTTGCCGAGACTGACATGGCGAACTGTAAATAAATGTAGCGAAAAGACGGTGCAGCGCTTGAGGAACCTCAGAACAGTGCACCTCTTGTCGAACGTATACGTCAAACTGACAACGAGGAACTGATAAGTAGAGCGTGGAGACTGTTCGTGCGATTACGCCGAATTCTTCTACTGTGCCTGGCGTAACAATAATTTCTGAGAACTGTTCTGAATTTGGGTTAAGGCAGCGGCTTTTTTTGCTATCTTCTCACGCTGGAAATCAATGAAAACATTACCAGTGGTATTTCATGGCTGCTCTGTCACATTCCCGAAGGAGCAACGCGCATTGAAGACAGAGGTCGCTGAAGCCCAAAGAAAACGAATGCATGGCAGGGGCGAGAAATGTAAAAATTTTGTCACGCTGGTACCTGAAACGCGCTGCTTGGAGCTATCGCACAAGAATAGGGCTGACAAGTTAGAGCAGGGCTTTGCGCTCCACACAGACACCGAGTGCAGTGGACTCTGTGCATGTATTTCGGAGGTCAGAACGAGCTATACTGTTACGAACGATGGTAACAGCATGTGCGCATCGCATGGAAATTGTGCTGGATACGATGGCGGTGTGTTTTCGCGCAATCATTCGTTGACATGCTCATAAAAACAGTGTCGGCGGCACAAAGGAGGCGTAAAGGACAACGATGAGAATATGGCTCAAACATGGCGCATTAGTCACCACAGAGAATGCGCCTGGAATGAGGTGGTAAGCGGAAAGCAACGTCATCACCAACAACAACGTAAATGCCCACAGTGACGTCTCCGCGACGACGACAGGTAGTTCGCGCAGTAGCCGGCATGATTCACAAACGCCAAGTTCCCTATGCAGCAGCATTCACTCACACAGAAAATTGACGCGAATTCGGAAAATCGAAAATAGCATAAACGCAGTCACATTTAGAGGCCAAATACTGTGGCCTATGCAGCTGTAAGCAGGCAGCGGTGATGACATGAGAAAGAAAGTTCTTCATACGTGTATTCGGAGAAACGAAAATAGCATAAACGCAGTCACACGCCGCGGTCTATGTCGCGGTCTGGCTGCACGTCTGCATCCTGAACAAGGTGGCTGAGTGCGCAAATTAGACGGGTCCCTAAGCGAAATTTTGATAAGTTAACCACAAGGCGAGCATACGGAAAGCGATCAAACACGGTGGACAGGCAAGTGAGGTGGTTTTCAACCGTAGTTAAAACAATAATATCGACCACGTAGCATACGTATCCCTTGAGGCCCCGCAGAAGAGGGTCCATCACACGCTCGATAGCAGCAGGAACAAATAATAGGCCACAAGGAATCTCTATGTATTGATAGGGGCCTGTTACGTTTCGCCTTCAACGCGCGGTATTGCCGGCGCGGATGCAACGGACGCCGGGGCTTTGTTCAAAGCGGCGGACATTTTGGCCCGTCCGACGCCGCCGCAACGCCTACCCGCCAAGCGTGCCCAGGCGTGTTTCAGTGCCACGTGTCTTCGTGTGTGCGTGTGTGTGTGTGTGCCCTCGCTTGTCAAAGCGCGGCAGCCGGGGAGCGGAGTTCCCCGAATGAGGAGCCTGGAGGTCTCTCGGCTCAACAGTTCGCGCCGTCGTGGGCTCCTGCTGCGCCGTCCCGTGACCTTCATCCCGTGACCTTCCCTCCTTCCCTTTTGGACCGCGACGCCGGGAGTATAAGAGCAGCTGCCCCCGGACGCCAGAGAGGAGGCTCCGATTTGTACTATTGAGTTACGTGCTCTCCCGTCTCTCCAATTCGGTCGACCTGACCGGCCGCTCTTTTGCTATGTTAGAATAAACAAGTTGTTCTGTTACCAGTCTTCTCATGCTTTGCCGGGACCTTCGGATGCTTCCAGTGCCCCAGGCCGCCAGGCCAACGCTACCCTTGGGGCTTGCGACCCATTGGCAATAACGGGCGTCAGCACCGAGACCCCAACAACTCGTGCCAGCGGTACGGTTCCAACAGGCCATAAGGAGTCACGAATGCGGTTATGTCTTATCTTGGTCGTCCACAGTGATTTTCCAGTACCCAGAACGCAAGTCCACTGAAGATGAATATCTGGCACCGTCCAAGTAGCCAAGAGCGTCATAAATACGCGGGAGAGGGGGCGCATCCTTCTTGGTAAACTGGTTGAGCTGACCACGACCTAAATGGAGTCTGGAGCCATTGTCCTTTTTGACAAGTGGGACGGCCGTGTTTTGTGCCAGCTTTCCAATGCACTGACCCCTGGACACCTAGTAGTATCACGAACCCATTATCGCATCTTCGAGCACTTCTTTAGGCCTGGTCTGTACCATTCTGTGCGGCAATACGTTACGGCTTGTGACCTCTGCAAGGACCTGCTTTATTGCCTGCAGGCAGCGTTCAGCCCCTTCATACCCATAATGAAACCCCTGATGAATCATTTCATGGGTGGGACTGAATCTCTTAGACCTTTTTCTTGTGTCAACCACTGACAATGAATGGGTTGCAGTCACTACTGATGACGCAACACGATATACTTTGATACGAGCACTTACCACCAGCTCAGCTACTGATGTGGCTGATTTCTCTATTTACGATGTCGTCCCGTGCTATGGGGCTCATCGTTAGTTAATCACGCACTGCGCCCGCGGCTTCCAGTTTAAAGTAGTCCCAAAGCATTCTTTATTCATCTTCGATCAATCTCAAGTTGACCACAGCGTACCATCTTCAGAGCTTCTCTGAATGTCTGAACCCTACTCTGCCAGATATGCTTGCTATGTATGTGTCTTAACACTTCAAGTATGACATGCACCTGGCTTTTGTAACCTTGCTTGCTGCTTTTCCCGTCACGACACAGCAGGCTACTGACATTTTTACTCGCTCTTTGCATACCATCCATCATTGCCAATATTCTTGATGCTCCATGATCGCGCATACTCATTCACTACCTATGCTCGTGATGCTCCTTCCCGTGCTGACACCGCCCTCCGTGTTGCCCGTACTCCCTTATCGCATTCGCAGGTTGATCAACAATGTCTTTAAAGCACCGACACCAGAAGTCGCACTTCCCTCTTAGATCGCTCGTCTTGCTGGCGCTACCATCACGTCACATTCGCCTCAGCTATAAGTTATCTCATGTTGGCCCGACCGCCACAATGAAAATTCACTTACCGAACCTATATTTCGCTCCGCTAAATCCCAAGCCACTGTCTACCACAATCACGACTGATAGTTCATGTCTCACGCCTTAAATCCCGCTATTATTGACGCGAGCCCTAATTGCACTGGGACGATGTTCCTGCCGCCACTGGATGATGTCACGAGCGGCGACCTGGTTGTAGGTGCTTGGACCATGACGACGATGATGTGGCTAGCTGGTAGACACGCGCTAGCCCTATCGTTTCTTCATCGTTCTGCAAATTGCCTTGTAGATATATCGTATGTATATGGTTTCTCCCGGTAACCGTATACACATCACACCATACCCAATTCGCCATCTGCCATTTAGGAAACCCGGTGACTGACCTTACGATATGATTGTACTTCTTGGCTTGCATAGGCCCTGTGGAAGCGCGATGGTAGATAGGCATGAAGAAAGCCCGAAATCTAGAAGATCCTTCCTTCAGGAATTTCCAGTGCATGCAAGAAGTTTGTGGTGCTCAGGAGGCGCCATAGAATTTCATCGAGATGTAGATTACGTGCGTGCGCTCCCCTGACATACAGGTATTTTGTGTAACGCATGCTCGTTTGGCTTTTTTTCTGCTGTTTCTGTGTGTGGCTTTTTCATGCAATAAAGAAAAAAAGCGAATGTCGCGTGTCAGTAGAGCATTGGGCTGATTCACTGGGGCGAGAGGCGAGGGTCGTTTCCCCTTACGGGATAGATAACAATTTTTTAGGTGAGGTCGAACCTACTTGTCAAGGACCAGATCAGCGGTGAACTTACCGAGCGATGTGCCAACCGACAGATATACCGATCCCATTGAAACAACGGCATATTAGGCAAAGAAAGCTTTGCTTTAGATTGTTACATATATCGCTATAAGTTTGGGTAGTATTGCCGTAGTGTTTGAGTACCCCATACTGAGCAGGTGCTGGTGGGCGAGTTGGTTATGCATGATTACAACGAAGGCACCAAATAAAACAACGGGCGAAGGAAGGAGACACGAGACAACCACGGTGTTGTCTCGTGTCTCCTTCCTTCGCCCGTTGTTTTATTTGGCGCCTTTGTTGTAATAATTACCCCATACTGATTAATAAAAAAATTAAATTATGGGGTATTAAATGCCAAAACCAATTTCTGATTATGAGGCACGTTGTTGTGAAGGGCTCCAGAAATTTCCACCACCTGGGGTACTCTAACGTGCACCTACATCTAAGTACAGGGGTGTGGTAGCATTGCGCAGCTACGCAAATGCGGCCGCCGAGGCCGGGATTCCATCCCGCAACCTCGTGCTCAGCATCGCAAGACCATAGCCACTGAGCAACCACGGCGGGTGCTGATAATTTATCAGTTCTTCTATATGTATGGTAAGAAAAGCTGGTTTCAGGGTAAAAAATAAAATGTTATTTACGCAGCGATAAATAAACCTTTTTAATCTTAGTAAATTTAAATAGAAACATACAACATTTTCGAAAATAGCTGGCTACAATATGTATATTATTTCCACCAAAAATCAGGTGTTCCAAAAATACTTGCTCAGGAAAGCTCTGAAGCGCATATACTGGCAGAATATTTTGTCGAAGCTGCCGTATCAGAGAATGTATTTGAAATACAGCTCAAGTTGCTCTTTACGAGATGTTACGGCGCACTTGGCCTAATTTAAACAAACTTAATAAAATGCAATCTAATAAACGGGAAAAAGCAATCCTGATGACAAATAACATTGTCTTGAAGGAAAACTATTTTTTTAAAGCCCCACAGTGACAGGCCTTACGATAATAAATATCACGGTTACACACACCTACCATGAATGTGGCAATCACCTAAATTATTTTTACCGAGGTGTGCGTCTTGTACTAAGATTGGGAATCTCTCAAGATTATTTTTCACGTTGTTCAAATCTGATCGGTAAGTGGCTTTTCACAGTATGTAATATAAGCACTGTCCTATCGACGTGAAAGCCGGTGTGAACAATTTAGGATCAAGTTCGCTTTAAATATTTATTTTAGAATTTCTTGGACTCAAATTTTTCGCAGCTAATCAGCAAAATGTTTGAGCTGGCACTGTTCTGTAATGAAATTGTATCTAGTGTTTCCGAAGCCAACTGTCTTCCTTTTCTCTGCGATATATTTCATAAAATGCTCGAATAAAGTTTTTGAGAGACTTAAAGTTTCAGTTTACTGCTTGGGTTTTTATAATATTGAAGGAAATGATCCATACCGGATATTTAGCAAGCACGTTTTGTCACTTGTGAACCACTTCCATTTTCTCAAAGACCAGTGCGTTAGTGTTTGAAAAATACTGGATGAGAATAACTTCGGAACACTACATTTCACTACGTATTATATCATTCGGACTAATGGCTAGGCTACTATTTCAATTTAATTTGCGCTCCAATCTAGCACGACTTTAGAAGCTGCAAAGCTGAGGACTCATAAGAATATGTTTTAAATTCTTTTATTGGTACTGTGACATTTCTACGGTGCATCTAACTTGATCACGCACATACTTTTGTTGAAACAGCATGATATATCTCTACGTAGGCTGGATGAATAAAATATTTGGTGACGTCTCGCACAGCGACGCAGAAACACAATCAAAGCTGAAAATTGATATACGATTGGCGTTTTTGTTTGTGCGGTTACACTTTAAAACTAAGCGCTTCTGCTTATGTTCCAAGATATTTTGTCTTCTCGTATATTTACTAACAAGAAGAATATCACAGGCAAACATCTGAAGCGGAGAATCCATATGAAACAATTACTCGCCGAGTAAGGGTGCCAGCATGCTGAGCAAGATGTCGGGTTTCCTATTCTCAAATGCAGCGGCAACATTGAAATAGGGGAGGAATAGAAATGCGCGCTTGTACATTGTTCTCGGTTTCTGGTAAAAAAAATCAGGTTGCCAGAACTATTCCGATGAACGCCCGCCCTCTCACCACTGTTATCCTACACAATCACGTCTGTTCGGGAACTGTTCGAAATAGTTTGAGATGCAGTTGCAATCTAAGCTGCTTAACACGACATTACTTAACGAGCTTTTCTGTGGCGCGCCGATTACCTTAGCTAGTTGCATCGGCAAAGAAATGGAAATAATGGTGTTGGGAAGATGGGGCAGGCTACTTGAGTACAATGAATAATTTATTAATCTTATCAAAATACGTCGAAGATGTCGATATCAATTCGAAGCTTTGTTTTCTCTTTCCCTCGAATCTACCACTGCTGCTGCTGCTGCCGGTGGCGCAGTCTTGCGCTCCGCATCGGGCGTGGGGGTGATCGCGAACGTGTATCACGTACATGGTAGTAGGAACTTGGGAGAGGCGTACCTGAGCGCCACCAAAACGCTCCCTGTAGTTCTCTGGCCGTTGTCACAATGCCCTCTGGAACTCCCTCGCCTCCGACACAGTGTCCTCTAGACGGCTCTAATTATGCGTCAGCGCCTCATACTAGAATTAAGGAAAATGCAGCGCTTACTTTTGTAGTAACATGCAAAAGACCAGAGGGGATCTAGTAAGTTCGATAGAGGAGATAGGGAATGCGCAATGCTAGCGCCCTGACGAAATGGGTGAATAATAGCTCCTCTTCGTTCGGGGCAGCTTGCATACATGGGACGATCGCGGGAGAAGGCAAAGCCGCCGTCAGAAAACATGGTTTGTTTGGGGTCTCTTCCATAAAACAAACGTTGCTGGTAGACATGGCAACAGTTGTGGAGAAAAAAAATTTTACTTCACAATATTATATGGCACCTTCCCGGTATTTCTGAGAAATAAACAGCGCAAGTTTGTACATGCGGGCAATTGACGCAACGCGTAAGGACACAAAGACTCACTAAAGCACCGCAGCGTCAAGGCGACAACACGCAAGTGACTTAGCTGCAAAACAGTTCTTCAGCCACGATGCGATGCACAGTATGATAGAATGACATTGCTATCCCGCACGCTATGAACAATGGCGTCTAAAATGGCCTCTGTGTACTATGTAGACAAACATAAGTGATTCCCGCAAGGTGCCATGTAATATCACATCGCGGCTGTCGTAGGTCGTCAACATCACGGCCAATTATCGTCAATGAACGCAAACAGCAAAGAAAGCTTCGCTAACATTGATTCCGACAGTGCGTGGTATCTGCATAAAATTGTATTGCTGGCGTTGCGAACTTGGGGCCCTATGACGTAAAACTATTCCAATATGTTTTTATTGCAATCTCCGGACGTCAAATTTTTGTAACCGCCGTAGCAAACATCGAGCGGTGACCCGCGTGGTTGTCTGAAGAGAGCATCAAACGCTCTCCTCGTTCATAGGAGGTTACTTTTGTTTCCTTGAAAAACGAATAACATTGCCAACGCCGATCGGCGTGTCTTATCTAATTGGCTCACAAAAGGCGAGGAGCAAGCTCAAGTGGAGAGGGATTTGATGGGGCCGAGCCACTGCAATAAAAAGCGATAACCGGTCAAGAGAGTAGCGTTGGCGTGTGCGCTTGGTCCGCTTCCCTTACTTGAGGTGGCTGGTCGAAAATCGCGGCGGCATGCCACAGAAGCTTAGGAATGACGCTGAAATGGATCCTGAGCAAAAGACAGCAGAACGAGGTCGTAAACGTGCCGAAAGTGCTCGAAAAAAAGGTTACACAACCACGCACAAAGTTTTATTATACGCAATTAAACCCATGCTTTACGGCAGGTGCGAGTCGCCAGTGCCTAAGAAATCGGCGGCAGCCATCTTATGTTCCTTTCAGGACGGAAAAGCATGCGGCTATTCAGAAGTTCAGTTTGGTCAGCATATTATTGCATCATGAACGCGTACACGTCGCTTTGACGTGGTGAGCTTTTGCGGTTTTGTGACGTCGCGTGACAGGCAGGTGAAGTGGCTGTAGCCGGAAAACTTTTGACCAAAAGCCGAGGGCTAATGGCGAAAAGGGGTCGAATGATAGATAGATAGTACTTTTATTCGTATCAATTCTCATACACAAAAATCAGGCCTACCAAAGCCTCACCAAGGGCTTGAGTGGCAGCGCCTGGCAGACAGCGAACAATAGCAAAACAAAGGAAGAATAGAGATATTGCAACAAACTCGACAAGCAAAAAAAAAAAAAATTTAACAACTCAGAGAGACAGATATGGAGACATAACTATTACAACATCAAAAGGGATGACAGCAATATGAAATTAAGATAGTAACACTCGATTAAATAATTATGGGGTAGGAAGCAACGCAGAGACATACCGCAAAATTTTTTTCAGGGTGTATTTTGTTCTCATGCGGAATACACTAGGTGGCATACTATTGAAACAGGCAGGTACATAGTATTGACGTGTGCGCTTTCCGTACCGGGTTGAGGAGCGAGGAATGCAGTTACGATATTTTGGTCTTAAATCACGTGCAGGAACATATGGAATGGTGAACTGACTGCACCAAAAATGTTTAAGCACAATAGTTTCTGTTAATAAAGCGTTAAAATTTGGAAACTTTAAGCTTCTGAAAATATCAATGTTATTACCGATGGGCAGGTCGTAGGCAATATTCTTTAAAAGTAAACGCAGAATGAGAAATAACTATTTTTCTTTTGTTCGGTGAAGTCATGCATAATCAGTGTGTACACGTCATATCAGATGGCGAGCTATCCCGGTTTTCGTGACGTCGCGTGACGGACAGGCGAAGTGGAGGTGGTCCAAAAAAGTTTTTGACCAATCGCGGAGGGCTGATTGCAGAATTGGAATAGAAAAGTTTGGAATCATTTTACGTTATATCCCTCTTCGTCTCCACTATTGAATAGAAATGCAGAATGTTCAATTTACCCAACGCTTAATGTTCGCTGTCTATTGATTGCAACCACGGCACAGGAATGGCAAAAAATAAGTCGCGTCTACAAACGTGTACTCCGTGACTGAAGTGGTTATTGTAAATCCGGCAAAATTTAGTGACCCGGGCTGAGGTCTCACATGAGGGGCCTTCGAGGCGTTGCCTCGTCGCTGCCTCTCGGGCTCGCTGGACTGCCGGTAGAAATGCGCCTGGATTGTCCAAATAATTTCTGCCGCAATAAAAAAGGCAAGGTGCGTCCGGCAGCGAAGTTATAGACAGATCAACACAAGGCCATAAGAGCTAGTTGGCATTGCCACGATATGTACCACCACCGTTAATTTCAAACAAGGGTGCGTGCGTCTCAGATTTCGTTCTATAATATCTCAGTTCCTTGCGGCCATAGCAACGACTGTATCAACGTGAGCATTCTATGAACAATCTGCTGCGAATGTCGCACCTAAGAATTTATACTGGGATATTTTCTTCGCTGTATTATGGCTGATGACCTACTCAGAGTATAACTTGGGCTTTTTACGTGTAAAAGTAATATGAAGGCCTCTTTTAGTATTGGAGTTCATTCTCCATCTTGAACACAATTCAAGAACACCTGCTAAGTCGCTTCGTAACAAGGCAATGTCCTCTTCTTTTATAATTTTCCTATACAAAACCCCATCATGGGTAAGTACACGTGTAACAGTCGTCTAATTGGAAATCCCTAAGGCTCTGCTGCGGAAAAGTTAACATTTTGAAGGTGCCATTTAACATTGAACGTATTTTAAGTGCTCCCGATAAAACAATCTCTGATGCAATAGCTTAATTGCTCTTTCTGGTTGCCCTCTATCGTTCACTTTAAGGTGAATGTCGTTATGAGGATATTTTTTCAGTGCGAGGACACCAAACTCTAAGGGGACAATTTTTCATGTTTCAGTATTATAAAAATCATGTAGGGAATGATAACAACGGCCAGCGTGTGCTCGATTGTGTCCAAATTAATATATTATACAAAAATTTTTATCGCGCAATTGCGGATTTGAAGATGTCCACCAAGAGCGGCAGGTAACCTCTGAGTGACGCAAATTGTGGGCACCGTACATCAGGCAGTTCAAGCAAAACAACAAAGCGCTGAATTCCAGATACGAACTCGCAGGTCATTGGCTCGGATTCCCAGACGCGCCCAAGTTCATCGACGCCGGGGCTTCGTGGAAAACGCGCATTCGCGTCTCTCCGACGTCTTTCGGCAGACGCCAGTGCAGCTGCTGTGAGAGCGAGTCGCCACCCGGGTCTTTCACCTCACACTTTTTGCTCGTAGACATGGCGTTTTCATGGTGCCTAGCGGGAGGAGTTGCGAGAAGGCCGCTACGTTGCGTTTATAGATTTTAATATTGAAATAAATAACTTTTTCGTCCTCTGCTGTCTGTAATATTTCGGGAAAGTGTTCCTCGTAAGCACGCAAGGCCTATGCTGTAGTCAATTCAGCATCTGAATTTGGTATCAGCCCTACCTTAAGTGATTCCGACGATTGTGAATTCATTCTAGGACTGAAACGTTCTTTAACCTACATTCAGCAACAGTTCCAGTTAAAGTGTGGTTACAAGAGAAGATGTCGCAATTTCGCCTGAAAGGCGAAGCACCGATTGCGATAGAAAATTAATGGATAGCTGTACGAAATAAGAGTAGTAGCTTTAGCGTCCGCATAAACATGTAAAACATTCGATTACCAACTAAATTAACAATGATAGAATGTGTGAGCATGAATGAATGACGGCGTAGGTAGATATAGACACACAAAGATAGCGCTGTGTTTGTGTGTCTGCTTCTTTCTACGTCCTTCTTCAGTAGCGCTTACACATTCTATCATGGATTAAAACCACCAAGCTCGTCAACGTGTTTTTAACTAAATTAGCAAGCATGGTGTCACGTGTGCACAGGTTAACATCAACACATCTCACTCGATGAGCGCGGAAATTCAATGTGAAAATGCTGGAGTGAGGAATCGTGGCAGCAGCAAACAAATTGACCTTCGCGCATCTTCTTTTTCTTCTTTATTGATACTTCTAGCAGTATAGGGCCATAATAGGAGGGGAAAAAGAATTAAATAAGACAAGCAATGCCAACATATCTGATTTATGCAGAGCGAGGAGTACGTATGACAAACATCTGAGTATAAAGTACAAAAAGATTGGAACCTATACACATGGAAATAAGTAAAGCACGAACATCAATAATGTCCCTTGAGGCATGTAATGATAAGAACAACATACACAGATAATAATAAGAAAATCATAAATATGTCAGATGATTAACGCACCACCCTCTAAGTATAAATAAAAACATCTAAATTACTCAGAAAATTATTAAAAGAAGCAGACTGAACTTCTTTTATCGTTCTAGGAAAGTAGCTATATTTAAATGTATCATTGCGGGTTAGTGGAGGGGGAATATACGCGTCGTGACGGTGTCGAGAAGATATAGATGTCATTCGGACTGTGCTCGGGGCCCACAACGGTCCAACGCGTAATGGACACGGTGTTAGCAGAGTTAAAGTCGCTGACCTGCCTCGTCTACTTGCATGACGTCGCCGTTCTTCCTGAGAGTTTCGACTAGCACTTGACAATCAAGGAAATCAAGAGAATCAAGTCAATCAAGACAATGAAGTCTTCCCGAATCACTTTGAAACCGAAAAAGTGCCACTTTGTTTAGGAAGAGCTGCTGTTTCTGGCACACGTCATGAGCAAGTGTGGAGTACGCCCCGTCCTGCAGAAGGCAGCCGCCATCGTAAAGTTCCCACAGCCCGTCGCCAAGAAGGCAGTGCGTAGATTCCTTGGCATGTGCGCTTACCACATTAACATTGTCAAGGACATTTCACGCATCGCCGCGCCGCTTACACATCTGGCAAAACGTAACGTCGAGTTCAAGTGGGAAACGCCGCAGGCCGATACATTTCAAAAATTCAAACGGCGCATGCAGTGGCCGCCCATACTTGCGCACTTCGAAGAAGACGCCGATACGGAAATCCACATTGACGCCAGTAGCCTAGGCCTCGGCGTCATCCTAGTCTAGAGGAATGATGGACTTGAATGGGTGATAGCTTGCGCTAGCCGGTCAGTGTCAAAAGGCGAAGGCAGTTATTCTAGAACTGAAAAGAAATGCCTTACCATCATATCAGCTACTGCAACAAAATTTCGCGCTTATCTAAATGGCCGACCGTTGAAAGTGTTATATCATCACGCTTTGTGTTGGCTAGTGACCTTAAAGGATGCTTCTGGACGCCTAGCACGGTGGAGCGTCAGACTGCAAGAATATGACATTTACTAGTCCTGACGAAAAAAGTCTGATGCCCACTGTCTGTCTCGTGCTCCAGTGGACCCGCCGCCAAAAGATGCCTAAGACGACGAAACCTTTTTAGTAACAATATAAGTACAGACGACATTGTACCAAAGATATTTAGGTGCCTATTGTCTTCCTTCTTGTGAATTGACGTCCTGGTAAAAAAGAACTTTTCCCTAGCCCGTGCATACTACCTCCTAATTTTGCCTGCAGCACTCCGGTCCGAAGTCCTGCACGCCCTGGAAGACGATGAGACTACCGAGCACCTCTGGTTTTCCCGTGCGCTTGCAATATTAGAAGAGAGGTATTACTGGCCCCGCCTGACCGCCGGGGTAGCTCGGTACGTGAAGACGTCCCGTGACTGCCAACCACGCAAGACGCTGCAACGAGGCTAGCGGGACTACTACAGCCGATCGAGCCACCTCGCCCACCGTTTAAGCAGATCAGGAGGGACTTGTTGGGACCATTTCCAATGTCAAAATCTGGAAACAAGTGGATCGCGGTGGCAACGGACTACCTCACCGCTTCGCTGAAACGAAAGCTCTGCCGTGATGTAGCGCACCCAAAGTGGCGAAATTCTTCGTTGAGAACATCCTGCTGTGACATGGTGCCGCAGAAGTCCTCATCACAGACAGAGGAACGACCTTTACAGTAAAGCAACCTGACGACGACTCGCGTCGACGCCTATCTCCAGCGCGTCGAAGAAGCCCGAGAGCTGGCCGGCCTGTGCATCAAGAACCAGCAGAGGTCCGACAACCGATACTACAATCTTCGACGATACTACGTGGCATACCAGCTCGGCGACTATGTTTGGGTTTGGACCCCGGTACGCCGACGAGGAGTCAGTGAGAAACTATGGCGGTGCTGGTTCTGGCCCTACAAGATCATCCGACGTATTGCTGAACTGGATTTTGAGGTCGTGCCAGACAGCATTTAGCCATCACAGCGGCGCAGCACACGATCTAAAGTGACCACGAGGTGCGTCTTAAGCCCTTTTAGGCACGGTAACAAACTTCGTTACTTTGTTGTTTCTTTGCTACGGGTGTTTTTGTTTTCGCTTTCGTTTGCTTGCTGCATCGGGGCGATGCTTTTTACGAAGGAGGTATTGACACGTGCACTTATTTGTCTTGCCGGGTGACCCCGTTTCATCGCCTGACGAATGTTATCGCACGGCACAGTACGCACCTGCATGTATTGGAAATTTCTAGAATGTTATCGATGGTTCTATTCACCGTCTGTTGTCCCCGAACCTTGTGTAACCTAATTTCATGTATGCGCATCGCGAATGGCGTAGAACTTTCTGGAACACGCGCGGGCTCCATCAATTGCTCTGGAACGTTCGATTACTGATGAATAAAAGCTGACGCGTTTGACAAGCAGATTAGATTTTCGAGGATCGCCGACTGCGTCCGTTGCTATCGCCATTTCTTGAGTTCAGCCTGTATGTGAGGGCACAGGTTCGCCCAACAAAACGCTAGTATCGTCATTCCCAGTTATGCTGCTTTCTTCACCGTCACTACCACGTGACAGTATCATGCAACTGGCCCTGGTTGGATGGACGGATGTATGGATGGATGTTATGAGCGCCCCCTTTGGAACGGGGTGGTGGGCTGCACCACCAAGCTCTTGCTATTATACTGCCTAATGTCCTACCTAGCGTAAACAATAAAAAAAAAAAACCAACTCCCACAAACAAATTTTCTGATCCGCTGATGCGAACTGTGCTTTTGTACCTCTCCGTTTTTTGCCGTTTCCCAACTTTTCCTCCACTAATCCTTCAATCGCCTCTTACTAATCCCTATTGCGGACATGCTTACTTTTCCACTGCTCTCGCTGAACAAAAGGGCTTCAAGGAGGCCAGTGGTGCCTAAATCGACTGCTGGGTAGACGTCTTCACATTTTAATAAAACATGCTCCATAGTTACTCTAGCTTTACCGCAGCAAGCACATGCTTCTTCTTCCTTCTTATATATCGCTTTATAGGTGCCTGTTCTAAGGCATCCCGATCTCGCTTCGAAAAGTAATGCGCTTTCCTTTGAGTTATCATAAACAATTTTTTTCCTGATTTCGCTTTTTTTCTCGTAAGTGGTTACTCATGACCGGTTTCTTTTCCATTGGCGCCACCCATGAAATTATTTGAGCCTCTCTAACTTTCCGTTTGGCGTTGTTTGTTGCTGTGTTGCCCACTCTACAGGTCGCATACTTGCTGGTAAGGTTCCTAGTTCTCTTCCTCCACTGTGAATCAATGTTTTTCCTGTACAGATCCCTCAACACTCTACAAGCCCATTCACTTTCTTCCATATTCCTCAGTCGTTCTTCATACTCAATTTTACTGCGAGCTTCCCTCACTTGAAAACTAGTCCAGCCCATATCACCCTGCACAGCTTCATTTATAGCGTACCCGTGAGCGCCCGATGCGAGGCGACTCACTGACCTATGGTTCCCATCGAGTCCTGATTGTACCCCTGATTTAAAGCAAACAACCGCATTTCCAAAAGAAAGTCCTGAAACCATTACACCTTTCCAAATACCTCGGAGCACCTCGTACCTATTGTATCCCATAGCACTCTGTGCTTCGCTATGGCTGCATGTCTCTTCGCCTTCACTGTTATTGTTTTTTCCTGTGTTTCCATATATCTATTGCCTTCGTTTATCCATATACCAAGGTATTTATATTCTGTTACCCGAGGTATTTCCTGGCCCTGTATCGCCACTGTCTGTTGACTGTTTTCAATGAATACCATAACCCCTGATTTTCTAACACTAAATTTCAAGCCGGAACTGTTGTCTTCCTGTCCACAGGTCCTGGCCAGACGTTGCAAATCACTTTGCTTGTTAGCAAGCAACACAATGTCGCCCGCGTAAAATAAACCTGGAAGCTGCTCCTCTACTACTGTATCCGCCTGTTTGTATGAGATAAAAGCCGATATTACTTCCTTCTGGCACCCTCTCCATCCTCACCATGTACATCATAAACAGCAGTGGGGATAAAGTCCAGGATAAAGTCCCATTTTGATATGAACTTTCTCCTCGCTCTTCATCGCTTGCCATTCAACGCAAACGGTATTTTCTAGGTAAATCTCTTTGAAAAGCTGTAGGCAATCGTCACCTAAGCATTCCCCTTCCAGAATATCCCCCAAAATGTAGCGGTCTACGTTGTCATAGGCTCCTGTAATGTCTAAAAAGGTCACAAATAACGGTCTGTTTTCTACTTTTGATATTTCAATACACTGAGTATCTCGCCTTGCAATGCGAGATTCGCGCCCACTAGCGTCTATACTTGCGCCCTCTGCTTTGCACTTGCATATTGCTGCACTTGGTGGGACGCCATGTGCAGTAATAGGCACATGACGGTGAATATCACTTCTCGGGTTGCGATGCTGCTTTGAATTACGTTGGCAACACCACTTGAGGCCAGGTTAGCCGGGTCACGTTCGCGTGGTATATCTGTGTAGCCTTTCGAAAATTTGGTTTGTTTTTTGGACCTAGATTGCTTAAGTGCAGGTAACCGGGAAAAAGATTGTCGAACTCTCCTTTTGTCGTCTAAGTTGCGTGTCAGGCCACTGAGTTTCCTGTTGAAGATATACGCTATTGTCACGTAGCAGTGAGGGTGAATAATACAGGTGCAAATTTGCGAATTACGAATCTAACTGTTATTACACGAACTTGTGCCCTCAAAAGCAAGTTATACTCAAAGCGCAGTGATATGGGCGAATGCTGTCAGGGATCGTCAAACCCTGATCAGCGGGTCGATGATGATGATGATAGCAACTTTATTGTACCGCCGGATAAGGAGGCCCCTACTCCCCGTCCCCGGCACACAGGCCTTGGGGACGGGGGCCGGAACCTCCGCGATTAGAAGCAAGCAAAGAGGTCTTGACTCTTCGCGGCTTCTTCCGCCAGGCGGATGGCGTGTTGCTGTGGAGTAGGGTCCTCGCTCCGCAGCAGGGCTTCCCAGGCCTCTCTACAATTTATATTTGCTTTAGCCCCTGGTGAGCTAGCGCATTCCCAGATTATGTGATCGAGGGTCCCTGCACCTCGGCTTTCATACATGTTCCATCGAGGGTTCCAGAGTAAGAGCTGGTACCCCCGTGCCTAGCAGGAAGCATTATACAATTCGCGTGAAGCATACATGCAATCAAATTACACAAAGTTCGCTGATAGCAGACAGCGGATACAACCATCGATAACATTCTAGAAACATCCGATACATGTGGCTGCGTCCTTCGCTGGGCGAGAAGATTTTTAGACGGTGAAACGTGGTCACCTGACACAGAAGTACATGTGTCAATACCCACCTCCTAAAGAGTATCATCCCGATGATACGAATACGAAAGCGAAAACAAAACTAGGCATAATAAAAAAAAAACCCAGAAAATAACAACATCACCCGAAAAAGTTTTTAATCTCGTCAGAGGGCGTAGAATAGGAAGGCTCAAGGCGCACCATATAGATCACTTGAGGTTGCGCATGGCGCCTCTACGATTGCGAAATGCTGTCTGGCGCCGCCAATGCGGCGGATGACCTCATAGCGTCCCAAATAGCGGCGTAACAGTCTCTCGCTATATCTTCGTCGGCGTGGGGTGCCCAGATCCAAGCACGCTCGCCGGGCTGGTACTCGACGTTGCGTCGTCGAAGATTGTAGTGTCAGCTGTCGGTCCTCTGCTGCTTCTTTATGCGCAGACGGGCAAGCTGTCGAGCTTCTTGGGCGAGCTGGCGATAGAAGGTGACATCGATATTCTCTTCGTCATGCGTGACTTGCGGAAGCATGGCATCGAGTGCCGTGGTCGAATTCCTGCCATAAACCAGCTTGAACAGCGTGATTGGCGTTGTGTCTTCACCCGCCTTGTTATAAGCGAAGATTACGTACCACAGGACGGCATCCGACGTCTTGTGTTCGAAGTCGGCATGCATTGCACGCAAAACGCCGAGAGTCTCACTCAGCTGGTCTGTCAGACCATAAGTCGGCGGGTGGCACGCAGTTGTCCTCATGTGGCTTGTGTGGCTGTATTGTGTGGCTGTATGAGGCTGTATTGCATAATGGTTCGGGTGAGCTCTGCAGTGAAGGCCGTTGATCTATCTGTGATGAGGACGTCTGAGGTGCCATGCCGCAGCAGGATGTTCTCGGCAAAAAATTTGGCTACTTCCGCTGCACTACCTGTTTCAGCGCTTTCGTTTCGGCGTAATGGGTAAGGTAGTCGGTCACCACGACGATCATCTTGTTTCCAGATGTTGACGTCGGAAAGGGCCCAATACATCCGTCTCAGCACGGTCGGCAAAGGGTTTCAATCGGCTGTACTAAACCCGCCAGCCTTGTCGGTGGTATCTTGCGTCACTGGCCACCTCCACATGTCCACGTAATGGGAGATGTCGGGCGTCAGGTGCGGGCAACATTACTTCTTTTATATTCTTGCGAGTGTACGGGAAAACCCAAGGTGCCCGGCTGTCTTATCATCGTGCATGGCGTGCAGCATGTCTGACCGGAACGCTGCGGGCTCAACGAGAAGTTAGTTCGCTTGAGAAGGCCAGAAGGCCTTCTTCACCAGGACGTCGGCGCGTAGAAAAACGAAGACAATCCGCACCTAATACCCAGGGGACGACGTCGACTTTGCCCAGCAAGTACTCAACAAGTCCTCTGAGCTCCAGGTTGGCTCGCTGCTGCTCGGCAAACTCGTCTGCACTAGTACGCCTAAAACACGTCATCGTCTTGGCCATCTTGGTGTGGCGGGTTCAAGTGAGCGCGAGACAGGCCGTCGGCATCGGACTGTTTTCTTCCAGACTTGTGTGTTGGATAGATATCACACTCTTACAGTCTGATGATCCAGCGTGCCAGACGTCCTGAAGGGCCTTTTAATTCGCTTGCCGACACAACTTGTGATTGTCGCTGCCGACTTTCAACGGCCTGTCTTATAAGTAAGGTCAGTAAGGTACCTGGAACTATGATGCAGAAAGTGGCCGAACAATCGAAGTGGAAAGCGCCTGGATCACAAGAAACAAGAAAGCCAAGAAGGACACCTCGAATTCAAAGACGCCGGCAAAAAAAACCAACCGATGAGCAAACGCCCAATGCAGCACCTTCACAGCAACAACGCAGACCCAGGATGCCGCCAATGCCACTTGACGACTTTAAGATCGTCTACCACCCGCAAGCAGGTCTCGACCTCGCCAAATGGAGTACTGTCGCAGTCATGCACGCCATCGGTAGAGCGAGTGGACTATCGCAGCAGCACTTTAATGATAAAGTACGCGCACAAGTACAGAGAATCGAAAATTTAATCATCGCAAGCATGGCCGACAAGGAAGACGCCAAGATGCTGGTCAGCATCAACAGAATACAGCTCGGAGGCACTTACCACAACGTCAAAGGCAACAACGAACCCCTGACGACGTCTCCCGAGGCGTCATCAATGGCCTCATACAAGGAACAAGCACCGCAGAACTTATGGCAGGAATCCGAGCACCAGCACGATACACCGTCCTTCACGCCCGAATGATGGGTCAGTCGACCGCGGCAGCCGTATTCTTCGAAGGACCGCACGTTCCCAACTACATCATCTTCCAGAGCGTAGACTTCCGCTGCAGACCATATCGCAAGCCAGTGCAGTACTGCCGCACCTGTGGCGACACGGGACACCGCCAAGACGTCTGTCCAAAACCCATCCCAGATTTCTGCTACAAGTGCGGCAAGACTGCACAACACAAGACCATTACTGCAAAACGACCTGCAAGCTCTGCGGAGAAGCGCACGAAACTGCAAGTACAGAGTGCAAGAAGAGACAGAAGCCAAGCCCTCCACCCTACAATATACGGCAACAGCGCCTTAACAGACTACAAGAAAGAGACAACTGCTGGAGCTCAAGCAGTGAAGAGTTCGCGGAGCTGGGCACCTCGGCCACCAGCTTGAACAGTGTCTGCGGGCAGCTTTCCCAGGCGCAGCAGCTCCAAGCCAATACAGCGAAGGGCTTCGCGCTCAAGTTCCCGCTCTCGCATCAGCCGAAGCGGCAGTCGTACGGGTCCTAGAAAACAAAGAGCAGAACCAGCGGAGCAAACTGCAGAATCAGCACAGCCAGTTGCAAAGCCAGCAAAACCTCATAGACAAGCTACTCCGCAATCAACAGAAACAGCAAGACCACACCGACAAACTGCTTCAAAAATGCAAAGAACGACGAGCACTCACAGACAAGCTGCATCAAAAATGCCAGGAGCTCGAAAACATAAACAGAAAGTCGGGAATGACGTCGACCAAGGCCGACGTTGAAACCATAGTAGATTCAAGGTGCCTGATATTTCAAAAAGGCGTTATGAAGAACATTCACGCCACAATGGAATAAAATCTCCAGTCAGCAGTCGATAAAACAGCCGCTACCTTCGAAAACAAGATCGCCACGTTAAACGCCAAAATCGAGGGGATCGCGCCACAGCTCCACAATATCATCGCGCATATAAAGAACAACTACATCACCAAGGCACAGCTCGACAATTCGCGCCCCACGACTCGGAAGAAGGCACGGGTGAACAGCTACAGCCACTCTTGCTCGGTCTCGCTCACTCGCGATCGCCGCCGCGAATTCGAATCCATCGACGATGGCGACCCCTAACCACAAGGCAAAGAACCAGCATTCAACTATACGCATATGACAATGGAAGTGTCGATCAAACCGCCCTCGACACGCCAACCTACAAGAATCCAACAATCCCGAAAGTCGACACCATGCGAATACAGTCGATTCCCGTTAATACGAAGTTCACGGGGACCGCAAAAAACTTTGAATTAAACGAACTTCCAATTAAGCACAAAACACAAAAAACAGCACTTTATTTGTGGCGAAATCGAGTATTTTCTCTAAGAAAAATAGTCGGTCATCTTGCTTTGCTTCTTCTTGCCGAATCGCGCTGCTGAAAGCAAGTTCTGCAGGCTGTAGATGTGGCGGAACGCTTCTTTCGCGTTACCCTCAGCGGCCAAGAAGCGCTCCGCGAGAGCAAGGCCCGCAGCTACATCGGCAGCCGTAGGTTGCGGCTCGCCTTCAACGTCATCGTCGCTTTCCTGGGTCGCTTCCTGGGGCCGAATAATCTCTACAATTTCGCTATCCGTCAGCGCACCGCACGTTTCGACCGCCTTGCCTACGGCGACGTAATCTTCAAAATTGACGTCCCCGAGAGCATCACCAAAATCAGTGCCGTCAAGCTCGCTTGTTGACGCTTCCTCCGCTGAAATTTCAGAGGCATCCTCAGAAGTAGCTGCCACAAAACCGCAAGCCCTGAAGCAGTTTGCGATTGTTTCTTGCTTCACACGATCCCATGCTCGCGCCATCATGTGGATGGCACTAAGCAGGCTCACCTCGTACTTTGTGTAGCTATCCATACACAAAATAATGCGCTCGAGGAGGTGCCGCCTGTACAGGACTTTAACATTCTTGATGATGCCTTGGTCCATTGGCTGCAAAACAGCCGTTGTGTTTGCAGGCAAAAATGTGAGGCGTATTGCACTCAAGGCTGGCACATTCACGTGAGCACTGCAGCGATCGACAAGGAACAACACCTTGCGGTTCGAAGCAGCAAACTTGCGGTCCAGTTTGCTTATCCAGCTCTTGAAGATTTCGGCCATCATCCATGCTTTTTTGTTCGCCTCATAGTCCACAGGCAGCGTCTTCACGCCTTTAAAACATCTCGTCTTCGCGGCTTTCCCGATCACAAGTAACCGACATCGTTCCGCGCCAGTCATGTTTGCAGCGATCAGCACCGACACTCTCTCCTTGCTGCGTTTGCCCCCAACCCAGTCGTCGTCCTTGAATGTCAGGGTCTTCTCTGGTAGAAGCCGATAGAAGAGTGCAGTCTCATCTGCATTGAAGATGTCTTCCGGTCTGTATTCGGCGAGATGTTCACGCAGCTTTCTGTCCTTCCACGTGGCGCATGTTTCCTGGTTAACGGACGCCTTTTCACCACACACGCTCTTGAAAACCAGGTCATGGCGATCTTTAAAGCGCGTCAGCCATCCATCTGACGAAACGAAGTCATCGATCTCCAACATTGCTGCAAGCGTTCGGGCTTTTGTCGCAACGATGTCTCCGCTGAGAGGAAGTTTGTTGCTCCTGGCCTCCCTAATCCAAACCAACAGAGCCTTCTCCAACTCTGGGTAAGCGCCGGTGCGCATTCGCTTCCGAGAAGTCTTGAACTTGTCGTTCTCAAATGCATCCATTATTGTGCGCTTGTTCTTGATGTAGTTTGAGAGCGTGTTCGGCTTGATCCCGTACTTCCGCGCTATGTCTTGTTTGGCGGCACCTGCCTTCTCAACTGCCTTCAAAACCTCGACTTTCGTTGCCAGGTCGAGCGTGCGATAAGAGCCACGGTTTGCCATGGCTATAAACTGCGCGACTAGGCACAGTCAATTCCGAATCACCCGTGGAACAACCTAGTCTACGAGCTAACCGCACAAATACGCTCGACCAACACACGCCTCGACATCCGCTGCGCACGCTGCAAGACTAATCTCGCACAATCTCGCCACTGCCAGTATGCAGCGCTGCGTGCACCTATGGCACCCGCGTTGCCTCCGCGATCAGCTCCGGCCATGCGCGGCAGCCGCGCGTGGCCTCCGGCGGGAGGCGTGGGGCAGCCACGGCAGCCGTAGCAATGAATAATCGCGCCGCTCCAAGAAGGATGGCGTTGCGGGCGGCTGCGGTGGCGATGACGCCAACGCGGAGCAGGGAACTGTTGCAAGACTTAAAAATTGCACATTCTACCAAAGAATGACGGTCACCTCGAGGATCCCGGCTGAAAATTAACTTCCAATTAAACAATATTACTGGATGATGACTTTGAATTATCGAGCGATTTCCTCTTTAGGATTACATGCAAAACTGACGGGACCAGCACTTCACTTCTAATTAACCCGAAATTCCAATTAAGCGGCTTCGAATTATTGGGAGTCGGCTGTACTTGGACTCCACATCCACAAAGACGGATCGGGAGCTGCAAGCCTACCGAGACTAGAACGCACCCTTTCGCAACTCACGCACCTTGTCAAGAGGATCTCAAGCCAAAGAAGCGGTCTCAAGGAGCAAGACATTCTAAGCATAATACAAGCACTGCTCACCAGCCGCATCACATACGGCACACCGTACTTGGCTTTAAAGAACGGTGAAATAGAAAAGCTCAACATCATAGTAAGGAAGGCAATCAAAGTCGCCCTGGGACTCCCCGCCATGGCCTCTACATCAAGGCTCCTTAAGATGGGCGTCCACAACACGTGGCAAGAGCTCGCCGAAGCGCACAAGAACAGCCAGCTAGAACAACTCAAGCTCGCGCCCACAGGGAGATCAGTACTGCGACACCTAAACTACAGCGAGACGTATGTCGCAGACACGAAGAAGAAAGAGCGAATACCACCTGACGTTCGAGAGTGCATTTGCATCGCACGTGTCCCGCGCAACATGCATCCCATATATCACAAGAGTAGAAGGCAGGCTAGAGCCAACGCCATCAAACGAGGTTTCAAGCATGACCCGAATGCCCGCTACACCGACGCGGCCAAGTATCCGTATCGAAACGCGCACGCTCTCAGCGTCGTAGACTCCCATGGCTCCGAGCTAGCATCGGCAACCATCAAGGCACGCAACTCGGAAACGGCTAAAGAAGCGGCAATCGCTCTCCCCACCCCTACATGCACAAACTCAGCGGTTATATTCACCGACTCTCAGGCCGCCTGCAGAAACTTCTTGAGGGGCCGCATCTCGGCCGATGCACTCAAGATAATAAAAAGAGGAAGCACTCCGCTCCCGTACACCTCCGTAACGTGGGTACCCGGACACGAGGGACTAGAGGGGAACGAAGTAGCCCACGCCGCTGCCCGCGAGCACGTCAGCCGAGCTCCCTCTCCCCACGCGCTCTCGGACCCGCGACAGAAGAGGCGGAGGCCGTACCCGCCAACTATTCGGCCGTATTGCAACATTACAGGCTCGAACGTCGAGTGTACCTTTCACCGCACCCTAAACTCGACAGAGAAGAAAGCCTGATCCTCAGACGCCTGCAAAGTAATACGTACACGCACGGAATGATAATGCATCGCCTCTACCCGACGCTTTACGGCTACCTCTGCCCACTCTGCAACGTACCCGACAGTCTGGCACACTTGCTCCTGGAATGCCCGTGGCAGGAAGGCAGCGAAATGCAACCAGAGACGCACGCAAAACGAACACTAGAAGCAAACGACCTATTCGAAACGTGGGAGGCCAAGCTAACCCTCGGGGACCTGTAAGACCAACGAAAACTCGTCGCCAGGGCCAAGAGGGCAGTCGAAGTCAGAGGGTTCCTGGACTAAGCAGCCTTCCCACCTTAGGGTGATACCCGTCCTCGCTCGGGACACTGTTTCGTTTAATAAACGTTTCTTTCTCTCTCTGTGAATATGCTGGTGGTACAAATAGTGCACGTAATAGTTCTTCGAGATGATTGCCACGTGTTGATGACGATTATAATTCGCTGCTATGCGAAAAGGAACAAAGAGCCATCGGTCAAGAAGCATGCGCTCACGTTGATAATTTCCATACGATGCCGCATGGCCAAAACAGTCGGATAAAAAGAGTTGTTATGTGAATAATAACTGTGAATATTTCCTTAGAATGGCACATAAGCGAAGCGGGCGTTCGGCCAAGAAGTCCCCGGTACATTTAAAATAAAGATGAATGAATGAGGGAATGCAGGTCTGTATATAAGATTTGTAACATATTGTGCTATGGGTGAATTAAAGCACATAAGTGCGCCAGTTGGCTTTAGGCCAAGGAGGAAGAATTGAAATGTTTAAATTTTTACCATTTATTCTAACGCTTCATGCACGCTTCGCTTGACATAGATTCAAACATGTGCGTAGGATCTGCATATTCTTTCCTTTCTTATTGCATTCTTTGGCATAAATTAAACTGTTGCACACTCACAACCAATTGCTAACACACTGTCGAAGGACGTCCACCATTTTCAAGCAGGTTTATGTGTCTCATCTCAAGAGAAATTTATTAATGTACCAGGCACCAGCAGTGCCTCGAGATTGGGTGGTGCATACGATGTTGCTCTTTTCTAGCGAATAATATTAGTGCAGAGCAAGCCATAACTCCTGCAGACTTAACCGGCTCTACGCAAATAAATTTATCTTTCTGTCCACCGAGGACGTCACTGCATTCCAAAGAATTATCGCACAGCAATGTATTGAATTTGAAGGGCTTGTCAGATTCACTGAACGCGTACACATGTTCTGACGTATAAGATTGATCACTTCATTTAGCTGGGCTGTTAAATAGTTTAGAGCATTTATAAAACTTGAACAGAAGCAACTGGGAACACTGCTTCACGCACTCAGGGGGCGAGTTCCTGCAGAAGCCGTAAGTAGGACGTTCTTTTGAGGACTTTATATTGCGATAGCCGGATTAGCGCTTTTGCTGCATTCTACATTTATTATTGTGTCCTTACCTCGTCTGGGTTGGAGCAAGCATTGCTGCTCACAGACGATCCCGCTGTACTTGACAATGCAAGTAAATGGCTGACAAGGCACTATCCGTAATTAACTTTCTCGAATATGTTTGGAGCGGTTGTTGCCGTGACGTTTGACGCACCTTGGCTTCTTTTCTGGGTCCATGGTATCCCTCGCCAGGACTAAGCTGCCGTGATTCACGTCTGCAAATGTTATTTCCTAAACTAACATTACCAACTAGAAAGAACTGCGCGCACGAAAAACAAATTCAATACTACTAAACGAACTTGTCCACCCTCGCTACAATCCTCACTATCCACTGGACGAATAACCTCGGCCCTGGAAGGCCACTCGCCTCGCGCGCACACTTGCCGCGATTGAGCCCAGCAATCTCCCCGCTTATTGTTATCGGTATTGATTCGTAAAACGTTTGTCACGCTTGCTGTGATACGTGCGAATCGTCATGAGACCAGTTTGCCGTCGCATTAATGGCAGCTTCGTAAGGTGGCGGCTAATGCATATTATGCGTTGATATCAAATGTAGACGGCACGTTGGCGATCCCGACAAGTTATAAAACGATTTGATTAGGTGCATGATGTAGATCTGGAGCATGTCTGTTTGCTTGCATGGGCTAAATATTATGAGCAACGAAAGACAGGAAGCCTTGGGCCACAGTAGACAACCATATGTCTCCCCGAAGCTGGGTTTATTGCTAATTTCAAATTGTAGGATGCTTTTGATATAGAGAAGCTCCTCAACACGAAGTGATGGTTGGAGATTATTTTTAGGCTTCAGTGCCGTTTGGTGAATTCGATACATGCTTTTCACAGGCCATGGTATACACCTACGTTATTTTGTCAAACATACGCATTCGCTCCCATTTTCATGAATCCGTTAATGACATAGCTCCATGTTTCTGAACCATTAAGTTGAAAACGTCTGCCAATCTAAAAGATAACCAGTTCGTCGCACGGGCGTTATAGCCAAATAATGCCTTGAGATTGTTTGCTAACTGTGGTGCAGCTTGCATGGCTTCCCTTAAGCATGCTGGAAGACGGGACTCAACGCTGACAATCCGATCCCTACGGTGATATCCGCGGATGTGTATTCTCAGAACAGATGGGGAGAAAAAGGCACTTAAAAACAGACTTTAGAGACGGTGCTCTGTAACAAGGAATACAATATTGAATTTTTATTTTGAAGGCACCTAGACTACAATATTTGATTTTTGTTTCAACGATAACTTTCGGTATATATTGATAAATATATTCCCTGCACAATTTTCAGCGACTTTTCTTGTTTGATAAAATTTGAGCTGATCGTAGGTTTTTGTCTTCGATGAGTATCTGGTCCACCAGTTTTTGCCCTTGAACATCGTGCTTCGCTTCGAATAGTTGAGCAATAAAACTTATGAGAAGTCTATACCAAGTTTTCAACGTTAAGCGACATTTTGACTATGCAGACATTAAGAAGTTCCAGCGCATATAGAATGAGGGCAAATTTCTAAAGAAATATGATTAAAGGTTTCGACAAATACCTTGAAAAATATTTCGGCTGAAGCCATCTCAGAATGACTGCCGACATAAATGCGATTGGCAATAAAGCAATGTAGCGACACATCGTATTCCCAGCATCAAACACGCCAAGTATGGGAGAGAGAGAGGGTAGTTCGAATCTCGGTATGTCGCCTAAGTTCCTATAAGGCCTCTGCAATTCCAGTGTAATTTACGCTATGATGTCGATATGTTGTGAAAAAAAAAACTTATTTCTAGGTGAAAAGTTCGTCAGCTAAAGGACGCTTACTGTTGTGTGTTTCACGTAGGCTTCTCGATGGCGAGAAATGGGCTTCGGCCTCCATTTCCTCATCTGCAGGGCGGTACCACTGGATGTCTGGACAGTCCGCTCAATGAAAGAGGCTCCCCCATCCCTTGAGTATCCAACAAACAGGCTTCCATATTGACACGTGTACTTATCGTTATCGGGCGACCACGTTTCGCCGCTTAACAACTGTAATCGCACAGCGACGGACGTGCCTGCATGTATCCGACGTTTCTGGAAAGTTATCGATGCTTCTATCCGTTGTCTGTTGTCGCCGAACCTTAAGTTATCTGATTTCATCACCTGACGCGAATGGTGTAGAACTTTGTGGAAGGCACGCGGGTCCGAACGATTAGTCTGGAACATTCGACGACTGCTCTATAAAAGCCGACGCGCTTGACCCGCTGATCAGATTTTCGACGATCGCCGACTGTGTTCGCCGCTTTCGTTGTGCTATAAGTGTAGTCTGTTTTGTGGGCACAGGTTCGCCCAATAGAATCTAGTTTTGCCTTTCACAGTATTGCCACTGTGTTCTTAACGTCACCACCACGTGACATCTGGTGGAGGTGCTTGCGCGTTCATGTACCGAACGCCCCCGCAAAGCCGCGATCCAAGCCCGAAGCCCGAGGACCAAACCAACATCGCCCAAGACCAGCGTGCTAGCCGCAGACTTCAAGGACTGCCCCCAGAGCACGGACTTCTACCTGAGTCGACAAAGAAGATCGTGGTCAAAACAACCCCAATGGCTGCCCCAACGTCCCCCGTTATCCTACAACAACCTCGGGACCCACCAACCTTCCATGGAGCAGCGACTGAAGACCCGGAATCATGGCTGGAGACCTACGAACGCATCGCGACGTTCAACAACTGGGACTCCGACGACAAACTGCGATATGTCTTCTTCGCTTTGGAAGACGCGGCCAGGACGTGGTTCGAGAACCGAGAAGGCACCTTAACGACCTGGGAACTCTTCCGAAGCGGGTTCCTGCAGACATTCGCAAGCGTCGTACGCCGAGAACGAGCCCAAGCGCTATTAGAAACCCGGGTGCAGCTACCTAATGAGACGACCGCGATCTACACGGAAGAAATGAGCCGTCTCTTCCGCCACGCCGACCCTGAAATGCCCGAGGAGAAGAAAGTCCGCCTGCTGATGCGTGGTGTGAAGGAGGAACTTTTTTCCGGAATGGTACGAAACCCACCGAAGACCGTCGACGAGTTTCTTCGCGAGGCCACCAGCATCGAGAAGACACTCGAGATGCGAAATCGGCAATTCGACCGCCGCACGAACTCTACAAACTACGCCGGAGTTCACTCACTGGCCACCGACGACCTACTCGAGACTATCCGCGCTGTCGTGCGGGAGGAGCTACAAAAGCTGTTCCCGTCGTCGCAGCCTCAAGTGGCCTCGATCGCTGACATCGTCAAAGATGAGGTTCAGCGGTCGCTTGGGGTTCCGGAGGTGCAACCTCAATTACCGCATCCCCAGCCAGAAGCGATGACCTACGCCGCCGTCGCACGCCGTCAAGGTCCTCCTCCGCGACCACGACAGGGCCCTGTAACCCCGCAATTCCGTCGACCACCCCCGCCGCCAGCACGCCCACCCGTCGCCCAGCGCAGCTACCCGAGGAAGACAGACGTATGGCGCGCTCCTGACCACCGCCCGCTGTGCTACCACTGCGGAGAAGCGGGTCACGTCTACCGACGATGTCCATACCGGGAGATGGGACTGCGAGGTTTCGCCGTCACCGCTCCGCGCCCGCAGCAAGGTGAACGCCCTCGCGATATCGCTGATTACCTCGCGGCTACTCAGTGGAGCTCTCGACGACCGTCGCGTTCGCCATCACCAGGCCGCTACCTGTCGCCGCAGCGCCGACCATTCACTGGCCCAGCCCGGGGCCGGTCAGCGAGCCCATATCCGGAAAACTAAAAGCAGCAACCGATGGAGGTGCGGTTGCTGTCCGTCGAACTGACGAAGACCCTCCGCCGCCGACGAAGACACCGAAGAAACTACCTCGACGACATAACGACACGCCGCCGTCCCGACGAAGTCTGGAAAGAAAGAATGCGACGACGAAAGACGACCTGACGACGTCACATACCAGCCACAGGTCAACGCGACGCAGCCGTGATCCGACGCCAAGACCTAACTGCAACGCCAGACAAAGAACCACCGACCTCGAGGTGCTTCTGGACGGCCACGCAGTTACCGCCTTAGTGGATACAGGGGCTGATTACTCCGTATTGAGTGGACACATCGCCGCCCAGTTGAAGAAAGTTAAGACCGCATGGGAAGGCCCTCAAATTCGGACCGCTGGAGGACACCTCATCATGCCGACTGGAATCTGCACGGCAAGAATAACCATTCATGACCGGACTTATCCTGCCACCTTCGTTATCCTCCAACAGTGTTCACGAGACGTCATTCTCGGTATGGACTTCCTGGACCAACACGGCGCAATCATCGACCTGAAGTCGAAGTCAATAACGCTGTCGGAAGATAAAGCGATGCCGCCGGAGAGCCCTCGTAGTCACCACGCCTTGAGTGTGCTCGAAGATCAAGTGAGCATCCCGCCGCGCTCCAGCATTATTATTTCCGTCGGCACTGAAACACCCGCTGACGTAGAAGGCGTCATCGAAGGCGACCAACGTTTGCTGTTCGACCGTGAAATTTGCGTCGCAAGAGGAATCGCTCGACTGCACGGAGGAAACACGAAAGTGTTGCTGACAAACTTCAGCCAGGAGTTCAAGCACATCAACAAGGGCACGACGATCGCATACATCGAGGAAATTCAGGAAACCAGCAATGCCTTTGTCCTCTCGGATTCTGTTGCATCTAACCCGACGACCGTAGTTCCCGAGCCAGACTTCGACATAAATCCAAGTCTCCCCGTGATTAAGCAGCAACAGCTCAGAAGTCTGCTTCGACGATACAAAGACTGCTTTTCGACGTCATCGAGGATTCGACAAACACCAGTCGCAAAGCATCGCATAATAACCGAAGAGTGCGCTCGACCACTACGCCAGAGCCCTTACCGAGTTTCGCCGCGAGAACGTGAAGCTATTAGGCAACAAGTCGACGAAATGCTGCGCGACGACATCATCCAGCCGTCGAAAAGCCCGTGGGCCTCTCCTGTAGTCCTGGTAAAGAAAAAGGACGGAACCCTACGCTTCTGCGTCGATTATCGTCGACTGAACAAGATCACGAAGAAGGATGTGTACCCCCTTCCACGGATAGACGACGCATTGGATCGGCTCTGCAACACTAAATACTTCTCGTCGATGGACCTCAAGTCTGGCTACTGGCAAATAGAAGTCGACGAGAGAGATCGCGAAAAGACTGCCTTCATCACGCCAGACGGCCTCTACGAGTTCAAGGTCATGCCATTCGGACTGTGCTCGGCGCCTGCAACGTTTCAGCGCGTCATGGACACGGTGTTAGCCGGACTGAAGTGGCAGACGTGCCTTGTTTACCTGGATGACGTCGTTGTCTCCGCCGGAAATTTCGACGATCACCTTAGGCGGCTTGCGACAGTGTTAGAAGCCATCAAGTCATCAGGGCTCACTCTGAAGCCGGAAAAGTGCCGTTTCGCTTACGATGAACTTTTGTTCCTAGGCCACGTGATCAGCCAATCAGGAGTACGCCCCGACCCACAGAAGACAGCTGCCATCGCAAAGTTCCCGCAGCCAACCGACAAGAAGGCAGTGCGCAGATTCCTTGGCATGTGTGCCTACTATAGGCGCTTTGTCAAGGACTTTTCACGCATCGCTGAGCCGCTGACAAAGCTAACTAAATGTGACGTCGAGTTCAAGTGGGAAACGCCGCAGGCCGACGCATTTCAAGAACTCAAACGACGCATGCAGTCGCCGCCCGTACTTGCGCACTTCGACGAGCACGCCGATACCGAAATACACACTGACGCCAGTAGCCTAGGCCTCGGTGCCGTCCTAGTCCAGAGAAAAGATGGACATGAACACGTGATAGCTTACGCTAGCCGGTCGTTGTCAAAAGCGGAAGGCAATTATTCTACAACCGAAAAGGAATGCCTCGCCATCGTTTGGGCTACGGCGAAATTTCGCCCTTACCTCTATGGCAGGCCATTCAAAGTGGTCAGCGACCATCACGCGTTGTGTTGGCTAGCTAACTTAAAGGACCCTTCAGGACGGCTGGCGCGGTGGAGCCTCAGACTACAAGAATACGACATCACTGTAACATACAAGTCCGGAAGAAAACACTCAGATGCCGATTGCCTATCACGCGCCCCCATTGACCCACCACCGCAAGATGACGAGGATGACGACGCCTTCCTTGGCATAATAAGCGCGGAAGACTTCGCCGAACAACAACGAGGGGACCCGGAGCTAAAAGCCCTAGTCGAGTATTTGGAAGGGCACACCGACGTTGTCCCTAGGGCATTTAAGCGTGGATTATCTTCGTTCACGCTTCAAAACAACCTACTCGTGAAGAAGAACTTCTCGCCAGTCCGCGCCAGCTACCTTCTTGTTGTACCGTCAGCGTTGCGTCCAGAGATACTGCGCGCCCTACACGACGATCCAACCGCTGGGCACCTCGGTTTCTCCCGGACGCTGTCGAGAATACAGGAAAGGTATTACTGGCCGCGTCTGACCGCCGACGTCGCCCGTTACGTCAAGACATGCCGAGATTGTCAACGACGCAAGACACCACCGACAAGGCCAGCAGGATTACTACAGCCGATCGAACCTCCTCGCCGACCATTCCAGCAGATTGGGATGGATTTGTTGGGGCCGTTTCCGATGTCAACATCCGGGAAAAAGTGGATCGTCGTGGCGACGGACTATCTCACCCGCTTTGCTGAAACTAAAGCTCTACCAAAAGGCAGCGCAGCCGAAGTGGCGAAATTTTTCGTCGAAAACATCCTGCTGCGACATGGTGCCCCAGAAGTCCTCATCACCGACAGAGGAACGGCTTTTACAGCAGAGCTCACCCAAGCCATTCTGCAGTACAGCCAGACAAGCCACAGGAGGACAACTGCCTACCATCCGCAGACGAATGGTCTCACGGAGCGCCTGAACAAGAGCCTCGCCGACATGCTAGCAATGTACGTCGACGTCGAACACAAGACGTGGGACGCGGTCCTGCCGTACGTAACCTTTGCGTACAACACGGCGGTGCAAGAAACACAGATCACGCCGTTCAAGCTGGTCTACGGCAGGAACCCGACGACGACGCTTGACGCCATGCTGCCGCACGTAACTGACGAAGAGAATGTTGACGTCGCTAGGTATCTCCAGCGCGCCGAAGAAGCCCGACAGCTCGCCCGCCTGCGAATCAAGAGCCAGCAGAGGACCGACAGCCGACACTACAACCTCCGACGACGCTTCGTCGAGTACCAGCCTGGCGACCGTGTTTGGGTCTGGACACCGATACGCCGACGAGGACTCAGTGAGAAACTACTCCGACGCTATTTCGGACCCTACAAGGTTATCCGACGTATTGGCGCTCTGGACTATGAGGTCGTGCCAGACGGCATTTCGCATTCACAGCGGCGCCGCGCACGATCTGAAGTGGTCCACGTGGTGCGCCTTAAACCCTTTTACGGACGCTGACGCACTTCGTCATTTTTGTTCTTTTCTTTGCTACGAGTGCTTTTGTTTATTAACTTCGTTTGTTTGTTTGCTGCATCGGGTCGATGCTTTTTAAGAGGGGGGTATTGACACGTGTACTTATCATTATCGGGCGACCACGTTTCGCCGCTTAACAACTGTAATCGCACAGCGACGGACGTGCCTGCATGTATCCGACGTTTCTGGAAAGTTATCGATGCTTCTATCCGTTGTCTGTTGTCGCCGAACCTTAAGTTATCTGATTTCATCACCTGACGCGAATGGTGTAGAACTTTGTGGAAGGCACGCGGGTCCGAACGATTAGTCTGAAAGATTCGACGACTGCTCTATAAAAGCCGACGCGCTTGACCCGCTGATCAGATTTTCGACGATCGCCGACTGTGTTCGCCGCTTTCGTTGTGCTATAAGTGTAGTCTGTTTTGTGGGCACAGGTTCGCCCAATAGAATCTAGTTTTGTCTTTCACAGTATTGCCACTGTGTTCTTAACGTCACCACCACGTGACAATATATACAGCACCACCAGGGCGCTGTGTAAAGCCGATGTTCTGCGAGACTGATGGCTTCTCTACCAAAGGGTCGCTCCTCGCCCGCGTGATTGAAACCTGCTCAGCCTTTATATAGCGCTGGCTGCTACCAGCGCTGGTCGGCGATTGTGGGCCTCACTCGAAAGAGGCACTCTTCGATTATCCCGTGTTGTTTTTTGAAGGGCGGACTGCGGCTAACAGGTGCTGGTACCTTTGACGTGTCATGTATAAAAGCCGACGCGCTTGACCCACAGATCTGAGTTTGTACAATTGCCGACTCTCATATCCGGTCCATGAGGTGGACCTATGCGCCGAACGGCACCAGTGGCGCTAACATAGCGGGGTACGGCTGTAGGTCAGTCGGTGAGTCACGATTTTGGATGTTACTTCAAGGAACACACGAGACGAAGAGAGGGAGAACACGAAGCGGCTGTGACAACTGATGCTTTAAGGAAACGAAAGCCGAGCTTATATAGATCAGACTCACGTGCGCACTCGGAAAATGAATTAAAAATTCGATAGAACCATAGAACGAACATCAAGAAGGGTGCGGTGCACATGCCCAACTCGACGCTGAAGACTACAAAAGCACCAAGCATGTGTGTATCGCATGAAAAGAAACACAAGTTCTTTCCGAGGAACAGCAACTCACATTGAGTTAACGCAATCATCATCCTTAAAGCGTCGCATTGCTACTGCCTCTACAATGTCTATCTACAGGTGAACATTTTTTCTGCCGATAATCTCAGTCCTTGATGACAAAGGAGAGGAGCCCTAGCAACTATTTCAATGAATAGCCAAGTAGGACCCTCCAACAGCCCCCAGAGAACTCCCATGCTAATGCAAGCAAATGTTACTGCACCTACTGGTTTGTCGGATATAGTATCTGCCACACAGAACTAGAATTTTATAAATGAGACGTATCGTGAAAGGCATTATTTCGGTAGAATGTTACAAAACCAAAACGAGTGATCGGCTAGGAAGTGGCCGGTACTTTTAAATAAATAAGAATAAGTAAGGAAATGTAGGTCAACATATAGGACTTCGCACATTGCGTACTACGGTTGAGTGAAAGCAGACGAACACGCCAAGTTCCTTTAGGCGAAAGACTAAGGATCAATATGTTTCAATTTAATGCATTTATTTAAAAGCTGCATGGAGGTTTCGCGCAACATAGATTCTGCCTTCCCCCCTACACTGTATGCTTTGGAACCGCATATTCCTTTCTTTCTTTGTTGCATTATTTGACATTGGTTACTGCGTTGCCCACTGACATCCAACTCCCAATACACGGTCGATGGAAGTTTACCATTCTCAAGGAAGTTGACGTGTCTTATCTTAAAACAAATTTATTAATGTACCATGCGCCACATGTGCCTCCATATGGGGTGGTGATCATTCAAGACTCAGTTCATCCAATGTTCCTCATTCCTAATTTGGAATAACAGGACGGAGCAAACTACAGCTCAGGCTGAGTTGTCGGGCTTTCTGCAAACAATTTTTGTTCTCGCTTCCTCCCGAGCACGTCATTGTGTTGAAATTGAAAAGCTAGCCAGATGCAGCATATGCGTACTCTTTTTGTGCTAACGTTTAAGGTTGATCAGTGTATTTAGCTGCGCTACTAAACAGTTCTAGAGCATGTTTAAAAGCTTGAAGAGAATCAACTCAGAACACCGCTTCACACTCTCAGTAGAGGATTTCCTACAGAAACCGTGGTTCAATTGAGAGCGTCAGATTTTGATAGAGTAATTGGCTCTTTCGCTGCATTCTCCTTTTATTACTGTGCCGCGACCTCGTCTGAGGTGGAACAAATATTGCTACTCGCGCACAATCCAGCGGTACTCGACAATGTAAGCAACTTACTGGAATAGTACTATCCGCTGGAAGCTTATGCGGAGATGTTCGGAGGGGTTGTTCGGACGTTTGAAGCGCCTTGGTTTCTTTGCTTCGTTATAGATCCCTTCACAATGCAGAAGTTGCAGTGATTGACGTGTCCAAATCCATTTACTAAGCAAACCTTTCAAATTGGAAATAACCGCGCGCACGAATAACGGTTTCAATACCACTAAACTAACACGTCCATTCTTGTTACAATCGCCACTGTACACTAGCCGAATATCCTTGGCCCTGGTGGCACATACGCCTCACGCGCATTCGCTGGCCTCGATGGAGTCCAGCAATATCCCCGCTGATTGTTCCCAGAGTTGACTTGTAAAACTTTTGCCACGCTTGCTCAGATAAATGCAAACAATCATGTGACCAGTTTCCCATCGCCACCAACGCAACTGCTTCGATTGGCCGCTGCTGCTTTTTCAGCTTTGAAATCAAATATGGATGGCACTTCGGCGATCTCGACACATTGTAGAACGCGTTCATAAGGTGCACCGCGTATATCTGAAGAACTTCCCTTTTGCTTGCATTGCTTAGATATTATAGGTAATGAAAAATCGGAAGTCTTGCGCGACAGTACAGAACCGTATGCCTCTCCGAAACGGTTGTCTACGGTACCGAACTTAAAATATATGATGTCTTTGGTGTACAGAAGCAGCTGAACACGAAGTGACGGTTGGTGATATTTTCAGGCTTCGGTACTGCGTGGTGAAGGCAATACATAGTTTTCAGTGGCCATGGCATCTATATTTCATTCATACAAAACATATACAGTCGCTGCCATTTTCATGAATTCGTTACCGACACAGCTACATGTCCCTGAAGCATTAATTTGAGAATGCCTGCGAAATGTAAAAGAAAACCATGTCGTCTCGTGGAACTTATCGCCAAATAATTACTTTCGCTTGTCTGCTTTGACTTATGACCCATCTTGTACGGTTTACATTTAGCATGCTGGAAGCCAGAACATAGCGCAGATAGCCCGACCACTACGGTGATATCCGTCGATCTATATTCTTCGAACACATAATCAGATAAGGGCACTTGAAAACGCAGACAAACCACGCCATTCTACAAGAAGGGCTAGTGATTTCGATTGCTATTTTCAAGAAATCTGGAGCACTTTATTAAGTTTTCGCTTCTATGAAAGTGATGATATGTATCGGTGAATATACTTACCTGCACAAATTTCCAAAAGGCCTTTCTCGTTTCATAAAATTTGTGTTGATTGTAAGATTTTTTCTTCGGTGAGTATATAGTTCACCAATTTTCGCTATGCAACACCGTTGTTCCCCCCAGTAAGCTGAGCAACAAAGCTTTTGAGTAGCAGTCTTTACAAAGTTCACAACGGCAAGCGATGACTTAGCTAGGCAGACATTAAAAGATTGTATGGGATATTCGAGTGCAAATACAATTAGACCGAAATGACCTAGTGATATTGTGACAGAGTTGCGCAAATGCATGGAAAATATTTAGGCTGAGGCTATCGGAAGATGGCTGTCGACATTAGTGTGATAAGGAATAAAGCAATGTAGCGAGACACCATATTCAGCATGTGCAGCATCATATGCAGCACAATATGGAGCATCGACTGCAGCTGAGCTCCTCTGTTGAACTTCCCTGAATACGCTGTTGAACTTCCCTGAATACATATGCCAGCTACACATTTGGACTAGGTGGCGACACCGTCCTGGATATGTGCGGCAAACTACATTCCGACGAGGGTTTCAAGGTGGCTGCAGATAATTTTTTCAGCTCTTTGGACCTCGTTGAAGAACTTACTGGCCGTGGTATCCAGTATGTCGCCACTTTGCGCCAAAATTGGCTAAAGGATTGTTCACTCAAGTCTGAGAAAGCCCTAAAGCCACATGGGCAAGGTTCCTACGATCATCCTGTCGACAATGGGGCACGCCTTCCGGTTGTACGCTGGTTTGACAGGAAAGCGGTAACATTAGTTTCAAACTTTGTGTCCGTGGAGCCTGTTGAGAAGGTAAAGAGATATGACCGCAAGGCCAAAGTTCACATAGATGTACCGCGCCCAGCTATTGTTGCAGTGTACAACAGTTTCATGGGCGGTATAGACCAGCACAATTATTAGGTGCCTCTATACAAATTCAATATCAGATCCAGGTGGTGGTAGATGTACATTTTGTACCACAGCTTGCATATGTGCGTGGTGAACGCTTGGAACATCCATAGGCGCCAATGTGTCCAGGTAAAAACAAAAGACATGAAGTTACGAGTATTCATTGCAGAGCTGTCAGATTCTTTGATGCTCTGATGAAAAACAAGAAAAGGATGACCGTCTAGTCTCCCTTCACCAGTCCCAAAGAAAAGAAAAGGGGCGAAAAAGCGACCTCAAAGTGAATTACGGGAAGATGGTGTTGGCCACTTTCCTCTGGTCACCAACAAGAGATTGCGATGCAGAAACTGTTCACCAAGTATGAGCACGTTCAGTTCTGTTATTTGTTTCAAATGTGAGGTGACACTTTGCCTGAACAAAGACAGAAATTGTTTTTATGACTACCACAAGCAATGAACATCCGGTTTGCACAACCTTCCTGAACTAACCAAGAAGCACGTTGTATCAGATATGATACGAACTGCAGTTGCGTAATGCTTACATATTTTTGTAGTATTTTTGAATTAATCGACTCATGTGCATCGCAGAAGTAAATAAACAAGTTATCTCATTTTTCTTCCTGTGTTACTGTGTGCAGGCTTTCCAGGGTTAACCCTGGAAAGCCTGCACACAGAAACACACAAAAAAGATGAGATAACTCATTTCTTACTGACCCTGTGGTGCAACAATGCTACGAATAACAAAGTAAGATTTAATTCAGAGATTTTGCGAGCATTCCGAGGAATTAAAGATAAGGATCAGTGATTATGAGGGGAACTTGGTTCCGGCGTTAAGTGTCCCTACTGTCAACCACACCAGTATTCGCGTTTGTGGGGAATATGAGCCTTAAAACATATCACAAGCGTGTTTTGATGCCATCTGTCAAATTGAACACCTCGGCATGCCCATGTTTCAAAATCTGCATTACAATAATAAAGTCGGATTGCTTAATGCGTGCAAACTGGGACATTTACGTTTACCTTACTCACTTCACATCGATTTGGGTTACATAGCATGTGGGTATCCTTTAACCATTTCTAGAAAAAAATAAGCGGTTGGTTAGGTGACTTGTACTTGTAAGAACATCACTATGGTAAGAAATGATATATCGTCAAGCCGAGAACACGTAGGAATAGAAATAAATTAAGGATGTAATTAAAGCGAGTGCATTTGGCCCTAAACGGAGTGGTGTGTGAGCCATTATGTCGTAGCCAGCCACTGCCGTTCCGTCACCAAGTACCGCCTAACCTAACTGCAGCACACTCGGCCAGATGGTGCGGAATGCCCAGTGGTTGTAAGTTAAGGAAAGATCGCAGGCCGGCTAGCTTTGGTTGCCCATGGTAAGATCACAAATGAGGTGGTGCAGGTAGACGTGCGTTCGGCCTCTTTTGAAGTGAGAAAAGAACAGAGCAGAATCATTTTTGAAGCAAAACACAAGAACTTGGGTAAAAATAAAAGGCTGGCTCAAAATGAACAAATATCTGTTGCTCAAAAGATTGTAGCTCGAGAAGGAATGGAAGAAGTGGTCAAGATACGTTCGCTACCCAGTGCAGGGTAATTGAAAGTGTAAGTAGACAACCAGGAGGCATAAAAAGGAAAGAGAGAGAAACAAAGACAGTGAATTGGATGCAAAGATTAGAAAAAAGAAGATAATGTATATTTAGAACAAAAATTTACAAGAAAGAAATTGGAAAGTATAGTCCGTACAGTAACAAAAAAAGTAATGTCTTCATATTTGAGGCTCGAGCCACTACCCTAGGGACACAATAATACCGGAGCAAATGTTAGCCACAGAAAAAGGCGTGCGTGTACTGGAGCGGAAGAAAGGCGTCAGGCAGGGAGATACGATGTCTCCAATGCTATTCACAGTGTGTTCACAGGATGTATTCAGAGACCTGGATTGAGAAGAATTGGGGATAAGAGTTAATGGAGAATACCTTAGTAACTTGCGATTCGCTGATGATATTGCCTTGCTTGGTAACTCAGGGGACCAATTGCAATGCATGCTCACTGACCTGGACAGGCAAAGCAGAATGGTGGGTCTAAAAATTTATCTGCAGAAAACTAAAGTAATGTTTAACAGACTCCGAAGAGAACAGCAGTTTACGATAGGTAGCGAGGCACTCGAAGTGGCACTGGAAGTGGTAGTGAGGCACTGGAAGTCTACTTAGGGCAGGTAGTTACCCCGGATCCGTATCATGAGACTGAAATATTCAGAAGAATGAGAATTGGCTGGGGTGCGCTTGGCAAGCATTCTCAGATAATGAACAGCAGTTTGCCATTATCCCTCAAGAGAAAAGTGTATAACAGCTGTGTCTTACCAGTACTCGCGTACGGGGCAGAAACCTGGAGGCTTACGAAAAGGGTTCTACTTAAATTGAGGACGACGCAACGATCTATGGAAAGAAGAATGATGGGTGTAACGTTAAGGGATAAGAAAAGAGCAGATTGGGTGACGGAAAAAAACGCGATTTACTCACGTCTTAGTTGAAATCAAGAAAAAGAAATGGGCATGAGCAGGACGTGTAATGAGTAGGGAAGATAACCAATGGTCATTAAGGGTTACGGACTGGATTCCAAGGGAAGGGAAGCACAGCAGGGGGCGGGAGAAAGTTAGGTGGGCGGATGAGATTAGGAAGTTCGCCGGAACTACATGGCCGCAATTCGTACATGTTCGGGGTGGTCGGAGAAGTATGGGAGAAGCCTTTGCCCTGCTGTGGGCGTAACCAGGCTAATGATGATGATGATAATGATGATGATGTACTGGAGCGGAAGTTCAGAGGCAACTCATCGCATCCAGATGCAATGGAAAGGTATTCACCTAGGCAGGCCGACAGGTAAATGTTACCTTCTTTAAGCGCAAGACCTGAAAGCGGATGGTAGCATTATTCGGTGAACAGTCGACAAAAGCAAGTAGAAAAAAGCTGGGGAGAATTTGAGAGGACCGTGTTGGTTACGTGCCTAATTAACGTTACAAGGCAGATATAAAACGTTTGAAGAAGCAAAAGTGTATTGACAGTTAGAAAAAATGGTAGGCTCATAAATATCCACAGACTACTTGATTTGCTCAAGGAAGGTAGGTGACTATTTGTCGCCGCTCAATTTCGTAGGGGATACAAAAAAGTCAGCAGCATCATCCCCAGTATGGTGCACTAATGCACGCCCACTGCTCGCCCACTAGGGGTCACGCCATAGAACAGTTGGGTAGGAGGAGCAACACTTATTCGCGCTGTCGCAATTGAGCGCGCGCGGACGTGAAAGCAGCTCCGTGACTGAGTTTTAAAAGGCCCCTCACCAAGTCTGTCCATCTTGAGCTGGCACGCGCATAGAGTACATTGCACGATAACGATCGTGTCTGCAAACTATCACATCCCTACGCGCCGCGGAAAAACCTGTAATTTCAAACCGACCGCAGTCTTTCCTTCTCGCGGCCTCCGCGCTCCAAGCCGGAAGTTGACGTACACCTGCAAGTGCGCCTCGGACACGTGTTTGCACTGTGACGTCGATCGTGGTGACACGTGACTTCGAGAATTATTCAAGGCAACATCTTTTATTTGTTTAATATGTTGCTTGAATAGATGAATTGAAAGCTTAGAGAAATAATAAAACCACAAACCGAATGTCTACATGTTCTCGTTTTACTTTTTACCGCAGCAAGAAATACGTACTTCCGTTTCGTACGCTTGTTCCCACGTCATGCAATCACGCGCGCAGACACGGAAACTGTGTCCTTTTCTACCGTGTTCTAACGCGAGATCATGCTTTGCGATCTGCTTGTGATCCGCTGTGAACGGTTCGTGATCCCCTTCTGATCCGCTCTGTGACCCGCTCCAAATCCTGTGCTACCCGAAACTAGACAATCACAACAGCTCGCTCGCGACGCCGTCAGCGGAAGTGCACCGTGCCGCAAAAAGCGAGCAGAAAAAAATGAAGGCGGGGTCCGTGACGTACCCGTCGCGCGATCCTCGATGTCCGGTATGGAAGAACGCAGGGAAGGAACTTCGCTTGCGGAGGCTAGACAGGGCGAGTGGAGCGCGTGTCTAGCTTGGCAGTGGAGCCCGCCTCCTGAAATCATGGGTTTGCCGCACTGAAATATTTCTGTCTCGGTTATTAATGAGCCCATTTGAATAATTTTTGCGGTAGAACGTTCCCTAGAGGACACATAACAATTCCTAGCTTATGAGAAAAAATTGCGATGGGGCCTTGTGAGGGACCCTTTAAATGGCTCGTAACTGACACATGTCACCGGGTGGCAAGATAGCTACCGAGCTAACCCAAGCGCGCCAAGGTAGCGTGCGCTCCACGGCTCAATTAGTCCGCCGATGCAGGTGAAGCTCGTCTGGCCAAAGTACGCGACAGCTACGAAAAGACGGCCGAACATCGCGAGCGCCGTTTTGCGAAAATAAACCGTTACTATTGGACCCGCCAGGAGGGAAAGGACATCGAGCAGCGTTTGTAGCCCTCAAGCGGAACAGAGTCCTTGAACACACATGCGGTGATGCCGAAACTTCTCAAGAATACAGCGAACGTCTTCTGCGATGGAAGTAGACCAAGAAGGCCCGACTAAGGTCGGGACCCGATTAAGGACAACGTAATTGCACGCAACATGCGATACGATTACGATAGGAAACAAGTAAAAAATAACCAGGAAATAAAGACACAATAGAGCCATGTAGCCAATTGTTTTCATCGGATCATTTGGACAGCGATGTAGGTGCATCTTGCCTTCTTTAGCCCCGACACCTGCTTGGTCATTTTGTTTTTTTTTTACAGTGCATAAATGACCTGCATTGCAGTGCATTTACACTTCTATCCAAATAAGGACAGTATGGCGCGGGCCCAACAATTTGCCGTGAGGATTACACACTCGAGCTTCGACTTACAGTCATCCTGACTGATGCTTTCATATCTTATAGTATTCCTGAAGTTCCCGAAGAATTTTCTGCATGTAATCAAATGCCGGAGTCTCGTGATTGATCTCTACAGTAATTTGTTGAGGTAAATTCAAAAATCACTGCACTGCGCGTAATTTTATCTTTGTTTTAATCGATTATGCTAAATATTTTAGTAATTTTCAATATTGCTTCTCATAAAATAAAATTTCAACAGAGGCTGTAAGCCTGGAATCAATATATTTGATTTATTGGTTCCATACAGACACTTCTATGTATCACAACATGTATGTAATACGCCTGGAATATATAAATAGAACGGAGATAACAAAAGAATGTATTATTGCAATAACACCGCCGAAAAAAAAATGTATGCCCTGTATTTCTTTCAGTGTAGCTTTTCATTTATTGAAAACTGCTCAGTAAGAGGTAGACTTGCAAAACATCTTTTTGGAAGCTGCTGATTACCGTACATGTGTTACGCCTATTTTTGTCTGCAAATGCTAAGATGTACATACATTTTTCACATGCAGGTGCCCGAATAGGCGAGAACTATGCGAAAACAGGGAGTATTTCCTGCCAGCTTATGCACCATGGCCGAGCTGCTGTATAGAGTGCAGACCAATGACCTATGCCGTATCTCAGGCTGTGTCTTGAAATGCATTACTTAACCACGCTTACAATAGAAAACCGGAAAATGACGTCTGGTTAATTACTCGTTTTGCTCTCTCTGAAAATTTTTTTACTAAACCACATTTTCTTGCAGTATGCAAGGGAGACGAAGGGATAAACTTTAGGACTAAGTAATAAAGGAGTTTTTTGGCATTGAATTTAATGGTGGTTCAGTTTTATTGTTCCTTTCTATATTGAAATCAAAAATGAGATTTTAATAAATAAATGCAAGGGCCTCAATTTTCTTATATATGAAATACAAGCCAAAATTTCCAACGCGACACTTCTTGCAGTACATGATTTGATACCATGGTTATTAGAATAACTTCCGAGGGCGAAAATAAAGTCTATATAGTGGTCTGAGACACGGTCATTGATCGACTCTTGGGTGGTGGTACAATACAGCACGGTAAAATGAAACAGATCTCCTTGACGTAGGAAAAAAATTAGTATCTTTCCATTGAAATATTGGGGTCCTACTGTCGGTTATCTTTATCATATTTGGTATATAGACACGTGTACTTGTTTATCTTTATCGGGTGACAACATGCCACCGCCTAACAAATGTTATCGCACTGCGCAGGACGCGCCTGCATGTATAGGAAGTTTCTGGGATGTTATCGATGGTTCCATCCTCTGTTTGTCACCGAAGCTGGTGCAGCATGATTACATGTATGCTCGACGCGAATGGTGTAGAACTTTGTGGAAGACACGCGGATCCCAGCAATTACTCTGGAACATTCGACCACTGATGTTTAAAAGCCTACGAGCTTGACCACTGATCAGATTTTCCACTGTTGGAGACTGTGTTCGCCGCTATTGTGCTTTAACTGTAGCCTGTTTTTGCGGGCGCAGGTACGCCCAATGAAAGTTAGTTTTGTCTTTCACAGGATTGCTACGGTGTTCTTTAAGTGATCTGGAGGAAATGTATTTAGTTATGTACCGGAAGCCTCCACAAAGCCGTGACCCAAGGCCGCATGCGGAAGACAAAACCATTGTCGCCAAGAACCAGCGAGGTAGCCGCAGGCTTTAATGACTGCTACCGGAGCACGGGCTTTTACCTGAAACGACCAGGAACATCATCGTCAAGTCAACCCCAATGGGAGCCCCAGCGTTACCCATCGTGCTGCAGCACCCCAGGCAGCCTCCGACGTTCCGCGGTTCAACATTCGAGGACCTGGAAACCAGGCTTGAGACGTATGGGAGGGTCGCTGCATTTAACAGCTGGAACAGCAACGGTAAACTTCGACATGTGTTTTTTGCATTGGAAGACGCCGCCAGGACGTGGTTCGAGAACCGAGAAGCCGCCTTAACGACGTGGGCCTGTTCCCAAGCGGCTTCCTGCAGGCATTCACAAGCGTCGTACGCCGAGAACGAGCCTAAGCACTACTGGAAACCCGAGTGCAGCTGCATAAGGAGACCACCGCGATCTTCACGGAGAAAATGAGCCGCGTATTCCGCCACGCAGACCCGGAAATGTCCGAGGAGAAGAAAATCCGCCTACTCTTGCGTGGTGTTAAAGAGAAACCTTTCGCCGGAATGGCTCGAAGCCCACCGAAGAACGTCGACAAGTTGTTTCGCGAGGCCACCAACATCAAGAAGGCACTGGAAATGTGGAACCGGCAATTCAACCGCCGTATGACCTCAACAAATTACGCCGGAGTTCAGTCACTGGCCATCAGTGACCTACGCGAGACTATCCGAGCGGTCGTGCGGGAGGAGCTACAGAAGCTGTTCCCTCCATCCCAGCCTGGCTTCGATTGCCCACGTCGTACGTGAGGAGCTCCAACAAGAACTCGGAGTAACCCCTGAATAACCACAGCCTCAGCCGCAAGCGATGACGTACGCCGCTGTCGCCCGTCGTCACCTTCCCTCGCAGCGCCCACGGCAGTGCCCACTGAAGACACAGTTTCGTCGTTCACAACCACCTCCGCCGCCAGCACGTCAACCCATCGCCCCACGCAGCATTCCAAGGAACACGACGTTTGGCGCGCCCCCGACCACCGTCCGCTTTGCTTTCACTGCGGAGAAGTCGGGCACATCTACCGCCGATGCCCATAACGGAAGATGGGACTCCGAGGGTTTGCCGCTAACTCGCCACGCCCATAGCTTCGCGAATGACCTCACGGTATCGCCGACTACGTCCACGCTACGCAGTGGATCCCACGACGACCATCTCATTCGCCGTCACCAGGCCGCTTACTGTCGCTGAAACGACCACAATACACTGGCCCAGCCAGAGACCGGTGGTTAAGCCCATATCTGGAAAACTAAACACAGCAACCGATGGAGGTGTGGTTGCTGTTCGTCGAACTGACGAAGATCCTCAGCCGCCGACAGAGACACCGGAAAGACGATCTCGACGATATATCAACGAGATGCCGCCATGCCGACGAAGCCATAAAGTCAAGAATACACCGACGAAAGACGGCTTGACGATGCGACATTCCAACTTCATTTCAAAACGACGTAGCCACGATCCGACGCCAAGACCTAACTGCAACGCAAGACAAAAAAAAAAAACAACAACAAAAAACACCGATCTCGACGTGCTTCTCGACGGCCACGCAGTCACCGCCTGAATGGACACAGGGGCCGATTACTCAGTCATGAGTGGACACATCGTCGCCCAGTGGAGGAAAGTTAAGGCTGCATGGGAAGGCCCTCAACTTCGAACTGCTGGAGGACACCTCATTACGCCGACTGGAATCTTCATGGCAAGAGTTACTGTTCATGACCGGACTTACCGTGCCACCTTCGTTATCTTCCCACCGTGCTTACGAGACCTCACTCTCGGCATAGGTTTCTTCAACCAACACGGCGCAGTCATCGACCTGAAGTCGAAATCCATTACGCTGTCGGAAGATAAAGCGACACCGCCGGAGAGCTCTCTCATTATTTCCGTCCGCAGCAAAACACCCGCTGACGCAGAAGGCGTCATCAAAGGTGACCAACGTCTACTACTTGACCATGAAATTTGTGTCGCAAGAGGGATCGCTGGACTCTACGGAGGGAAAACAAAGGTGTTGCCGATAAACTTCAGACAGGTGTTCAAGGACGTCAACAAAGGCATGACTATCGCGCACATCGAGGAAATGAAGGAACCCAGCAATGCGATTGTACTGTCGGATTCTGCTGAATCTACCCTGACGACCATAGTTCTCGAACCAGACTGACATAAATCCAACCCTCCCCACTAGTAAGCACCAACAGCTCAGAAGTCTGCTCCGACGATACCAAGAGCGTTTGTGGACGTCATCGTGGATTCGACAAACACCAGTCGCAAAGCATCGCATAATAGCTGAAGAGAGCGCTCGGCCACTCTGCCAGAGCCCTTACCGGGTTTAGACGCTAGAACGTGACGCTATTAGGCAACAAGTTGACGAAATGCTGAGCGACGACAACATCCAGCCACCGAAAAGCCCTTGCTCATCTCCTGTAGACTTGGTGAAGAAAAAGGACGGAACCCTATGTTTCTTCGTCAATTATCCACGACTGAACAAGGTCACAAAGAAGGACGTATACCCCCTTCCACGGATAGAAGACGCATCAGATCGGCTCTGCAACGTTAAATGCTTCCCATCGATGGAACTCAAAACTGGCTACTGACAAATAGAAGTCGACGAGAGAGATCGCGAAAAGACCGCCTTCATCACGCCAGACGGCCTCTAGGAGTTTAAGTTCATGCCATTCGGAATGTGCTCGGCGCCTGCAACGTTTCAGCGCGTCAAAGACAGGGTGTTAGCAGGATTGAAGTGGCAGACGTGTCTTATTTACTTGGATGACGTCGTTGTCTTCGCCGGAAATTTCGACTATCATCTTAGGCGGCTTGCGACAGTATTAGAGCACATCAGGGGATCAGGGACAACTCTGAAGCCGTAAAAGTGCCGCTTCGCTTATGATGAGCTGTTTTTCCTAGGCCCCGTCATCAGCAAATCTGGAGGCCACCCCAACCCGCAGAGGACAGCTGCCATCGTAAAGTTCCCGTAGCCCATCGACAAGAAGGCAGTGCGTAGATTCCTTTGCATGTGTGCCTACTATAGGCGCTTTATCAATGAATTTTTACTTATCGCGGAGCCGTTAACACATCTAACCAAATCTGATGTCGAGTTGAAGTGGGAAACGCCGCAGGCCGACGCATTTCTAGAACTCTAACAACGCATGCCGTCGCCGCCGGTACTGACACACTTCGACGAGGACGCCGATACAGAAATCCACACTGACGCCAGTAGCCTAATCCCCGGTGCCGTTCTAGTCCAGAGGAAAGACGGACTTGAATGGGCGATATCTTATGCTAGCCGGTCGTTGTCAAAAGTGGAAGGCAATTATTCTACGACTGAAAAGGAATGCCTCGCCATTATTTGGGCTACAGCGAAATTCCGGCCTTACCTATATGGCAGGCCATTCAAAGTCGTCAGCGCCCATCACGCATTGTGTTGGCTGGCTAACTTAAATGACCCTTCAGGACGGCTGGCGCGGTGGAACCTCAGACTGCCAGAATATGACGTCACGGTAATCTACAAGTCCGGACGAAAACACTTTGACGCCGACTGCCTATCATGCACCCTTATCGATCCCGCCGCATGACGACGAGGACGACGACGTCTTCCCTGGAGTAATTAGCGCGGAAGATTGACTAAACAGCAACGAGCAGATCCGGAGCTAGAAGGCCTCGTTGGGTATTTGGAAGGGAACACCGACGTTGTCCCTAGGGAATTTAGGCGCTGTTTGTCTTCCATCACGCTACAAATCAACCTGGTCGTGAAGAACTTCTCACCAGTCCGCGCTAACTACCTTCTTGTTCCCTCAACACTGCGTCCAGAAGTACTGCACGCCCTACATGACAATCTAACCGCTGGACACATCGGATTCTCCCGGAGGCTGTTGAGGATGCAGGAAAGGTATTACTGGCCGCGTCTGACCGCCGACGTCACCGTTACGTCAAAACATGCCGAGACTGTCAGTGACGCAAGACACCACAGACAAGGCCAGCAGGATTACTACAGCCGAGCGAACCTCCTTGCCGACCATTTCAGCAGATCGGGATGGATTTGTTGGGACCCTTTCCGACGTCAACAACCGGAAATAAGTGGATCGTTGTGGCGATGGACTACCTCACCCGCTTCGCTCAAACGAAAGCTCTGCCGAAAGGCAGCCCAGCCGAAGTGGCGAAATCTTTCGTCGAGAACATCATGTTGCGACATGGTGCCCGAGAAGTCCTCATCACCGACAGAGGAACGGCCTTTACAGCAGAGCTCACCCAAGCCATTCTGAAACACAGCCAGAAAAGCCACAGGAGGACAACTGCCTACCACCCGCAGAAGAATAGGCTCACGGAACGCCTAACAAGGCTCTTGTCGACATGCTAGCAATGTACGTAGACGTCGAGCAGAAGACATTGGACGCGGTACTGCCGTACGTAACCTTCGCTTATAACACAGCAGCGCAAGAAACAGCACAGATCGCGCCGTTCAAGTTGGTTTGTGGCAGGAACCCGACGACGACTCTGGACGCCATTCAGCCGCACGTCAGCGACGACAAGAAACTGGACGTCGCTACCTATCTCCAGTGCGCTGAAGAAGCCCGACAGCTGGCCCGCTTACGGATCAAGAACCCGCTGCATACCGACAGCCGACACTACAACATCCGGCGACGCTACGTCGAGGACCAGCTCGTTGAGCGTGTTTGGGTTGGGACCCCAATACATCGATGAGGACTCAGTGAGAAACTTTTGCGATGCTATTCCGGACCCTACAAGACCATCCGGTGTGTTGGCGAACTGGACTATGAGGTCGTGCCAGACGACATTTCGCATTCACAAGGGTGCCGCGCACTGTCTGAAGTGGTTCACATGGTGTGTCTTATGCCGTTTTACGCTTGCTGACGAACTTCCTTAGTTTGTTGCTTCTTTTCTACACGTATTTTTGTTTATTACTTTCGCTTGTTTGCTGCATCGGGTCGATGCTTTTTAAAAGGTGGGCATTGACGCGTGTACTTCTTTATGTTGACCGGGTGACCACGTGTCACCGCCTAACAAATGTTTTCACACTGAGCAGGACGTGCTTGAATGTAAATGTAGTTTCTGAAATGTTATAGATGGTTCAATCCACTGTCTGTCAACGAGTCTTGTGCAACATTGCTGGGAAGAAGTTTGGGCGTGTTGGTGGCATACATACGAACTGGGATACATAGCGCAAGAATGACACAGGGACAAGCTCGCCCGTGTTCTTGCTTGTCCCTGTGTCATTCTTGCGCTATGTATCCCAGTTTGTTTGTGCAACTTGATTGCATGTATGCGCGATGCGAATGGTGCAGAACTTTGAGGAAGACACGCGGGTCCTAGCGATTCCTCTGGAACATTCGACCTCTGTTGTATAAAGCCGACGCGCTTGACCCACTGATCAGATTTTCAACGATCACTGACTGTGTTCGCCGCTATCGTTGTGCTTTAAGTGTAGCGTGTTTTTGTGGCCGCAGGTTCACCCAATAAAATTAATTTTGTCTTTAACCTTATTGCTACTGTGTTCTTTAACGTCACTGCCACGTGACAATATCCAGCCATCCGGAGGTAAAGTTGTCTCTTAGTTCCTGTGTCATGTTTTATGTTAATATGTGAGCGCCAGCTGTCTACACAGGCGGCGCCCACTGCATAGCAATTACCACAACATGGCTGCCTTCATCTCACTCCCTGCTGCCTAGGGTACAGATAACATACGAAGCAATTAATGCAACAAGTCCAGAGATGAAATCTAGAATTAGCCAAATACGACTGACAATGCCATTGTGCTGCTTAAAAGCATTCGACTGCAGTGTCTTTGGTCTTAGAAATAACCATTAGCTAGGCCATACTTGTGTTTGCTCACCCTGTCTTTCCTGGATAATCAGTGGCAGGGAGTGTGCAGAATATGTTCTAAAAAATGCGGTGTGCCTTGTTTGCAACCTGCAGTGTCACAGGAGGCGATGGAAATGTGCTAGTTGAAATTATTTGTTTTGGTCCCGCAGTAACATCAAACGATAAACATACGTCCAATTAACAAAAAGTTGCGGTTCATTCTGCTAAAAATAATCAGAAAATTGTTGCATAAACCATCGAAGTTGATTGCTAATCTGAGCGAATAGCTTACGCGGAATGAAGAAATTAAAGCTCGATGACAGTGTTTGTTGATGGCCTTGAAATTATTTCTGATAAGCCTTGGTAGACAGGATGACAGCGTGACGGTGACGTGCCGCGGCGCGATGCTGACTATGATGGCAATCAGGAGAGCAGGACGACTATGGCAGGATGACGAAGTCGGCATGACGACGATAAAATTAGGAGAGACGACGACAGCGTGATGACGGCAGAGTGACGACAATGGAATGACACTAGCGTGACGATGATTATGCATGAACTTTCTTAGCCCTTAGTTTACTTCACGTAGGCCAGATGCTCCTCTGGATATTTGCTCTAAAGTCATGAAGATCCAGCAAACTGTGGAAGTTGGTCTAAAGGAAACTGTGGTAAGCTGGCAAAAATGAACAGCGCATTCGGACAAGAAATGCACGAGGGATTTCAACGATGAAGGCACCTCGAAACCGTCCTCCCAGGCGGCGCGGAAACGCAGCACAGTACCACCACCAACCACAGGATCTAAATCATAAGACGATACAAAGCTCTAGCGCGCCCGAAGGGGTGTTTCAAAAGAGAGAGAAAGAGAGAGAGAGAAACCTTTATTCAAGAACTCCGGTCTGGGTTCACCCGCTTTGTTCTAGTCTGTCAAGCCGAGCGTCGCGATGAGCTCGATGATGGCTCGTACGTAGTCGAAGGAGGAGTCCTCCAGCCACTCATTAAGGGTCGCAGGTCTGCGGGTGCATGATAGTTTGGCAAGGCTAGCCTGAATAGCGGGATGGCTCCCCGGAGAATGACACCGAACGTGAGCATTGTTCGGGAAGCCGCCACATGACATGCAAGCAGGTTTACCACGCAAACCTTGCATGTAGTGTTGGAAGTGTCGGGACAAGAGAGCCTGCGCACGCCTCCATAGTACCGCCTCTCTTCGCTTCGTGTGTGTGTCTACTCAAAGTGCTAGTTTACGTTCCACGATGCGAGTGAATACCACTGCATTAGACAGCTCGCGCGCGAAAGTAAGTGTTCTAATTGTGCGACTAGGCGCGCAGCTTGCGGTACCGCCTACGAAGTCAAAGAGAGGTATTCGCGTTAAAAACACCAGTTGTAAGACTTACGCTAAGAACAGTTTATGAATGTAAAGTGATAGTGAGGTTTAGCGTTGCACTTCGGCTTCTCAGACGCTGTTCAAAGAATACGAAGAAGCGAAATGTCGGCGCCACGTTGCACGCGAGGCAAATGCTACTGCGCAGCAGAAACAGCGTCCTGGCCGCTGTTAGGCAGCTCACGATGCTGAAGCGAGGAGGAGCGCCGTCACTGGCATTGCAGGCGTCGCACCGCTATCGTTCACAAAATCAGACAGAAAAAGAAACAAGAAGAGTTTACAGCTTGAAGTGTGTTGCATGTTCCACTAGGACCATTGTATGCAAAACGGCGCAGAATGCACATGGCTGTAAACTAGGATCGTGGGTGCTTGAGGTAACAACGATCATGCGACCAGTGGCAAGCAGAACGTTGGCCTGGTTTCGCTGCAGAGTCGATTGAGCGAAGCATGAGGCTGCGTCCAATTCGCTTCCTAGCTTTAGTAGTGAAACACATTGCGCAAGTCTCACCCATAAGAGTCTATACCGTGTCAACACGACGGTGCCAGTGGCGGCTGCAACGGCATCAGCACAAGTGCATCTCGAGGGTCTTTGTAGTTGCTATCGCGTTGAAAAGAGACCATTGGTTGACGTAGACACCATAACTGTATCGCTCGAGATCGAAACTTCAATTATTCTATAGGTCAGCAGCGTTGTATGCCGGACGTTTGCCTCTTAAGTACCTTTACCACATGATTGAAATTTTAGTAGATATTCAAGGATTAATTATGTATTCTTGAATAAATACCATTCATTTTTTACATTGCGCTGTACGAAAGAAAAGAAAATGGTAAAAAATAGAATTTGACTAACAAACTGTTGTGATCCACGATTTAATGCAATTTATCCCATTTTCATAGAACGGAAGGCTCGCGTTCTGTTCAGACGCTAAATAGCGCTCTGGTGGCGAGCGAATTGTTGTGAAACAGCTGTACCGCGAGAAGACAATATTTATTTCACGCTACGCTGTTTACCATGGTACTGAAGAAGAAAAACAGAAAGCAAGCAGTAGAGGGGCGCTATCATTGATGGAGGACACGAGCGCAGATCCCGAGCGGTTGGCGTCGACACCATTAGATAGCTTCAGCTGGGCGATTTTACGGCCAGCGGGGCGGAGCGGGCGAGTGGATACACCAGCGGAGAGGCGCGCGAGAAAATAGTTTTAGCCAGGCGGATCGCCCGTCTTCTCGACCGGAGTAGAGTCACTTGCTGTGCTGCTCCACCTAGGGGTCACAATTCGAGTTAGAGTGAAAATAATATCAATTAAACCTGCTAATAATGCGCTGAAACTGTTTATTGAAGGTAGGTTCTGTGTTTTTAGTTAATTGTTTGGTAAGTGTTGCGTTTTAGATGTACAAAATAACAGTCTGTTAAACAGAATATGTTCGCCAGAGCTGGCCAAGTCAAGCCGAAACAAAAGAAGTGAGCTGTTTCCGCGCGCATACGCGAATTGTCGGCTGCTACTGCTGTTTGCATCATGCCGAAGAGCATACTACTGGAGCCGCTGCTGCTGTCGCAACTGACCTGGACCGACATTGGAGATGTGCTGTGCCTGGAGGTATTTGGAGTGACACGACGTGAGCCAATTTCAGTGCACGGACTTTTGAACATTGATGCTATGGATGATGGCGTCTTTAGGACGTATTTTCGTTTCGAGAAGGAGCATATAGGCAGACTTCAGCGTGCCTTGCGCATACCCGATAATGTCGTAACTGCGCAAAGGGTTGCGGTTCCCGGAGATGAAGCCCTCTGCATTACCCTACGACTGCTGGCGTATCCCAACCGGCGGTGTGATCTTGAGGATCTTTTCGGGCGGCACAGTTCAACGTTGTCATCACTGACGAACGAAGTTCTGCGCCACATCGGCGAGCGGTTTTTTTCATTTGCTCGACGATGTAAATAACCATTCTTGGCTCAATCTCGACACGCTGGAGAAATTCTCGCAGGTAAGTTGCAATTATAGCAGAATCAATGTCAAGCTTGTCAAAATTTGCAATTACAAATTTACACTCAAAATTCACTTAAAATTTTCAGGCCGTTCACGCAAAAGGTGCCCCGCTGACAAACTGTTGGGGGTTCGTCGACGTCTTCCTCAGCTGTGAAACATCTCCGGGCTTTCTTAACTTGTAAACGGGCCTGAGCTGTGGTCGCCGTCGACAACGCAGCAGCGCCGGCGCTTGTGTTGACGGCTGCCATCTTGAATACCCATACACGCCCGCGCGCTTTTACACACGCTCGCGCGCTGCCTATCGCTCCGCTGGAGAGGGCTTGCCAGCGGGCGTAAGCTGCGCTCCGTAAAAACGCTGGCCAGCCCAGCGACGTGCGCATGCGCAGTGGCGTCTGCGCTCCTGCGCTCCGCTCCGCTGGCCGTAAAAACGCTCAAGCTAAAACTCTCTATTGTTCCCTTGGGACTGCGTTGGTTTTAAAGCGATAGCTTTACTGGCCGCGAACTTGCGATTTCGCCGTGGCGGTGCTCCGAGGAAGCACATGACGTCACAACGCGCGCCTCGCCGCAGATATTTCTCTCTCGCTCGCTCCCTGGTCACTACTGCGCATGCGCCACTAGTAGCACCGAGGCACAGGTGTTCCGCCGCTGCGCAGCGCCGCGCCTTTCCAGCGCCGCCATTTGGTATGGCGTCACACCGCCTTCCTCGTCGTTGCGCTCGCCTCCGCTCGCTTCAGCAGTTGCGTCGCATGCCTGATAACATGTCGGAGGATTGAAAAGGAGAGCTCGCGTGCGCCGCAACCACAGTTTAGGCGGCAGTATGGACGGCGACAATTGTGATAAGCAGGAGGAGGCCTGGGATCGACATCGGAAAGAAATGAAGAGGTACCGAATCGCCCAGGAAACAGACGAACAGCGCGCCGAACGACTGGCTAAAAGCCGCAACATAGGTAGACAACCAGACTAACCTCGACTTGTAATCGAGATTAACCAAGGCTAACCATGCTATGCATTAGGTTTTTCGCTGTCGCTTACCGTCGGTAAATCCCCTTATCAAAGTGGTGGAGGAGCGGGGTACAAGCAAGGAGTTAGACGGGTGTACGACGGCGCAGCTCGTGCCTCAGAAGCTGCGGAAGTCAGTTTTCCGCCTCAAGAGTGCCTGACCGGTGACGCAAAGGCGGAAGAGAATGGCGGCGCTGTGAAGATGACCGACGAGAATCGAAAGGCTCGGCATCGGAAGTCGACTGATGATCGCGGGAGAATGCTGCAGGTTGTTGTTGCGGCTGCATGCGATAAGGAGCTCGGAAGGGGTAACTCGGATATGTCGTTGCACCGGTGGTCGCCGCGAAACGCCAGAGACAGAAGCGGGCAACACGGCCCGCGAGCGTAGCAGATCGGTGGGTAGTCTTCAGTGCGCCTGGGATTTGCGCACTGCGGCTGTGCCCCGACAGGCGTTACCATTGCTTCCGTCCTGTTCATCTTCATTACAATTATAAACCTGCCGTCAGAATAGTGAGAAATATCGATTTTTACACGTAATCCCTAAACATATGGGAGAAATGTTCCCATTCAGTAGGCTGGATCAATGTATAATTGCTGAATGCAATAAATGTATTCACGCTAAGGAATGTCATTGCGTGCTTATGATAACTGTAAATATATGTTTATCACATATAGTGGAGCCCCGTATTTACTGAAACGTATATTGAAACTATCTCTCTAGCGAAAGCTCACACCACGTGTCATTTGTGCACAATTTATAAATGCATTTGTACTGGTGTAGCTAGGTGCACAAGCTTCACTTGAAGAAGACGGATCCAGACGTGAACCCTGCTTTAATGTGCTGCGTTGTCGGCGCTCTGGCTTCACAACTTGCGCTCGCGGCGACCATGGGGACGGCGCTGGCGCCCCCCCCCCCCCCATCAACACAGATTTGCGCTCTTTCGGCTAGCCGGAAACACTGGCCCGACTGGAGCGAGTCCCGACTTCGATATCTCCGGCTGAGGCTGTAAAACAGGTCTGACCTCAGCTTTACCATGGACGCCGACAACGGGTGGGGGGGGGGGGGAGTAACCGGGGCCCAAGCCCCTCCCCTCTCCCCGAGGCGATGCCGAAGCGCCCCCCCCCCCCCTCCCACGCAGCTAAAGGGTCATTACCAGAGCTTTCCCAGCCACATCATTTGAGGTTTCTTTTGTCCTTCCTCGACCTTCCGCCCACACGATGTGGGGTTATAAATATTCGTCCAAAAGAGGAAACCAATTGGTTAAAGCTATAGAGGATCACGACATGGAGGTGGTTAACGAACCGGGCGTACCAACCAGGACAGGCACTAGCACGGTCAGAGACACCACACCTGATCTGACGCTAGTTCGAGGGAACCTCGACGTAACTTGGCGTAACACGGGGGAAAATCTTGGCTCGGATCACGATATAATTTGTGTAACCCTCGGGGGGACTGACATCAAGGCGAAACTAGGTCAAGCCAACATTACAGACTGGGACCGGTTACGTAGAAGCGCAGACAGTGAAGGCGAGGACGAAAACCAAGACACCAAGACGTATGAGGCGTGGGCCAAAAAGCAACGCGAACTTGTAAAGAAATTTACGCAGAAGATTACTACGACCACGCAAATTCCCTTCGTAGACAGCAGGCTTAGTCACATGTGGGCGGCCAGGCACGGTCTTACTCGAAGGTGGAAGAGGCAAAGACATAACAAGAAGCTTCGCAGACGTGTACACGCGCTCAACAAGCAAGTGACCGAGTATGCGGAACAACTATGCAGGGAAAACTGGATGAAGATGTGTGATGACCTGCAAGGCACACTGTCTACGAAGAAGACTTGGAAGCTGTTGCGACACCTCATAGATCCGTTAAAAAGCAAGAGCGCGTGCGCTCGAGACCTCACAAGAACGATCAACAGTTACGACGGGGACGGGGAGAAGCTCATTCGTGAACTCACAAGTAAATACCTCAAGACCGAGAAGAGCGGTAACCCGACTCACGAGTATGAAGGCGATAGCAACGTCGAGATGGACGAAGCCTTCACCGAACTGGAGCTGGTCGCGGCGATCGATGAAAGTAATCAAGGCAGCGCACCGGGAATTGACGGCGTTACATACAAGATGCTAAAAAATATGCGCGACAAAAGCCGAGCTGAACTACTAAACCTCGTCAACGCGTCCTGGGAGAAGGGTTCGTTACCAAAAGAATGGAAAGAAGCCGAGGTGCATTTCATTCCCAAGCCGGGGAAACCACCCCACGTCGACAATCTACGCCCCATCTCCCTCACGTCATGTGTAGGGAAGGTGGTCGAGCGTATGGTGTTCAAGAGACTACAGAGACATTTGGATGTCACTGATCAGATGCCACCGACCATGTACGGATTCCGGAGGCACCTGAGCACACAAGACGTCTTGGTGCAAATACACGAGCTGGTTATCAAGCAAGCGAAGACCCCTACGCCAAGAGCTATCCTGGCACTCGATCTCAAGGGGGCCTTCGATAACGTCACACACGAAAGTATTCTCCGTAACCTACACCAAACGGGATGCGGAAAGCGAACATTCAAATATGTACAAGATTTCTTAAGCAATAGAACGGCAACCATCAAAATTGGAGAGGAGAAGTCGACACCGATAGCCCTGGGAGACAGAGGCACCCCGCAAGGATCGGTTCTTTCGCCGCTTCTCTTCAACCTGGCACTCCTCCCTCTCCCGACTTTGCTTCAAGACATAGAGGGCATAGATCACGCTCTCTATGCAGACGATATCACTGTGTGGACGTCGAGGGCAGGGTCGGAGAGTTGGATGGAGGAGACCCTTCAGACAGTGGCAAAGACCGTGCACGAGTTCGCTAAATCGTGCGGCCTCAGTTGCTCGCCACAGAAGTCCGAGTTACTCGTCATCAAGCCAAGAAGAAAGAAAGGAGACCAAGAGAACGTACGCATCACCATCGACGGGACGACCATAACACCAACCACGCAAGCACGTATCCTGGGTGTCATCTTCCAGAACAATGGCAAGGCGGGGGCGTCGATCAACAAAATCAAAGTTTCAACGGAACAAATTTCGAATATGATCAGAAGAGTCACAAACAGACAAAGGGGATTGAAGGAGGATGATGTACTGACGCTCGTCCAGGCCTTCTTGACGTCGCGCATCGTTTACGCGGCGCCGTACCTCAAATTACTGAAAAAAGACAGGGACCACTTGAACGTCATTATACGAAAAGCAACCAAGATGGCGCTGGGCATTCCGAAGCATTCTTCGACCGACAAGCTTCTCGGCATGGCCAAGCACAACGTCGTCGAAGAGTTAATAGAAGCTCATCTGTCTAATCAAAGAGTTCGGCTCAGTCAGACGCCGGCGGGACGTCGCGTTCTTGCCAAGTTGGGCTGGCAAGAGGCAGAGCGGAAGGAAACGGGGCCGTTACCCAGGTTGTGGGCGCATAAAATCCACAGTAAGCCGCTGCCTAGAAACATGAGGTCGGGTCGTAACGACGGCCGTAGAGCGGCTCGTATAGCGGCCTTGACGGAGACTTTGGGTCAAATAGTAGAAGAGGAAGAGGGAGTCACTCTCTTCACAGACGCTTCGTTACCCAAGTTTTCATCAAAAGCAACGCTGGCAGTTACGACGCGGGATGTGCTCGTAACCTGCGCCTCCATCAAGACGTCTTTTCCAGAGGTGGCAGAAGAGGCCGCGATAGCGCTAGCACTCGCGCAGCCCAAGGTGGGAAGAATTGTCACCGACTCGCAAAAGGCGTATAACAACTACAGGAAGGGGTGGGTGTCTCTTGCGGCACTAGATATTCTCCAACGTAAACGCGACGTACCTGAAAGGAAAGTTGAGTTAATATGGACACCGGCTCACTCTGGGCTGGAGGGCAACGAACTTGCCCACCAGTTCGCCCGAGAGATGGAACACCGGGTTGAGGAAGGTGAGCCACAGTCCATATTTAGTTACAGAGACATTACGAACCATTATAAGACGGAGAGGCGCCGTTACCCCGATCCTCACAAATCGCTTAGCAGAGAACAGCAAGCGATCTACAGGCAAATACAGGCAGGATCATTCCCGCACCCTTACCTTCAAAACAAGATGTACCCGGAAAGGTACGACAAGGATTGTAACTTCTGTAAAACTCAGTTAGGCACGCTCCAACACGTCATTGGAGTATGCGATTTCATCAAGGCGATCCCCCCACCTCTTAACTGCCCCGCTACCTTACCCCACCCCTCATCCACCCTTACCGAGCGATGGGAGACCTTGCTAACCAGCACCGCCCTGGAAGACCAGCTCGTCCTGATCTCCAGGGGCCAGGCGTCTAGGGAAGCATATGGGTCCCGTGAAGAGGGAACCACTTCCATCGACGGCGTCTAAGAAGATGTCGAGCTCGGCTCAATGAAGTTGTTTCTCTCTCTCTCTCTCTCGACCTTTGAACTAGAAATTTTACTGGGACTAATAGCTTACTGCATCATTGTTGGCGCGGACGTGCACGGCTAATTATTCATACTTTCACTTTATTTCCCCATATCCTGACAACAGTAGGAGCACTACTTTTATTACTACACTATTACTACACTATTAGAAGCACTAGCGGCTGCTGCCTCATCCGCATTTTCTCACTACATCATTGTTTTAAATTTCCAATCTAAGGACCATGCACGTACACAATATATTTAAAAATACACAGGGAAAAGTTTATTATTTTTGAAAGAGATGGTCGTAGCTAATTAAGATTATTTCTAAAGGTATGGATAGCCTATGCCTAGAGAATTAATACGGTGCTGTAACGCTCATCACGCTTAAAATTGCTTTGCGTGCGTTTTTGAACGAGGAACCCACAGACTGCAGTGACCCCTTCAGCAATATTTTATCAATGGTGTGCGAAATGCATGAGAATGTTGTCTATCTAAGTACTGCTTCCTTTTCTAGTAAGCAATGCTAATGACTCATGAAAAAAAGACATTTCTAATAATTTACAACATTTGTTAGGGATGAAAGATATATATATATATATATATATATATATATATATATATATATATATATATATATATATATATATATATATATATATATATATATATATATACAGGGTGTCCCAAGGAACTACATGCCGCAAGATTCTAAAAAATACCAATGCTTTACTCGAGGAAAAGCTAGTGCATATTGCTTACAGTACATCGGAGTAGCTGTCACTAATTTCTTCGTTACTGAGATTTATTGAGATAATTGTAATTAATTATCTAACTCGAGACGTAATATCCTAATTATCAAAGTGTCAATGTGGCACTTGAAGGCACAGCCAAGGGAGATCTAACTGTGGTATTTTCATCGACATACTAATTGCGCACAAATTTTTTTCGACTAATAAATAAATCCTGCGAAATATGGAGAATAGCACGTCACGGCGCTCCCACCAGCATCATAAAGCAGCGCCCTTGAACAGGTTCTCTCTGAGTTATCCAGAATGAAATAAGGGAATTCAGAAAGACATCGTGATCGAGCGCCCCGGCTGTAGTAAAACCTCGCGTTTGGTGTTAGTTGGAAACAAACCATGATAGCTCTTAGCGTAGATAAAGTCCATCCAAGCATTTGTTTTGCCACAAGATCTATCAGCACAAAAGCAAATTGGCAACGTCAGTGCAAACGTGCGTCCTGTTTTGTCTCAGTCTCCATGTGTTTCTCTAATGAGCAGAAGGTAAAACTGATCTTTGCCACGGGATCTGCCAATGGCAATAAGAGGAAGACCGCAAATGTATGTATCAGGCATGGAAGAGTGGCGGTAGGCCACTCTTCGGACATCCACAAAATTTCGGACATCCACAAAATTGAATCTGTTCAGAAAAAGGCGGTTCGTTTCATATACCGCCGTTATGATAGAATGTTTTCACCGTCATCTCATCTGAATATGCTTGGTTTAACCCCTCTTTCCCACCGTCGTCACATTAATTCTCTGAAACTTCTACACTCTCTATTTTACTCTCCACATTATGCTTCCCCTAACACATATCTGACCCGTGCAAAGCCCCTAATCACGAGAAGCAGCAATGACTTAAACTTATCCGTCTTTTTTGCTCGCACCAACACTTTTAAATACAGTTTTTTTCCTCGGACAATTGAACTCTGGAATGACCTGCCTGGTTCCATCCGTTCTTTACCACATAGAGAATTTGGGGATGCCATTGAATGCTCCCCTTAGTCATGTTACTCACGCATGCTTCTTTGTATAGTGATTTTCTTTCTCGCATTTGTATTCACCCACTCCTGCAATAGCCCTTCTGGGCTGCAGTATTTGTAAATAAATAAATAAATAAATACGCATCTATAATTATAATCATAAGAAATTATGAAAACCTGAGACAAACAGGCGCCTTCAAGAAACAGCGGGGTAGGACTCCATCTTTGGGTCCTAGCCAAACGCCCAGCGCCCCCCTACCCCCCGCCGCAAATATGAAAACTCTGCACCTATGAGCTTTGTCATCGTTTCCGGTCGGCTTAATTACAGCCAGGGGTGATTCTTCAGGAGGCGGCGATGTGGCAACCCCTTGGACCCTGGTCTGCAGTTTACGTGTGATTGGGCCATTCGCCCGCCTGAACCTGAAATGGTTCGGACAAATTGTGTAGACGCGTAGGGTACAGCTGAAGTTTATTCGCACCACAATTTGTGCGAAGCGTCTCATATTAAGACAGCTACGGGCGATTACAAGTTACCCTCCTCCACAGCCATGCATTTGCTCCTCAACTCGTTCGCCGAGTGATCGGGGCTAAGCTCCGCCTTCACTGGCTCTGTGTCATAATGGCACGTCGTGTCGCCTACTTACGGTTCTCTTAGAGCGAGCGCGCGAAGCCTCTCCAACCTCTTCGCCAGCTGCTTGGCAGTCGATGCCAAGCGAGAGCTATCGAAGCAGCGTGCGTCACGAGCATTCTGTCGCAGCGCCGAACCTGTCCGGTATTCCGCTCACCAAAGGCAAGTTGAGCGTTTAGACGAATGAATGGAGGCATAAACTCAATCTCATGAAGAAACCTTAGCGTAGACGTACGTGAGCGGCCTGATTGATCGGCAGGGTCCAGCCACCTGCTGGCGCAGAGCTTAACCAGCCAAACAAAGAACCAATATTGTTCTAACCAAGTGTAAAACATTTAAACATAGACAAAAACAACGAGTTAACGATTACGTTCGTGCGAAAAATTTACGCCGGCAGCAAAGAAGAATACACTTCGTTACTTCTACTGTGTTTCGTTGAGCTCTGTGCCACCAGGTGGCTGCACCGTGCAGAGCATTCACGTTGGAGCTTCCGCTCATCCCGTGAAACGGTACAGTCGAGCAGCCAGGCCCAGCGCCCTTGCGCTTGCGTTTACCCGAATACGGGACTCGTGAAACCCTAGTGTGGTAGTAATCCTCCGAAACGCGCAAATCCTGGCGCCGATAGGATATCGACAGTCCGATGCGCTGCATCCACTCCGCTCGTCTGGTGCCTTGTCGAGGGACACGATGTCGCAGCTTGACATATTGCCAGTCGCTACGTTTGCAACCCACAATGAAACAAAGCCGAAAAATTGTGCTCGCGAAAAGACTGAGCCTGACTCGGACCGCGGAGCTCTCGTCAACATGGAGCACGTTGTAACACAAGCAGACGATACTCGAGGTGTGCTGGAAGTGCTTAAGCGTAGTGAGAAATGGTTCTTGTGCACTCTCCTTTTGTTACTGCCTTTTTTATAAAAACAAGTTAACTAACGTTACAAAGCGCTTTGAAGGCTACCGAAGATTTTGTTTCAAACACGGGCCTTGAACTCTCCCCCAGTAAATCAGAGCTCCTGTTATACCGCCAGTCCAGACAGGGGGTCAGAAAGCTTGCGCCTCTGGAAACTCTGCCGATAGAAATTCGAGCTAAAAATGGGCATCCCATACCGAGGATGGACTCGGTCAAAATTCTAAGTCTCCTCATTGATGCCAAGGGCTGTAACTCGACGGCCCTCAACAGGCTCACTCGACAGGCTAGTAATGTCCTAAGACTTGTAGCCCGCGTCTCAAATCGAAGAGGCCGTCTCAAAGAGGACAATTTGCTCAGAGCTTATCAGGCATTCTTCCTCAGTCATGTCATCTATATCGCGCCGTACCTTAAATGGGGTAAAGCGGAAAAGGCCAAGCTCGACTCCCTAATCAGAACCGGCCTCAAGCGCGTGCTCGGCCTTCCGCAGTCCACAAGCACTGAGAAGCTGCTGGAGCTAGGACTCCATAACATCATCGATGAGCTAATAGAAGCTCACACAGCGGCTCACATAATTAGACTTCCATCCACTAAGCCAGGGATAAAGATTTTAGAAGAAGCGGGAATCCAACCCAGACATGAACCGGCGACCAAAGTTAGCTTGACCCGGAAAACCAGAAGTCGCATCATGGTTGACCCCGTACCGAGAAACATCCACCCAGTGCATAACGTAGGTAGACGATTCGCGACAGCCAAGTCCATCCTTAAAAAGATCAATCAGCAGAAACTAGATGCCCTCTTTGTCGATGCTGTCAGATATAAGGATGCTACACATCCGCCACCAAGGTTTGTGAGTTGTGGCACTGGTTAGAGATCCCAGGGTTAGTTCTAGTAGTAACACATAAATACCCCAGGAAGTGGATGGGAAGACGGTGTTGCTGTAGCTCAATTGGTAGAGCATCGCACGCGTAATGCGAAGACGCGAGATTGTTCCCTAGCTGCGGCAAGCTGTTTTCGTCCACTTTCAATTAGATTAATTTATAATTTATTTCGATTAGTAAGTATAAGTAATTTCCCCTGTGTTGGCTTCTTGTGATATGTTTAATAAAAATCAGGCCCCTCGGTTAACCCCTTTTCTTTTTATTCACCAGCAGTCTGTGCAATAATTACTGGGACACATTGTATTGGCAAACGGTATCAGTGCTGACCCTGAAAAGGTCAATGCGCTGTGTCAGCTAGCAGAACCAACAGACGTAGGATGTAGAAGTGAGGCCCTTCTTGGGAATGGCCCATCACATGTTCAATTTCTCCCAGGGCTCTTGCAGCTCCCAAAACAATTACATGATCTGCTTCACAGTGATGCTGAATCCATGAAAAAATTACTGACGACGACACTGGTGCTCACCCAGTACAACAGTCACAGTCTTCTCCCTGTGTCTGCATATGTATCATCGTACAGTCTTGGGGCGGTCCTACAAGAGACAGAAGGTCGTAGGCTTGACTGTGCCTTGAGGCCCCTTCTGACATAGAGACATAATATACCCGTATGGAGAAAGAAGAATTGGCAGTTACATTGGCCTGCAAGGATTTCCGCTGCTACCTTGTAGGTCTGCAGTTTCATGTTGAAAGAGACCTCAAACCGCTAGTGCCGCTGCTGTCATCAAGCTACCTGTGTGAGCTCAGTCAGCATCTGCAACGGTTCAGAATGAGATTGCTGGAGTTTAATTACCCCATTTCCCATGTTTCTGTCAAGGAAATACACCCCACTGACGTGCCCTCAAGGAAACTGCAGAAAGAAACAAACAATAGCAGCCCAAGGAGCCTCACCAAGGCAATCATAGGGGACGAAATTCTTACGATGGAACTTCTGCCTGCCTTCCAAGACTTGCTAGAGAGGATAAAGGCCACGTAAATGAATGATCCTGTTTTAGTAAGGGTCAGGGACCATTGTACAACGTCGTGGCCCAAACAAGTCACTTCTCCCAGAAGCGCAGAGCTGTGCAGAATTGATCCACGAACTGACACTGGCGGATGGCACTATACTCAAAGGCAGTCACATTGTCATCCCACCGAATATGCAAAGTGATGTGCTGGAGCGCTTGCAATCTGGTCATCAGGGTGTTGGAATACGTAGGGCTTGAACCACTCAGTCAGTCTGGTGGCCAGGTATTAACCAACATATCCAGAGTTGTGTCAAGATGTCCTGTCTGTCATTAGCACTATAAACCAGACACTGAGCCTGTAGCATAGCCATGGCGCGCTCGCCGTAACTCCACACCAGTGAAGCATCAGCCTAGTCAGCAGAGCAAAATGAACGTTTATTCAAAGGTGTAGAGCGTATATATAAGTAGCGGAGTAGCAGGAACATAGGAATGAGCACGTGTTACTAGTGATAGTCCGAACTCTGCAGGATCGCAAGATGACGCGACCAAAGGTGCACGCAATTCTAAAACACACGTTAAGTTGCAACATTTCTTCCTCATCAGAAATGAAAGTGTTGCACTGGCTTGTGTCCTCGCGTTGAGCGTCCCAGAGCTTGTTGTGTGACACCTATATTCAACGTGGCCACCGGAATATCTGGTGTCACAAAATCTGTAGAACCGGCGCCATTTGGAATGTGCGGAGCAGTTATGCCATCATCCGGGTTCATGGTTTCTGGATGCTGTAGTTGTTTTGCTTGCTCTGGCTCACTGTGATGTGTGGTGGCTGCAGTTACTGTCGGTTTATCCCCTGGTGCTTCTTGTCGCGGGCGGACTTGGTCTACGTGCCGCTGGATGACTCCGTCCGATGTTTCCACGGTCACCATTCTCACTCCAGACGTCTTCTTCACATAGCCGGTCGTCCACTTGGTCCCCACACCATAATTGCGAGCATACACATCAATTCCAGGTAGCGGCAGCCAGTCATCTTGGTTTTCTTTTGGTCCTGGAAGTGCTGGAGGAAAGCATGTGTCCAAGCGTGAGCGTATTTGATAGCCCAAAAGCCGCTCTGCTGGGGATACACCCGATTTTCGCGGAGTCCTCCAGTAGTTAAAAAGCAACCGTACTATGTTCTTTCCCAGTTTTCCTTTCCTCATTTTTGAAGGCCATCTTTTAAAGGTCGCAGTGCCCTTTCCGCCACACCATTAGACTGGGGACGGTATGGAGTGCATCGAAGGTGCACAATGTTGCTGTTTGCCAAGAACAGCGCGAAGTCTTGACTGGAAAACTGGCTCCCGTTAGAAACGATCATGCACGGTATTCCAAGCCTGCTGAAAATGTCACAAAGCCAGTTAATGGTAGTCTGCGTTGGGGCATGGGACAAAGGTATTGCTTCGAGCCATTTGGTGTGTGCGTGAACTACTACGAGGATCATTTTTCCCCAGATCGGACCCCCGTAGTCAATGCGAATACGGGACCACCATTCGCCTGTTCCAGGCCAGTTAACGACGGGGGCCGCGGTTGGCATCGGCAGATTTTGCACACAGTTCTGACACTGAGCAGACACCTCTTCAATATTTCTGTCGAGGCTTGGCCACCAGAACATAGAACGTGCGACAGATTTCATTGCCGGTGAACCCTGGTGCGTTTCATGTGGAAGGTGCAGCACTCGCTCCCTAGCTTCGCTCGGTATTATGACCCCATTAGCCCAATAGACCAGTTCATCTGCTACGGAGAGTTTGAGCTTATGGTCAAAAAAAGGTCAGTACTGCCCGGGCCATTCTGTTTGCGTTTCTGGGCCATCCATGTAATACGTACCCCTTGACCTCCACCAGGACAGGCTCAAAAAACGTAATTGCCTTCAGCTCACGCGTTGTTATGGCGCCATTATTCAGCTAGTTTAGCAACAGCACATATTCAGGCGGTTCATCGTCGTCGTCAGATTCCGGAGATCGCCGCGGAAGTCGGCTCAGGGCGTCAGCATTCAGCATCTGTCGTCCTGGTGCGCACTGTAGCCGGTAGCGGTAGGCGCCCAGGTGGAGTTCCCAACGTTGTATCCGGGCGGCGGCCATTGTGGGCGTCTGCTTGTCCGATCTCAGCAGGCCCAACAACGGCTGGTGGTCAGTCACCAAGGTAAATTCCCGACCTAGAAGGTAGTCACGGAATTTCGTGACACCGAATACCAGTGCCAGTGCCTCTCGATCGAGCTGCGAATAGTTGCGCTCCGCTTGCGTTATTAGAGACTTTTAGCGTGTCCGGTATTCGGGCAAGCGCGGGCGGTTTTCCGGTTTAGCGGGGGCGTCAACATGAGCGGCCAGATTGGTGGCGCCAGCTGGTGGCGCAAAGCTAAGCCACACAAACACAGAGCTAAATACTATATTCTGCTTAGCTGCTGGCGTAAATTTTCGACAGTGGCGTAATCGTGTTCACAATTACGCCGCTGCCAAAAATTTACACGAGTGGCGAAGCAGGATATGGTGAGTTACTGCAGTTTTAGCTATGCGTTTGTTTGGTTGAGCTCTACAACACCAGGCGGCTTCACCGCTCACGTTTACGCCCCGACCATCCGGTAATCCGCCCAAACCGCTCCCGTTTACCGGAATAGCGTACAAGCTAAAAGTCTCTATTGTTCGCGAGCGGAAACCGATGGGCATGTGAACGTTACCGGTCGTGTGAAACAAGACAGGTACCTCACGGAGACACGTCACATTCAATGAACAAGAACCTTGGCTGTTTTAAGGCTTTCCTTGGCAAGATCAAACGCGAGCTTTCGAGGCTGTTTCAATTGCCAACGTGCATTCTTTTCAAGCAGTTGATCCAATGGACCAAGTGTGGTTGACATGTTAGGCAGAAGCCTCGCGTAAAAAGTAATCGTACCCAAAAACGAACTTAGCTCGATGACATTACGGGGGCTCTGTGCCTGCATAATAGCGTCAAGGTTTTTCTTTGTTTGATGCAGCCTATCACAGTCGATGCGATGTTTTGTAGCGTCCAATTTGGCTTGTGTAGAGCTAACCTCAAATGACTGGCTATTTGGTAAACCACACCAATGGCACAATTCATGAACTGTGTTGCATGACTTTTGTCAAAAGCAGCTGTATTTTTACACTCAGGCGTGGGAGCAAAGCTTAGATGGCTTCTTCGGAACTATCAGCACAAATCGGGCCCCATATTTGTCATCAACCTTCTTCAGTGAGTGAAACTGCTGTGCTCATGAGGCAGTGCCTCTGGCTGCTTGAAACTGCGCGCTGTTGCCTTTTGCTGCTTTCAACTCCTGAAGTTTTCGCAGTAGGAATTCTGAGATTCCGATGAAAGTGAGGGAGGCCAGCTGCTATGAAACTCCCAACCTGAGCACAAAAGCTATTGCGCGTTCTGTGAATGCACATCTTTAGAGCCTATTCAAGGCACATTGGGGCAATAGTGGCTTTAACATGGGTGTAGGCTGGTTCATGCAGTAGCTAACCTTTTTTTCTCTTGGTTGGTAACTTCGGCAAACATGCTTTAGGGTGAACATCAAATATTTACCTCAGATATGCAGCATATTGTCAATGGGTTAATAAAGTTGAGTCTGACGAAGTCTTGTCCGGTTAGGAAGAGTCAAGGAAAAAACAGAACTGACAAAGACGAAGGTGAAAAATTATTCAAACACATATGGGAGCCTTGCTTACAATGGTATCGCCGTGCTTGTCTGATGCGTAAAGTTTAGTCCTTTTCCGTGGCCATTAAAACATTTCAAATGTAATCTACTGTATTGTTATGTGTCATATTAGAGTTAGGTTGTAAAAACACTTAAAACCATGGCCTTGTCAAATATATAGTGATGTAATGTCACAAAGCACAGGAGCTTTGTGATCATCACTTCTCGAAACCGCTACTGCAAACGCTTAAATTCCTAATGAAACGAAATATCACTTCGGCTAAATTGGTAACGAATGAGTAGTAAATACTGCTGTAGTGATCTTGGCAAAGCTGCGGGGCTGGTAACTCTCAATTTTCTTTTTGGCATTCTTTTAATGGTGTATTAGCAGACGACGCATGCACCTGGTGGTTAGTGGCTCTGACGAGAGCCCACATCGCCTCCAGGTTTTTTATCGCACTGCAGGCAGCTGCAGCTGGTCCCGTATCTGACGCACGCACTTCTACCATTAGAGATATGCCATGCCCCTAGCATAAGACGCCTATCTTCATTCTTATGCCTGTACGCGTCTTATGGTGGTGGCATGGCATATCTATAACGGTGGAAGTGCGTGCGAGATTCAGCCTTCGATTACTTTACATAAGGAAGAGAATAAATGCCTTAACAGTTATCTCTCACGTAGACCAGTGCATGTACCCGACTGACACATGGTGATACCATTCCAGAGCCTGTGCAGATGAGTTTTGTGTCTTCTTTCTTTTTTTGCCTCAGTGCTCCCTTCAGGTGATAGTCGGCGTTAGTGTTGTCCACTTCTCTACTCTTGTGTCCTGTCTGCACACCTCACCTCTTTTTCGCATAATGAATCCGTACCAACTAGCTCAGCTTTCTGTCGTTATAAAATTAGGCACCTAACGCAATGTGTGTGTGGATCGAGGGTAAATGCCATATAAAAATTACATGTTTTTGACGAGAGATGGTGATTATTTCCTGACACATGTCGATCGTTGTTTGCTAATGAGGAAAACCTCAACCACTTCTCTGTCACTGTCAGGGCTTTTTGCAACTAACCTCATGTGCTGGGACAGGGAAACACCCACCGCTCATACGTGCAGCCATGTGGCTACTGTAGTTATTCTTCACGCAAATGCTGGGTTCACCCACTCCCTCATTAAAACATTGATAATGATAACGGTTACTAAACTCGTTTCCATCGAGGAGCAAAATCAGCTTGTAGTTGGTGCTAGTCATGTTGATAGGTCTTTAGGCTTGTATTTTCATGCTATCATACTTCTAAGAATAAATAATCCTGTATACTATAAAGCTAGGACAGTTGGTTACTGGCATTAGGAAACATAGTTACTACACTATAAGGTGAAACACATGAAATGCACAGGATGAGCACAGCACATGAACTTGTTTTACTACACGAGTGCGATTATGTGCATGCATGAAAGGCTCTCATTTGCAGCAATATTTGACTGTATGTCACATATAAGATATTTAACTCATTCTATTTTGCGTGTACCGTACATCTTTTTCAAGTAATCAATTTTTCTATTCGAGTATTCAATAGAAGGTGTGCTATTGCGTTTATCGGTTTGTGTGGGAAGGCCCTTATATATCAGTGTGCACTTTTAGCCTTACATTTTCTATATTTTCCATGTATTGACATTTTTTACAAGGTCCTGCAAATTTTTCAGACTTTGCTAACCTGCGCAGAATGCTCAGCCTGTCTTTGGGGCACCTTTGAGTGCCTTTAATGCCTTCAGGAGCAAGTGTTACGTTGGATAGACCAGGATTTGTGGTAATGGCAAGCTGCAGGAGCATTGTGCACAGATGTATGTTGTAACAGCAGCTGGATACCTCACAAAACATTGCAAAACATTCCAAACTGTGCCAAAATTCGACTGTACACATGCACTTTGCAAATATAAGGCAGGGAAGTGCAGATTTGAATACTAGGCCTTTTCCATCCAAGAAAGCAATAACAGCATTAACAAACCTTCTACAGAGGTCTTGAATAAAGAAGTTGGTTACTTGAACAATATGATGTATGACATGGGTGCATCATGAGTGACATAGATTATATGTTGTATATTGTGAAATGTATTGCAAATCTGTGGTTTTTATGTATGTGATCATTGTTTAGTGAGGTCACCTGGTGTCCCGCACCCATTCTCTGCATATCATTTTGGTATTTTGATTTGTCTTAGAACTGTAATTATGTTTCATAAAACATTTCATTGCTAAAATTAGACATTGACGCTGTTTGGTCTTTTGATCCACATTCTTGTTTTTGTCATTTCCCTAACCATGTACGCATTTTTCTGGAGCACTTGCAGTATTTCGCCATGCTCTTGCATTTACGAGCCAGATTTCTGTCTCCGAACAGCCAAAACCACTTGTAGCATGCAAATGTGATGCATCCGTAATTGAACTCCATAGCGAAGATATTGTGACATTTTTTTTCGGGGAATGAAGCAGTTCTGTACCTACAGAGTTTTGCAGCAATAAAGATGCAGAATGTTTGCATCTGTGTGATCTATATATCAGTTTTTCTTTGTATCCTCGTTTATCTGACTGTCTGTCGGCATGGTAACATTGCATATTATCTTTCTTACAATGTTTTACCTCCTATAATGTTTTTGTCCTCACATTTTCTGCAATATTCTTCACCGGAAGGACTAATAGCAGTTCACCTGATTTACCACTTTTACAGGCAACAAATTAACCATATTAGTAGTGTCATGCACATTGCTTAAAAGCTCCTAAACAATTTTGCACATCTTAATGTTCCTTGAATTCATGCAAGCAGGTGCTGGTACTACTGCTGGTGCTTTTGTATGATCAGTGTATACGAAATACATTATATTATCAAGAACACATTCTCTTTATTGATTTTTCTATTGTGTTGTCATGATTTCCATCGATTGTCAATGCTGCTAGGCATCCTAATACCCAATTAAAAAGCTTCTGCAGATATAAAGATTTGATTCAAAATTGCGGAAACTTTTATTAACTGCAGCTGTGGGTTCTTTTAATCATAAGCTCTTCGCTACGAAAAAGGGGTTCCTAAATTGATTATTTGCACATATAAAGCAACCTAGCTGGCTGAAAATACTTCTCAGAAATTGCTCTAAGGTTTGGTGTATTTAATCAAGTCAGAATAAGACAACACTATTTGCAGAGAAAAAACAATAATGGTCCATCTCATGTAATGAAACATTCTGGAAATCTTTGTAAATCATAGAAACACTTGTTTGTAGCTTTGGCAGAGCCGTGATGTTTCAATCTTATCCTACAAGACAACGATGCTCACACGATGTGACATTTTCACGAGGTATTCTGTGTGTGCAGTCTGCAACTTAAAAGGAAGAGGTCGAGACACTGACCAAAATGGTTTAATATAAGTAGTTATTTACATTTCCGCTGCTCCACGGGAGCCTTGTTCACAAGGCTTCTTCCTTTTAAGTATGCATCTTCCCAACCAGACGGGCTTCCGCCATACTCTCGAGTTCATCCAGTCTGCAACTGTGCAATGTGCAATCATTTTCCTAAAATCTGATGTCACCAAGATACACTTGGCGTGGTAGCACTGAAGGCATTGGCAGGAACGTTCTCAAGAATTTCATTAAAATACACGAAGAAAAATAGAGGACCAAGGATGGATCCTTGTGCAAGCCTGCATCTAAGAAATGGCGTGAGCAGCTGCGCCGTCAATGGGCACGAGTTGAGGTCTGCATGAAAGATAGACTTCTATCCAAGCTAGTAATGCGGTGGTTATTATATTGGCTTTAGCTTCAGTGACACTTCCGATGGTAAAGACGGTCGAATACCTTCCGAAAGTCTAGAAATATAATCTTAACCTGGCTGTGTCTGTAGAGGGCAGCTGCCATATCATGGACGGCGCCGATGAGCTAAGTTATGGACGTAATAAGTCTGCGGAAACCCACAAGGTGGAGAGAAGTAATTATTTAAAGGGAAATGAGACATCTACTAAATCGTAGCAATTGCTACAAAGGAAACTCATACGGGTTACTCGAAAGAAAAGCCTCGCAGTTGAAGAAAAATTCGTCCTGGTCCGGGACACGAATCCGGGGCCACAGTCTTTCCGGAGGATTTCCCTTTAATTAATTACTTCTCTCTACCTTAGTGGTTTCGGCAGAAGTATTACGTCAAACTCTTGCCTTTGCTTCAAGTTGCTGACAAATTCAACTTCGCCCTGCCATTTGCTTGCCGCCTGGCTAGCTCCGATGGCAAAACGGCTGCTCCTGAATGCTGGTGGGGCCGGGATCGAGTCCCGGACCAGGACGGATTTTTCTTCAACTGCGAGGTATTTCTTTCGAAGGAACCCCTATGTGTTTCCTTTGTAGCAACTGCTATGATTGGGCGCATGTCTCATTTTCCTTTAATTAGTTACTTCTCTCCACCTTGCGGGTTTCCGCAGAACTATTACGTCAAACTCTTGCTTTTGCTTGGAGTTGTTGACAAATTCGTCTTCGCCCTGCCATCTGCTAGCCGCCTCGTTAGCTCAGATGGTCCACCAATATCTCTAAGTGGCTTCGACTCGCACTAAAGCTTGTGGCTTGAAGTCTCACGTTCGCGATGGCAATTGGAATCAGTTTTCAAGACATGGCCGGTTCTCCCATATGTCCAATGGGTCTGACCGTCACCATAGATCGCGAGTTCAATTGCCTTAATTAATTTCATCTTAAGTCTCTGTGCATTATTTACCTTTTACTCATTTACCAACACAGTTGTCTGAACTCAAAAATTGGTGGTGCGTCCACTATTTATTGATAATTGTAATGTTATGAGGAATTGCTCTGATCTTTGAAGCCCGATTATTTACGGTATGGTTAGTAAAATTAGTATCATCAAAGGTGGCACATAGCCGTTCACACATACCCAGTGAGGCAAGTTAGCGTCACAGAGGTTCATTGAAGGGCGGCCCATACGGTCCACCGGTCGGCTCACCGGCCCAAGCGGTTGATCGACTTCTAATCTTTCCCTACATTGCCAAGATTGTAACTGCACGCCAGAGTTAAAGGAATGCGCGATATTGTACAGGTACAAGAATGAAGATACGCGTCTTATGGTAGAGGCATGGCATATCTATAATGGTAGAAGTGCGGGCGTGAGTCAGCCTTCGATTAGTTTACATATGGAAGAGATTAAGTGCCTTAACAGCTATCTCTCACGTAGACCGGCACATGAACCAGACTGACACGTGGTGATACCATTCCAGAGCCTGTGCAAATGAGTTTTGTGTCTTCTTTCTTTTTTTTTTTGCCTCAGTGGTCCCTTCAGTTGATAGTCGGCGTTAGGGTTGTCCACTGCTCTTCTCTTGTTTCCTGTCTGCACCCCGCCTCATCTTTTTGCACAATAATTCCTTACCATCTAGCTCAGCTTTCTGTCGTTCTAATCACAATATGGACGGTCGGAGGGCCCATAGGAGAGCAACAAGAGGCATTGTAGGAGGCAGTACATGCCGTAGCAATATACGCAAAGGCATGCAGACTACGTTGCGCGCACGAGAAGTCGGAGCTTCTCATAATAGAGTAGTGCTCACGAGGACGATCAACAACTGAGGAATCAACCATCCACCTGTGAATAGGTTCCAGAGAAATCCCCAAGGGAGATAGATTTTGTGTCCTCGGCTTACAATTACAAAAGGACGGGGGCAAAGGATACACCGTACAGAAGTTACAATAGACGACCACGCAGGTCTTCAGCATGATGCAACGAATTAGCAGCAGAAAGAGGGGTCGCAAGGAACAGTACCTGATCCAACCAGTGCAGGCTCTGGTTGTGAGCTGCATTGTATACTCTGCACCATATTTAAATTTCAGCAATATGGAAGTAGAGGTACTCGATCGGCTGATACGCAAGGCGTAGAAGAAGCGCTCGGACTGCCACCCGGAACGGCTACTTTTCGCCTGGATGATACAGGGGCGTACAACAAGACACAGGCAATCATAGAGGCCCACCTGGTAAACCGGAAAGAAAGTCTACAACGCTCAACAGCGGGACGCTGCGTCCTAAAACGTCTTGGATATTCCGGATGGCCAGCACACTGACAAAAATCACAACATGAGTACAGGAAACTATGCACTTCTCACTAATTCCCAGAAACATGAACCCAAACTTCCATATCGTACGGAGACATGTCCGAGCGCAGGCGCTCACGAGGAAGTATGAGAACCAACCGAATGTCTTGTACGTAGACGCGGCCAGCACCGAAAGAAGCACCGCATTTGTCACCAGCGTAGTCGACAATCACGGGACCAAAATAAATGCGTCGTCAGTTTCCAGAACGACTGCTGCAGAGGCAGAGGAACTAGCGATAGCGTTAGCCATCGCGATGAGACCACACTGGGAGTCCGTCATAGTTTTGACGGACTCTTAGACAGCACGCAGAAATTTTTCCAAGGCCAAGATTCTCAGGGCCGCACAACGCACACTGATTGAGGTTCACCAGCTCCCTCCATACCTACATATCGTGAGGACTCCGGGGCATGAGTCCTTACACGGCAATCAGCAGGTACACGCGTACGCCTGAGCGCATGCGTACCGGTAGCCGCGAGAGGTTCCCGCCGAGCAGTTCCACCCCGAGCCCATTCCATTAACCTACACGCACATCCTACACCACTATCGCCTTTCACGAAGAACACTACCGCCTCCTCATAATGCTCTGACGCGAGAGGAAGCCCTAATATGGCGAAAACTCTAAACAAACACAAATCCGCATTTGAGTCTCCACCACTCCATACACCCTGCGCTGTATTCCTATAAACGCCCACACTGTGATCAATGTGCAACATTTTACCACATGGTATGCGCTTGCTCAAGCACTCCACAGCTCACACCCCTAACACACCTCACCACATAGTAATGGTAGGCAGTGCTGTCCAGCTTTGACTCGACGGACCAGCCCAACCTAGTCAGCTGAGCGAGAAGGGCAGCTAAGGCTGCTGGACTCCTGGACTGAGGTGAACACCCACTGCACAGCGGAAAGCTACCTACGCTTGTGTGCTCCTTTCTATAAGTTGACTTTCTCTCTTTATGCAAGAACGATGGCGCATCGTGGATACATTGGTCTTGTTGTAACATTGAGGGCAGAACCTTTCCAAGAGAAACGTCAAGAACCACTCTCTGTCGGGGCAAGTCACATCGACGTTAAGGTTACTTACAATGACGATGGGACAGGGACCCACCGGGGTTGCTTAGTGGCTATGTTGTTGGGGTGCTAAGGACGAGGTCACGGGATTGAATCATGGATACTGCGGCCGCATTTCGATGAGGGGAAATGCGAAAACATCCCTGTACTAAGATTTAGGTGAATGTTAAAGAGCCCGAGGCAGTCAAAATTTCCGGAGTCCCCCACAACGGCGTAAGATCGTGGTTTTAGGACGTAAAACTTTATAATTTTTTACCTATTGCATTAGGGTACACCATGAGTATCCAACGAATTGTGCCCATCACAAAGTTTTCAAGATCCCTCTTTGAGGTCCCCCGTCTCTGCGGCGCGAGCATCGGCACATTCCACGGTAAGGCTCTCGCTCGTCGTCGGTAATGCATAGGGCTCAACGACCGCGCTGTCGTTGTTTGCGCAGATCGCAACGCACCAAACCACCATCCATCACTGGTTTTGACACATATGCCGTCAAACGCACCTGAGGTACATACGTCAATGCGGTTTTGATTTATGCTTTCGATTTTTTAGCTCTATAGAAGCCGCCATCGTTTTTGCCTACGCGCACCGCGAAATGCTGGAAACTAGCCTAAGAATGCTCCGCTGTCATAAGGTAGGTTGGTTAGGATAGCAACCAGCGATGAAAAGGCGTCCACTTTGTTAAGACCGCAAGTGAAACCGACATACTTCCTGAGTAGGCTGCGAGAGGGCGGGTTATTTCAGCGAAGTTCTGCCAAAAACGGTGGAAGTTGGAGAATATGCCGAGAAAGATGTCAGCATCCCTGCCCGATGGCGGATGGCTAGCCCGCGGTTTATGTCGGGGTCTGGCTGCACGGCTGCATCGTAAACAAGGTGGCTGAGCGCGCAAATTAGACGGGTCCTAAGCAAAATTTCGACGATTTAAGCTCAAGGCGAGCATGGCGAAAGAGATCAAACACGATGCACAGGCAAGTGAGGTGGTTTTCAACCGTAGGTAAAACAATAATATCGACCAGGCAACATATGGATCCCTTGAGGCCCCGCAGAAGAGGGTCCATCACACGCTCGATAGCAGCAGGAACATTACATAGGCCACAAGGAATCCTTAAATATTGATAGGGGCCATAAGGAGTCATGAATGCGGTCATATCTCATCTTGGTCGTCCACAGTGATTTTCTAGTACCCTGAATGCAAGTCCACTGAAGATGAATATCTGGCGCCGTCCAAGTAGTCGAGAGCGTCATAAAAACGCGGGAGAGGGGGCGCATTCTTCTTGGTCAACTGGTTGAGATGACGACGGCCTAAACGGAGTCTGGAGCCATTGTCCTTTTTGACAATTGGGACGGCCGTGTTTTGGGCCAGCTTTCCGATGCACCGACCCCTGGACACCTAGTGGTATCAGGAACTCATTATGGCATCTGCGAGCACTTCTTTAGGCCTGGTCTGTACCATTATGTTAGGCATTACGTTACGGCTTGTGACCTTTGCAAAGACCGGCCCTATTGCCTGCAGGCAGCGTTCAGCCCCTTCATACCCCTGAGGAAACCCCTGATGAATCATTTCACGGGTCGGACTGAATCTCTTCGGCGCTTTTCTTGTGTCAACCACTGGGAATGGATGGGTTGCAGTCACTACTGATGACGCAACACGGTATGCTGTGATACGAGTACTTACCACCAGCTCTGCTACTGATGTGGCTGATTTCTCTCTTTAGGATGTCGTCCCGTGCTATGGGACTCATCGTTGGTTAATCACGGACTGCGCCCGCGGCTTCCAGTCTAAAGTAGTCCCAAAGCATTCTTTATTCATTTCAGATCAATCTCAAGTTCACCACAACGCACCATCTTCAGAGCCTCTCTGAATGTCTGAACCCTACTCTGCGAGACATGCTTGCTATGTGTGTGTCTTAACACTTCAAGTGTGGCATGAACCTGCCTTTTGTGACCTTGCCTGCAGCTTCGCCCGTCACGACGCAGCAGGATACTTACCTTTTTACTCACTCTTTGCATACCATCCATCATTGCCAATATTCTTGATGCTCCTTCCCGCGCTGACATCGCCCTCCGAGTTGCCCGCACTCCCTTATCGGATTCGCAGGTTGATCAACAATTTCTTTACAAGCACCGCCACCAGAAGTCGCACTTGCCTCTGAGATCGCTCGCCTTGCTGGGGCAACGATCACGTCGCATTCACCTCAGCTGTATATTATCTCATGTTGGCCCTACCGCCACAATGAAAGTTCACTTACTGAACCTTTTTGATCGCTCCGCTAAATCCCAAGCCACTGTCTGCGACAATCACGACTGATAGTTCATGTCGCACGCTTTAAACCTATTATTGACGCGAGCCCTAATTGCATCGGGACGATGTTCCTGCCGCCACTGGATGATGTCACGAGCGGCGACCTGGTGAACGATGATGACGACGGTGATGTGGCTAGCTGGTAGGCACGCGCTAGCCCGATTGTTGCTTCATCGTTTCGCACATTGTCTTCTAAATATATCATATGTATATGGATTCTCCCCGTAAGAGTACAGACATCAAACCATGCCCAATTCGCCATCTGACATTAAGAAACCCGGTGACTGAACTTACGATATGCTTGTACTTCTTGGCTTGCATAGGCCCTGCGGAAGCGCGATGCAAGATACGCATGAAGAAAGCCCGAAATCTACAACATCCTTCTTTGGGGAATTTCCAACTGATGCAAGAAGTGTGTGGTGTTCACAAGTCGCTATAGAATTTCATGGAGATGTAGAATGCGTGCGTGCGCTCCCCTGATTTCTGGGTATTTTCTGTAACGTATGCTGGTCTGGGGTTTTTTTTTTGCTGTTTCCGTGTGTGGTTTTTTTCATGAAATAAAGAAAAAAAGCGAATGTCGCGTGTCAGTAGAGCATTCGACTGATCCGCCGGGGCGGCAGGCGAGGGTCGTGTCCCTTTACGGCATAGATACGAATTTTTTAAGTGAGGTGGAACCTACTTGTCCAGGACCAGATCAGCGGTGAACTTATCGACCAACGTGCCAACCGACAGATATACCGACCCAATTGAAACGATGGTATACTAGGCAAAAAAAGCTTCGCTTTAGATTGGTACATATGTCGCTAGAATTTTGGATAGTATTGCCGTAGTGTTTGAGTAGCCCATACTAAGCACGTGCTGGGGGGAGAGTTGGTTATGCATCATTACAACGAAGGCGCCGAATAAAACAACGGACGAAGGAAGGAGACACGAGACAACCACGGTGTTGTCTCGTGTCTCCTTCCTTCGTCCGTTTTTATTTGGCGCCTTCGTTGTAATAATTACCCCATACTGATAATTAAAAAAAATTAAATTATGGGGTTTTACGTGCCAAAACCAATTTCTCATTATGAGGCACGTCGTTGTGAAGGGCTTCAGAAATGTAGACCTCCTGGGGTTCATTAACGTGCACCTACATCTACGTACAGGGGTGTTGTCGCATTGCGGCCCGGCGGAAATGCGGCCGCCGAGGCCGGGATTCCAACCCGCTACCTCGTGTTCAGCAGCCCAATCCCATAGCCGCTGAGCAACCACGGCGGGTGCTGATAATTTATCAGTTCTTCTATATGTATGATAAGAAAATGGGATTTCAGGGAAAAAAATAAAATGCTCTTTACGCAGCGATAAATAATTTTTTTTTAATCTTAGTAAATTTAACTATAAACATACATATTCTAAAATAGCTGGCTACAATATATATTTTATTTCCACCAAAAATCATATGTTGATTGAGGTGTTCCAAAAATACTTGCTGAGGAAAGCTCTGAAGCACATATTCAGCCAGAATATTTTGACGAAGCTGCCATATCAGAGAATGTATTTGAAATACAGCTCAAGTTGCTCTTTTCAACATGTAACGGGTTACTTGGCCTAAGTTACACAAACTTGATAAAATGCATTCTAATCAACGCAATAAAACAATCCTGATGACAAATAACATTATCATGAAGGAAAAAAATTTTTTTTTTAAAGCCCAACAGTGACAGGCCTAACGAAAATATATATCACGGTTACACACACCTACCATGACTGTGGTAATCGCCTAATTTATTTTTACCGTGGTGTGCGTCATGTACTAAGATCGAGAATCTCTCAAGATTATTTTTCACGTTGTTCAAATCTGTTCAGTAATTGGCTTTTCACAGTCTGTAGTAGAAGCATTGTCCTATCGACGTGAAGGCTGGTGCGAACAGTTCAGGATCAAGTTCGCTTCAAATATTTATTTTAGAATTTATTGGACTCAAACTTTTCGCCGCTAATCAGCAAAATGTTTGAGCTGGCACTGTTCTGTAATGAAATTGTATCTAGTGTTTCCGTAGCCAACTGTGATTTTGTAGTTACAGTTGGCCAAGCTACCGCCTTTCTTTCCTGCGCGATATGTTATATAAAATGCTCGAAGAAAGTTAATTGAGAGACTTAAAATTTCAGTTTCCTGCTTGGTTTTGATTAAACTTAAGGACATGATCCCTAACGAATATTCAACAAGCACTTGTTGTCACTTGTGAGCCACTTCCGTTTTCGCAAAGACCAGTGCGTTAGTGTTCGAAACATACTGGATGACAATAACTTCACAACACTACATTTTACTACAAATTGTCTCATTCGGACTGATGGCTAGGCAACTTTTTCAATTTAGATTGCGCTGTAATCTTGCACGCCTTTAAAAGCTGCAAAGCTGAGGACTCATAAGAATGTGTTTTAAATTCTTCTATTGGTACTGTGACATTTCTACGGTGTGTCTACCTTGATGACGCACATATATTTGTTGAAACAGCATGATATATTTCTACGTAGGCTGGAGGAATAAAATTTTTGGTGTATGCAAAGTGATGTGCTGGAGCGCTTGCATACTGGTCATCAGGGTGTTGGAATACGTAGGGCTTGAACCACTCAGCCAGTCTGGTGGCCAGGTATTAACCAACTTATCCAGAGTTGTGTAAAGATGTCCTGTCTGTCATTAGCACTATAAAGCAGACACTAAGCCTGTAGCATAGCCATGGCGTGCTCGCAGTAACTGCAGACCAGTGAAGCATCAGCCTAGTCAGCAGAGCAAAATGAACGTTTATTCAAAGGTGTAGAGCGTATATATAAGTAGCGGAGTAGCAGGAACATAGGAATGAGCACGTGTTACTAGTGATAGTCCGAACTCTGCAGGATCTCAAGATGGCGCGACCAAAGGTGCACGCAATTCTAAAACACACGTTAAGTTGCAACATTCCTTCCTCATCAGAAATGAAAGTGTTGCACTGGCTTGTGTCGTCGCGTTGAGCGTCTCAGAGCTTGTTGTGTGACACCTATGTTCAACGTGGCCACCGGTATATCTGGTGTCACAAAATCTGTAGAACCGGCGCCATTTGAAATGTGCCGAGCAGTTATGCCGTCATCCGGGTTCGTGGTTTCTGGATGCTGTAGTTGTGTTGCTTGCTGTGGCTCACTGCGATGTGTGGTGGCTGCAGTTACTGTCGGTTTATCCCCTGGTGCTTCTTGTCGCGGGCGGGCCTGGTCTACGTGCCGCTGGATGACTCCGTCCGATGTTTCCACGGCCACCATTCTCGCTCCAGACGTCTTCTTCACATAGCCGGTCGTCCACTTGCTCCCCACACCGTAATTGCGAGCATACACATCAATTCCAGGTAGCGGCAGCCAGTCATCTTGGTTTTCTTTTGGTCCTGGAAGTGCTGGAGGAAAGCATGTGTGCAAGCGTGAGCGTATCTGATAGCCCAAAAGCAGCTCTGCTGGGGATACACCCAATTTTCGCGGAGTCCTCCGGTAGTTAAAAAGCAACCGTACTAGGTTCTTTCCCAGTTTTCTTTTCCTCATTTTCGAAGGCCATGTTTTAAAGGTCGCAGTGCCCTTTCCGCCGCACCATTAGACTGGGGACGGTATGGAGTGCATTGAAGGTGCACAATGTTGCTGTTTGCCAAGAACAGCGCGAAGTTTTGACTGGAAAACTGGCTCCCGTTGTTAGAAACGACCATGCGCGGTATTCCAAGCGTGCTGAAAATGTCACACAGCCAGTTAATGGTAGTCTGCGTTGGGGCATGGGACAAAGGTATTGCTTCGAGCCATTTGGTGTGTGCGTGAACTACTACGAGGATCATTTCTCCCCAGATCGGACCCCCGTAGTCAATGCGAATACGGGACCACCTTTCGCCTGTTCCAGGCCAGTTAACGATGGGGGCCGCGGTTGGCATCGGCAGATTTTGCACACAGTTCTGACACTGAGCAGACACCTCTTCAATATTTCTGTCGAGGCTTGGCCACCAGAACACAGAACGTGCGACAGATTTCATTGCCGGTGAACCCTGGTGCGTTTCATGTGGAAGGTGAAGCACTCGCTCCCTAGCTTCGCTCGGTATTATGACCCTATTAGCCGAATAGACCAGTTTAGCTGCTACGGATAGTTTTGAGCTTATGGTCAAAAAAAGGGCAGTACTGCCCGGGCCATTCTGTTTGCGTTTCTGGGCCATACATGTAATACGTACCCCTTGACCTCGACCAGGACAGGCTCAAAAAACGTTATTGCCTTCAGCTCACGCGTTGTTATGGCGCCATTATTCAGCTAGTTTAGCAACAGCACATATTCAGGCGGCTCATCGTCGTCGTCAGATTCCGGAGATCGCCGCGGAAGTCGGCTCAGGGCGTCAGCATTCAGCATCTGTCGTCCTGGTGCGCACTGTAGCCGGTAGCGGTAGGCGCCCAGGTGGAGTTCCCAACGTTGTATCCGGGCGGCGGCCATTGTGGGCGTCTGCTTGTCCGATCTCAGCAGGTCCAACAACGGCTGGTGGTCAGTCACCAAGGTAAATTCCCGACCTAGAAGGTAGTCACAGAATTTCGTGACACTGAATACCAGTGCCAGTGCCTTTCGATCGAGCTGCGAATAGTTGCGCTCCGCTTGCGTTATTGTTCGCGTGCATAAACCGATGGGCATGTGAACGTTACCGGTCGTGTGAAACAAGACAGGTACCTCACGGCGACACGTTACATTCTATGAACAAGAACCTTGGCTGTTTTAAGGCTTTCCTTGGCAAGATAATCGCGAGCTTTCGAGGCTGTTTAAATTGCCAACGTGCATTCTTTTCAAGCAGTTGATCCAATGGACCAAGTGTGGTTGACATGATCGGGAGAAGCCTCGCGTAAAAAGAAATCGTACCCAAAAACGAACTTAGCTCGATGACATTACGGGGGCTCGGTGCCTGCATAATAGCGTCAAGGTTTTTCTTTGTTTGATGAAGCCCATCACGGTCGATGCGATGTTTTGTAGCGTCCAATTTGGCTTGTGTAGAGCTAACCTCAAATGACAGGCTATTTGGTAAACCACACCAATGGCACAATTCATGAACGGTGTTGCATGACTTTTGTAAAAAGCAGCTGTATTTTTACACTCAGGCGTGGGAGCAAAGCTTAGATGGCTTCTTCGGAACTATCAGCCCAAATGGGGCCCCATATTTGTCATCAACCTTCTTCAGTGAGTGAAACTGCTGTGCTCATGAGGCAGTGCCTCTGGCTGCTTGAAACTGTGCGCTGTTGCCTTTTGCTGCTTTCAACTCCTGAAGTTTTCGCAGTAGGAATTCTGAGATTCCGATGAAAGTGAGGGAGGCCAGCCGCTATGAACCTGCCAACCTGAGCACAAAAGCTATTGCGCGTTCTGTGAATGCACATCTTTAGAGCCTATTCAAGGCACATTGGGGCCATAGTGGCTTTAACATGGGTGTAGGCTGGTTCATGCAGTAGCTAACCTTTTTTGCTCTTGGTTGGTAACTTCGGCAAACATGCTTTAGGGTGAGCATCAAATATTTACCTCAGATATGCAGCATATTGTCAATGGGTTAATAAAATTGAGTCTGACGAAGTCTTGTCCGGTTAGGAAGAGTCAAGGAAAAAACAGAACTGACAAAGACGAAGGTGAAAAATGATTTAAAAACATATGGGAGCCTTGCTTACAATGCTATCGCCGTGCTTGCCTGATGTGTAAAGTTTAGTGCTTTTCCGTGGCCATTAAACATTTCAAATGTAATCTACTGTATTGTTATGTGTCATATTAGAGTTAGTTTGTAAAAACACTTAAAACCATGGCCCTTTCAAAAATATAGTGATGTAATGTCACAAAGCACAGGAGCTTTGTGATCATCACTTCTCAAAACCCCTACTGCAAAAGCTTAAATTCCTAATGAAACGAAATATCACTTTGGCTAAATTGGTAACAAATGAGTAGTACATACTACTGTAGTGATCTTGGCAAAGCTGCGGGGCTGGTAACTCTCTAATTTTCTTTTTGGCATTCTTTTAATGGTGTATTAGCAGACGACGCATACACCTGGTGGTTAGTGGCTCTGACGAGAGCCCACATCGCCTCCAGGTTTTTTATCGCACTGCAGGCAGCTGCAGCTGGTCCCGTATCTCACGCACGCACTTCCACCATTAGAGATATGGCATGCCTCTAGCATAAGACGCCTATCTTCATTCTTATGCCTGTACGCGTCTTATGGTGGAGGCATGGCATATCTATAACGGTGGAAGTGCGTGCGAGATTCAGCCTTCGATTACTTTAAATAAGGAAGAGAATAAATGCCTTAACAGTTATGTCTCACGTAGACCAGCGCATGTACCCGACAGACACATGGTGATACCGTTCCAGAGCCTCTGCAGATGAGTTTTGTGTCTTCTTTCTTTTTTTGCCTCAGTGCTCCCTTCAGTTGATAGTCGGCGTTAGTGTTGTCCACTTCTCTACTCTTGTGTCCTGTCTGCACGCCTCACCTCTTTTTCGCATAATGAATCCGTACCAACTAGCTCAGCTTTCTGTCGTTATAAAATTAGGCACCTAACGCAATGTGTGTGTGGATCGAGGGTAAATGCCATATAAAAATTACATGTTTTTGACGAGAGATGGTGATTATTTCCTGACACATGTCGATCGTTGTTTGCTAATGAGGAAAACCTCAATCACTCCTCTGTCACTGCCAGGGCTTTTTGCAACTAACCTCATGTGCTGGAAGACAGGGAAACACCCACAGCTCATACGTGCAGCCATGTCGCTACTGTAGTTATTCTTCACGCAAATTCTTGGTTCACCCACTCCCTCATTAAAACATTGATAATGATAACGGTTACTAATACTCGTTTCTATCGAGGAGCAAAATCAGCTTGTAGTTGGTGCTAGTCTTGTTGATAGGTTTTTAGGCTTGTATTTTAATGCTATCATACTTCTAAGAATAAATAATCCTGTATACTATAAAGCTGGGACAGTTGGTTACTGGCATTAGGAAACATAGTCACTACACTATAAGGTGAAACACATGAAATGCGCAGGATGAACACAGCACATGAACTTGTTTTACTATACGAGTGCGATTATGTGCATGCATGAAAGGCTCTCATTTGCAGCAATATTTGACTGTATGTGACATATAAGATATTTAACTCATTCTATTTTGCATGTACCATACCTCTTTTTCAAGTAATCAATTTTTCTACTCGAGTATCCAATAGAAGGTGTGCTATTGCATTTATCGGTTTGTGTGGGAAGGCCCTTATATATCAATGTGCACTTTTAGCCTTACATTTTCTATATTTTCCATGTATTGACATCTTTTACAATGTCCTGCAAGTTTTTCAGACTTTGCTAACCTGCGCAGAATGCTCAGCCTGTCTTTGGGGCACCTTTGAGTGCCTTTAATGCCTTCAGCAGCAAGTGTTACGTTGGATAGACCAGGATTTGTGGTAATGGCAAGCTGCAGGAGCATTGTGCACAGATGTATGTTGTAAGAGGAGCTGGATATCTCACAAAACATTGAAAAAGATGCCAAACTGTGCCAAAATTTGACTGTACACATGCACTTTGCAAATATAAGGCAGGGAAGTGCAGATTTGAATACCAGGCCTTTTCCATCCAAGAAACCAATAACAGCCTTAACAAACCTTTTACAGAGGTCTTGAATAAAGAAGTTGGTTACTTGAGCAATATGATGTATGACATGGGTGCATCATGAGTAACATAGATTATATGTTGTATATTGTGAAATGTATTGCAAATCTGTGGTTTTTATGCATGTGATCATTGTTTAGTGAGGTCACCTGATGTCCCGCACCCATTCTCTGCATATCATTTTGGTATTTTGATTTGTCTTAGAACTGTAATTATGTTTCATAAAACCTTTCATTGCTAAAATTAGACATTGGCGCTGTTTGGTCTTTTGATCCACATTCTTGTTTTTGTCATTTCCCTAACCATGTACGCATTTTTCTGAAGCACTTGCAGTATTTCGTCATGCTCTTGCATTTACGAGCCAGATGTCTCTCTCTGAACAGCCAAAACGACTTGTAGCATGCAAATGGGATGCATCCGTAATTGAACACCATAGCGAAGATATTGTGAAATTTTTTTCAGGGAATGAAGCAGTTCTGTACCTACAGAGTTTTGCAGCAATAAAGAAGCAGAATGTTTTCATCTGTGTGATCTATATATCAGTTCTTCTTTATATCCTCTTTTATCTGACTGTCTGTCAGCATGGTAACATTGCATATTATCTTTCTTTTAATGTATTACCTCCTATAATGTTTTTGTCCTCACATTTCCTGCAATATTCTTCACCGGAAGGACAAATAGCAGTTCACCTGATTTACCACTTTTACAGGCAACAAATTAACCATAATAGTAGTGTCATGCACATTGCTTAAAAGCTCCTAAACAATTTTGCACATCTTAATGTTCCTTGAATTCATGCAAGCAGGTGCTGGTACAACTGCCGGTGCTTTTGTATAATCAGTGTATACGAAATACATTATATTATCAAGAACACATTCTCTTTATTAATTTTTCTATTTTGTTTTCGTGATTTCCATTGATTGTCAATGCTGCTAGGCATCCTAATACCCAATTAAAAAGCTTCTGCAGATATAAAGAGTTGATTCAAAATTGCAGAAACTTTTATTAACTGCAGCTATAGGTTCTTTTAATCATAAGCTCTTCGCTACGACAAAGGGGTTCCTAAATTGATTATTTGCAAATATAAAGCAACCTAGCTGGATGAAAATACTTCTCAGTAATTGCTCTAAGGTTTGTTGTATTTAATCAAGTCAGAATAATACGACACTATTTGCAGACAAAAACAATAATGGTCCATCTCAATTATTGAAACATTCTGGAAATCTTTGTAATTCATATAAACACTTGTTTGTAGCTTTGTCAGTGCCGTGATGTTTCAATCTTATCCTACAAGACAACGATGCTCACACGATGTGACATTTTCACGAGGTATTCTGTGTGTGCAGTCTGCAACTTAAAAGGAAGAGGTCGAGACACTGACCAAAATGGTTTAATATAAGTAGTTATCTACATTTCGGCTGCTCCACGGGAGCCTTGTTCACAAGGCTTCTTCCTTTTAAGTATGCATCATCCCAACTAGACGGGCTTCCGCCATACTCTCGACTTCATCCAGTCTGCAACTGTGCAATGTGCAATCATTTTCCTAAAATCTGATGTCGCCAAGATACACTTGGCGTGGTAGCATTGAAAGCATTGGCAGTAACGTTCTCAAAAATTTCATTAAAATACTCGAAGAAAAATAGAGGACCAAGGATGGATCCTTGTGCAAGCCTGCATCTAAGAAATGGCGTGAGCAGTTACGCCGTCAATGGGCACGAGTTGAGGTCTGCATGAAAGATAGACTTCTATCCAATGTAGTAATGCGGTGTTTTTTATATTTGCTTTAGCTTCAGTGACACTTTCGATGGTAAAGACGGTCGAATACCTTCTGAAAGTCTAGAAATATAATCTCAACCTTGCTGTGTCTGTTGAGGGCAGCTGCCCTATCATGGACGGTGCCGATGAGCTAAGTTATTGATGTAATAAGTCTGCGGAAACCCACAAGGTAGAGAGAAGTAATTACTTAAAGGGAAATGAGACATCCACGAAATCGTAGCAATTGCTACAAAGGAAACTCATACGGGTTACTCGAAAGAAAAGCCTCGCAGTTGAAGAAAAATTCGTCCTGGTCCGGGACACGAATCCGAAGCCACAGTCTTTCCGGAGCATTTTCCTTTAATTAATTACTTCTCTCTACCTTAGTGGTTTCCGCAGAACTATTACGTCAAACTCTTGCCTTTGCTTCAAGTTGCTGACAAATTCAACTTCGCCCTGCCATTTGCTTGCCGCCTGGCTAGTTCCAATGGCAAAACGGCTGCTCCTGAATGCTGGTGGGGCCGGGATCGAGTCCCGGACAAGGACGGATTTTTCTTCAACTGCGAGGTATTTCTTTCGAGCAACCCGTATGTGTTTCCTTTGTAGCAACTGCTATGATTGGGCGGATGTCTCATTTTCCTTTAATTAGTTACTTCTCTCCACCTTGCCGGTTTCCGCAGAACTATTACGTCAAACTCTTGCTTTTGCTTGGATTTGTTGACAAATTCGTCTTCGCCCTGCCACCTGCTAGCCGCCTCGTTAGCTCAGATGGTTCACCAATATCTCTAGGTGGCTTCGACTCGCACTAAAGCTTGTGGCTTGAAGTCTCACGTTCGCGATGGCAATAGGAATCCGTTTTCAAGACATGGCCGGTTCGCCCATATGTCCAATGGGTCTGACCGTCACCATAGATCGCGAATTCAATTGCCTTAATTAATTTCATCTTAAGTCTCTGTGCATTATTTACCTTTTACTCATTTAACAACACAGTTGTCTGAACTCAAAAATTGGTGGTGCGTCCACTATTTATAGATAATTGTAATGTTATGAGGAATTGCTCTGATCTTTGAAGTCCGATTATTTACGGTATGGTTAGTAAAATTAGTATCATCAAAGGTGGCACATAGCCGTTTACACATACCCAGTGAGGCAAGTTAGCGTCACAGAGGTTCATTGAAGGGCGGCCCATGCGGTCCACCGGTCGGCCCACCGGCCCAACCGGTTGATCGACTTCTAATTTTTCCCTACATTGCCAAGATTGTAACTGCACGCCAGAGTTAAAGGAATGCGCGATATTGTACAGGCACAAGAATGAAGATACGCGTCTTATGGTAGAGGCATGGCATATCTATGATGGTAGAAGTGCGGGCGTGAGTCAGCCTTCGATTAGTTTACATATGGAAGAGATTAAGTGCCTTAACAGCTATCTCTCACGTAGACCGGCACATGAACCAGACTGACACGTGGTGATACCATTCCAGAGCCTGTGCAAATGAGTTTTGTGTCTTCTTTCTTTCTTTTTTTGCCTCAGTGGTCCCGTCAGTTGATAGTCGGCGTTAGTGTTGTCCACTGCTCTTCTCTTGTTTCCTGTCTGCACCCCACCTCATCTTTTTGCACAATTAATCCTTACAATCTAGCTCAGCTTTCTGTCGTTCTAATCACAATATGGACGGTCGGAGGGCCCATAGGAGATCAACAAGAGGCATTATAGGAGGCAGTACATGCAGTAGCAATATACGCAAAGGCATGCAGACTACGTTGCACGCACGAGAAGTTGGAGCTTCTCATAATAGAGTAGTGCTCACGAGGACGATCAACAACTGAGGAATCAACCATCCACCTGTGAATGGGTTCCAGAGAAATCCCCAAGGAAGATAAATTTTGTGTCCTCGGCTTACAATTACAAAAGGACGGGGGCAAAGGATACACCGTACAGAAGTTACAATAGACGACCACGCAGGTCTTCAGCATGATGCAACGAATTAGCAGCAGGAAGAGGGGTCGCAAGGAACAGTACCTGATCCAACTAGTGCAGGCTCTGGTTGTGAGCTGCATTGTATACTCTGCACCATATTTAAATTTCAGCAATATGGAAGTAGAGGTACTCGATCGGCTGATACGCAAGGCGTAGAAGAAGCGCTCGGACTGCCACCCGGAACGGCTACTTTTCACCTGGATGATACAGGGCCGTACAACAAGACACAGGCAATTATAGAGGCCCACCTGGTAAACCGGAAAGAAAGCCTACAACGCTCAACAGCGGGACGCTGCGTCGTAAAACGTCTTGGATATTCCGTACGGACGGCCAGCGCACTGACAAAAATCACAACATGAATACAGGAAACTATGCACTTCTCACTAATTCCCAGAAACATGAACCCAAACTTCCATATCGTACGGAGACATGTCCGAGTGCAGGCGCTCACGAAGAAGTATGAGAACCAACCGAATGTCTTGTACGTAGACGCGGCCAGCACCGAAAGAAGCACCGCATTTGTCACCAGCGTAGTCGACAATCACGGGACCAAAATAAATGCGTCGTCAGTTTCCAGAGCGACTGCTGCAGAGGCAGAGGAACTCGCGATAGCGTTAGCCATCGCGATGAGACCACACTGGGAGTCCGTCATAGTTTTGACGGACTCTTAGACGGCACGCAGAAATTTTTCCAAGGCCAAGATTTTCAGGGCCGCTCATCGCATACTGATTGAGGTTCACCAGCTCCCTCCATACCTACATATCGTGAGGACTCCGGGGTATGAGTCCTTACACGGCAATCAGCAGGTACACGCGTACGCCTGAGCGCATGCGTACCGGTAGCCGCGAGAGGTTCCCGCCGAGCAGTTCCACCCCGAGCCCATTCCATTAACCTACACGCACATCCTACACCACTATCGCCTTTCACGAAGAACACTACCGCCTCCTCATAATGCTCTGACGCGAGAGGAAGCCCTAATATGGCGAAAACTCTAAACAAACACAAATCCGCATTTGAGTCTCCACCACTCCATACACCCTGCGCTGTATTCCTATAAACGCCCACACTGTGATCAATGTGCAACATTTTACCACATGGTATGCGCTTGCTCAAGCACTCCACAGCTCACACCCCTAACACACCTCACCACATAGTAATGGTAGGCAGTGCTGTCCAGCTTTGACTCGACGGACCAGCCCAACCTAGTCAGCTGAGCGAGAAGGGCAGCTAAGGCTGCTGGACTCCTGGACTGAGGTGAACACCCACTGCACAGCGGAAAGCTACCTACGCTTGTGTGCTCCTTTCTATAAGTTGACTTTCTCTCTTTATGCAAGAACGATGGCGCATCGTGGATACATTGGTCTTGTTGTAACATTGAGGGCAGAACCTTTCCAAGAGAAACGTCAAGAACCACTCTCTGTCGGGGCAAGTCACATCGACGTTAAGGTTACTTACAATGACGATGGGACAGGGACCCACCGGGGTTGCTTAGTGGCTATGTTGTTGGGGTGCTAAGGACGAGGTCACGGGATTGAATCATGGATACTGCGGCCGCATTTCGATGAGGGGAAATGCGAAAACATCCCTGTACTAAGATTTAGGTGAATGTTAAAGAGCCCGAGGCAGTCAAAATTTCCGGAGTCCCCCACAACGGCGTAAGATCGTGGTTTTAGGACGTAAAACTTTATAATTTTTTACCTATTGCATTAGGGTACACCATGAGTATCCAACGAATTGTGCCCATCACAAAGTTTTCAAGATCCCTCTTTGAGGTCCCCCGTCTCTGCGGCGCGAGCATCGGCACATTCCACGGTAAGGCTCTCGCTCGTCGTCGGTAATGCATAGGGCTCAACGACCGCGCTGTCGTTGTTTGCGCAGATCGCAACGCACCAAACCACCATCCATCACTGGTTTTGACACATATGCCGTCAAACGCACCTGAGGTACATACGTCAATGCGGTTTTGATTTATGCTTTCGATTTTTTAGCTCTATAGAAGCCGCCATCGTTTTTGCCTACGCGCACCGCGAAATGCTGGAAACTAGCCTAAGAATGCTCCGCTGTCATAAGGTAGGTTGGTTAGGATAGCAACCAGCGATGAAAAGGCGTCCACTTTGTTAAGACCGCAAGTGAAACCGACATACTTCCTGAGTAGGCTGCGAGAGGGCGGGTTATTTCAGCGAAGTTCTGCCAAAAACGGTGGAAGTTGGAGAATATGCCGAGAAAGATGTCAGCATCCCTGCCCGATGGCGGATGGCTAGCCCGCGGTTTATGTCGGGGTCTGGCTGCACGGCTGCATCGTAAACAAGGTGGCTGAGCGCGCAAATTAGACGGGTCCTAAGCAAAATTTCGACGATTTAAGCTCAAGGCGAGCATGGCGAAAGAGATCAAACACGATGCACAGGCAAGTGAGGTGGTTTTCAACCGTAGGTAAAACAATAATATCGACCAGGCAACATATGGATCCCTTGAGGCCCCGCAGAAGAGGGTCCATCACACGCTCGATAGCAGCAGGAACATTACATAGGCCACAAGGAATACCTAAATATTGATAGGGGCGATAAGGAGTCATGAATGCGGTTATATCTCATCTTGGTCGTCCACAGTGATTTTCTAGTACTCTGAATGCAAGTCCACTGAAGATGAATATCTGGCGCCGTCCAAGTAGTCGAGAGCGTCATAAAAACGCGGGAGAGGGGGCGCATTCTTCTTGGTCAACTGGTTGAGATGACGACGGCCTAAACGGAGTCTGGAGCCATTGTCCTTTTTGACAAGTGGGACGGCCGTGTTTTGGGCCAGCTTTCCGATGCACCGACCCCTGGACACCTAGTAGTATCAGGAACTCATTATCGCATCTGCCAGCACTTCTTTAGGCCTTGTCTGTACCATTATGTTAGGCATTACGTTACGGCTTGAGACCTCTGCAAAGACCTGCCCTATTGCCTGCAGGCAGCGTTCAGCCCATTCATACCCCTGAGGAAACCCCTGATGAATCATTTCACGGGTGGGACTGAATCTCTTCGGCGCTTTCCTTGTGTCAACCACTGGGAATGGATGGGTTGCAGTCACTACTGATGACGCAACACGGTATGCTGTGATACGAGCACTTACCACCAGCTCTACTCCTGTGTCTGTTTTCTCTCTTTAGGATGTCGTCCCGTGCTATGGGACTCATCGTTAGTTAATCACGGACTGCGCCCGCGGCTTCCAGTCTAAAGTAGTCCCAAAGCATTCTTTATTCATTTTAGATCAATCTCAAGTTCACCACAACGCACCATCTTCAGAGCCTCTCTGAATGTCTGAACCCTACTCTGCGAGATATGCTTGCTATGTATGTGTCTTAACACTTCAAGTGTGGCATGAACCTGCCTTTTGTGACCTTTCCTGCAGCTTCGCCTGTCACGACGCAGCAGGATACTTACCTTTTTACTCACTATTTGCATACCATCCATCATTGTCAATATTCTTGATGCTCCGTGATCGCGCATACTCATTCACTACCTATGCTCGTGATGCTCCTTCCCGTGCTGACACCGCCCTCCGGGTTGCCCGTACTCCCTTATCGGATTCGCAGGTTGATCAACAATTTCTTTACAAGCACCGCCACCAGAAGTCGCACTTGCCTCTGAGATCGCTCGTCTTGCTGGGGCAACGATCACGTCGCATTCACCTCAGCTGTAAATTATCTCGTGTTGGCCCTCCGCTAAATCCCAAGCCACTGTCTGCGACAATCACGACTGATAGTTCATGTCGCGCGCTTTAAACCTACTATTATTGACGCGAGCCCTAATTGCATCGGGACGATGTTCCTGGCGCCACCGGATAAGGTCACGAGCGGCGACCTGGTGGACGATGATGACGACGGTGATGTGGCTAGCTGGCAGGCACGCGCTAGCCCTATTGTTGCTTCATCGTTTTGCACATTGTCTTCTAAATATATCATATGTATATGGATTCTCCCCGTAAGAGTACAGGCATCAAACCATGCCCAATTCGCCATCTGACATTTAAGAAACCCGGTGACTGACCTTACGATATGTTTGTACTTCTTGGCTTGCATAGGCCCTGTGGAAGCGCGATGTAAGATACGCATGAAGAAAGCCCGAAATCTACAAGATCTTTCTTTGGGGAGTTTCCAACTGATACAAGAAATGTGTGGTGTTCACAAGTCGCTATAGAATTTCAAGGAGATGTAGAATGCGTGCGTGCGCTCCCCTGATTTTTGGGTATTTTCTGTAACGTATGGTGGTTTGGGTTTTTTTTTGTGCTGTTTCCGTGTGTGGTTGTTTTCATGAAATAAAGAAAAAAAGCGAATGTCGCGTGTCAGTAGAGCATTCGGCTGATCCGCCGGGGCGGCAGGCGAGGGTCGTGTCCCTTTACGGGATAGATAGATACGAATTTTTTAAGTGAGGTGGAACCTACTTCTCCAGGACCAGTTCAGCGGTTGACTTATCGACCGACGTGCCAGCCGACATATATACCGACGCAATTGAAACGACGGTATACTAGGCAAAGAAAGCTTCGCTTTAGATTGGTACATATGTCGCTAGAATTTTGGATAGTATTGCCGTAGTGTTTGAGTACCCCATACTGAGCACGTGCTAGAGGACGAGTTGGTTATGCATGATTGCAACGAAGGCGCCAAATAAAACAACGGACGAAGAAAGGAGACACGAGGCAACCACGATGTTGTCTCGTGTCTCCTTCCTTCGTCCGCTTTTATTTGGCGCCTTCGTTGTAATAATTACCCCATTATGATAATTAAAAAAAATTAAATTATGGGGTTTTACGTGCCAAAACCAATTTCTGGTTATGACGCACGTCGTTGTGAAGGGCTTCAGAAATGTAGACCACCTGGGGTTCATTAACGTGCACCTACATCTACGTACAGGGGTGTTGTCGCATTGCGGCCCGACGGAAATGCGGCCGCCGAGGCCGGGATTCCAACCCGCGACCTCGTGTTCAGCAGCCCAAGCCCATAGCCGCTGAGCAACCACGGCGGGTGCTGATAATTTATCAGTTCTTCTATATGTATGATAAGCAAATGGGATTTCAGGGTAAAAAATAAAATGCTCTTTACGCAGCGAGAAATTAATCTTTTTAATCTTAGTAAATTTAACTATAAACATACATTTTCTAAAATACCTGGCTACAATATATATTTTATTTCCACCAAAAATCAGATGTTGATTGAGGTGTTCCAAAAATACTTGCTGAGGAAAGCTCTGAAGCGCATATTCAGCCTGAATATTTGGACGAAGCTGCCATATCAGAGAATGTATTTGAAATACAGCTCAAGTTGCTCTTCACAACATGTAACGGGTTACTTGGCCTAATTTACACAAACTTGATAAAATGCATTCTAATCAACGCAAAAAAAACAATCCTGATGACAAATAACATTGTCATGAAGGAAAATAATTTTTCTTAATGCCCGACAGTGACAGGCCTAACGAAAATAAATATCACGGTTACACACACCTACCATGACTGTGGTAATCGCCTAATTTATTTTTGCCGTGGTGTGCGTCATGTACTAAGATCGAGAATCTCTCAAGATTATTTTTCACGTTGTTCAAATCTGATCAGTAAGTGGCTTTTCACAGTCTGTAATATAAGCACTGTCCTATCGACGTGAGGGTTGGTGCGAACAGTTCAGGATCAAGTTCGCTTCAAATATTTATTTTAGAATTTATTGGACTCAAACTTTTCGCAGCTAATCAGCAAAATGTTTGAGCTGGCACTGTTCTGTAATGAAATTGTATCTAGTTTTTCCGAAGCCAACTGTGATTTTGTAGTTACAGTTGGCCAAGCTACCGCCTTCCTTTCCGGCGCGATATATTGTATAAAATGCTCGAAGAAAGTTAATTGAGAGACTTAAAATTTCAGTTCCCTGCGTGGTTTTTGATTAAATATAAGGAAATGATCACTAACGCATATTCAGCAAGCACTTGTCACTTGTGAGCCACTTCCGTTTTCGCAAAGACCAGTGCGTTAGTGTTTGAAAATACTGGATGACAATAACTTTGCAACACTATGTTTTGCCAGAAATTGTCTCATTCGGACTGATGGCTAGGCTGCTTTTTCAATTTAGATTGCGCTGTAATCCTGCACGCCTTTAAAAGCTGCAAAGCTGAGGACTCATAAGAATGTGTTTTAAATTCTTCTATTGGTACTGTGACATTTCTACGGTGTATCTACCTTGATGACGCACATACTTTTGTTGAAACAGCATGATATATCTCTACGTAGGCTGGAGGAATAAAATTTTTGGTGTCGTCTCGCACAGGGACGCCGAAACGCAAGCAAAGCTGAAAATTAGTATGCGATTGACATTTTTTTTGTGCGGTTACACTTTAAAACTAAGCGCTTCTGCTTATGTTCCAAGATATTTTGTCTTCTCGTATATTTACTAACTAGAAGAATATCGCAGGCAAACATCTGAAGCGGAGAATCCATATGAAACAATTACTCGCCGAGTTTGCTCTCCGGCAAGGGTGCCAGCATGCTGAGCAAGATGTCGGGTTTCATATTCTCAAGTGCAGCGGCCACATTGAAATAGAGGAGGAACAGAAATGCACGTTGTACATTGCGCTCGGTTTCTGGTAAAAAAATTCAGGTTGCCAAAACTGTTCCGATGGACACCCGCCCTCTCACCACTGTTATCCTACACAATCACGTCAGTTCGGAAACTGTTCGAAATAGTTTGAGATGCAGTTGCAATCTAAGCTGCTTAACACGACATTACTTAACGAGCTTTTCTGTGGCGCGCCGATTACCTTAGCTAGTTGCATAGGCAAAGAAATGGAAATAATGGCGTTGGTAAGATGGGGCGGGCTCCTTGAGTACAACGAGTAATTTATTAATCTTATCAAATATTTCGAAGACGTCGATATCAATGCGAAGCCTTGTTTTCTCCTTCCCTCGAATTTACCAATGCGGCTGCTGCTGCTGGTGGCGCAGCCTTGCGCTCCGCATCGGGGGTGGGGGTGACTGCGAGCGTGTATGACGTACATGGTGGTAGGTACGTGGGAGAGGCGTACCTGAGCGTCACGAAAACGCACCTTGCAGTTCTCTGGCCGTTGTCACAATGCCCTCCGGAACTCCCTCGCCATCGACACGGTGCCCTCTGGACGGCTCTACTTATGCGTCAGTGCCTCGTACAACACTTAAGGAAACTGCAGCGTTTACTTTGCATTAACATGCAAAAGACCAGAGGGGATCTAGTATGGTCGAAAGAGGAGATACGGAATACACAATGCTAGCGCCCTGAAGAAATGATTGAATAATAGCTCCTTTTCGCTCGGGGCAGCTTGCATACATGGGACGATCGCGGCAGAAGGCAAAGCCGCCGTCAAGAAACATGGTTTTTTTTGGGTCTCTTCCATAAAAGAAACATTGCTGGCAGACATGGCAACAGTTGTGGACAAATGATATTATACGGCACCTTTCCGGTATTTCTGAGAAATAAACAGTGCCATTTTGTACATGCGGGCAATTGACGCTGCACGTAAGGACACAAAAACTCACTAAAGCACCGCACCGTCATGGCAACAACACACAAGTGACTTACCAACAAAACAGTTCTTCAGCCACGATGCGATGCACTGGCATGATAGAATGACAGTGCTATCTCACACTCTACGAACAATGGCGTCCAACATAGCCTCTGTATATTATGTGGACAAACACAAGTGACTCCCACAAGGTGCCATGTAACATCACGTCGCGGCTGTCGTAGGCCATCAACATCACGGCCAATTATCGTCAATGAACGGAAACAGCACAAAAAGCTTCGCTAACATTGATTTCGACAGTGTGTGGCATCTGCATAAAATTTTATTGCTGGCGTCGCGAACTTGGGTCCCTATCACGTAAAAGTATTCCAATATGTATTTGTTCCAATCTCCGGACGTCAAAGTTGTGTAACCGCCGACGCAAGCATTGACCGGTCACCCGCAGGGTTGTCTGAAGAGGCCAATCAAACGCTATCCTCGTTTATAGGAGGTAACTTTTGTTTTCTAGAAAAACGAATAACATTGCCTACACTGAGTGGCTTGTCTTTTCTAATTATCTGACAAGAGGCGAGGAGCACGCTCAAGTGAAGAGGGATTTGATGGGGCCGAGCCATTGCACTGAAAAGCGATAACCAGATAAAGAGGGTGGTGCCGGCGTCTGCGATTGGTCCGCTTTCCCTTACTTGAGGTGGCTGGTCGAAAATCGCGGCCCCATGCAACGGAAGCTTAAGAATGACGCTGAAACGGATCCTCACCAAAGAATAGTTGGCAGAATGAGGTCGTAAACGTGCCGACAGTGCTCGAAAAAGGTTACACGGCCACGCAAAAGTTTTATTGTAAGCAAATAAACCCATGCTCTCCGGCAGGTGCGATTCGCCAGTGCCGGAGCGATCGGCGGTAGCCATCTTATGTTCCTTTCGGAATGGAGAAGCCTGCGGCTATTAAGAAGAAAATTCAGTTTGGTCGGCATATTAACGCATCTTTAACGAGTACACGTCACTCTGACGTGGTGAGCTTCTGCGGTTTTGTGACGTCACGTGACAGGCAGGTGAAGTGGGTGCAGCCCGAAAACTTTTGACCAATAGCCGAGGGCTGATGGCGAAAAGAAATCGAATCAGAAATAACTATTTTTCTTTCGTTCGGTGAAATCATGCATAATCAGTGCGACACGTCATATTAGATGAAGAGCTATCAAGGTTTTCGTGACGTCGCGTGACGGACAGGTGAAGGGGGGGTAGTCCAAAAAATGTTTTGGCCGATCGCGTAGGGGTGATTGCAGAATCGGAATAGAAAAGTTTGGAATAGTTTTACGTGATAGCGCTCTTGGTCTCCACTATTGAATAGAAATGCCGAATGTTCAATTTGCTCAATGCTTAATGTTCGCTGTCTATTCCTTGCAATCACGGCACAGTAATGGCAAAAATAAGTCGCGTCCACAAACGTGTGCTGCGTGACTGAACGGGTTATTGTAAATCCAGCAAAGTTTAACGACCCGGGCTGAGGTCTCCCATAAGAGGCCTTCGAGGCGTTGCCTCGTCGCCACCTCTCGGGCCCACTGGACTGCCGGTCGAAATGCACCTGGAGTGTCTATATAATTTCTATCGCAATAAAAAATGACAAGGTGTGTCCGGCGGCGAGGTTATAACCTAATCAACACAAGGCTATAAGAGCTAGTTCGCGTTGTAAGGAAATTACCACTGCCGCAAGGGGGCGCACGTCTCAGTTTTCGTTCTATAATATCTAAGGTCCTTGCGTCCATAGCAACGACTGTATCAACGTGAACATTCTATGAACAATCTGCTGCGGATGTCACACCTAAGTACTGCGATTTTTGCTTCGCTCTATTACGGCTGATGACATACTCAGAGTGTAACTTGGGCTTTTTACGTGTAAAAGTAATATGTAGGCCTCTTTTAGTATGGAAGTTTATTCTCCATCTTGAACACAATTCAAGAACACATGCTAAGTTATTTCGTAACAAGGCAACGTCACCTTTTCAAATTTTTCTATACAAAACCCGATCATCGGTAAGTGCACGTGTAACAGTCGTGAAATTGGAAATCAGTAAGCTTCTGCTGGCAGAAATGTTAACGTTTTGAAAGTGCCATTTAACACTTGAAACTATTTTCAGTGCTTCCCATAAAACAATCTCTGATGCAATGGCTTAGTTGGTCTTTCTGGTTGCCCTCTATCGTTCACTTTAAGGTGAATGTCGTTATGAGGATGTTTCTTTCTGTGCGTGGACACCAAACTCTAAGGTGACAATTTTTTATTTTTCAGTATTATAAAAATCATCTCGGGAATAATAAGAACGGCCAGCATGTGCTCGATTGTGTACAATTTAATATATTAGAAAACAATTTTTATCGCACAATTGCTGATTTGAAAATGCCCACCAAGAGCGGCATAGATAACCTCTGAGTGAAGCAAATCGTGGGCGCTGTACGTCAGGCAGTTCAAGCAAAGCATCAAAGCGCTGAATTCCACACACGAACTCACACGTCAACGGCTCGGATTCCCAGACTTCCCGAAGTTCGTCGATGCCGAGGCTTCGTGGAAAACCCGCATTCGCGTCTCTCCGACGTCTTTCGGCAGACGCCAGTGCAGCTGCTGTGAAAGCGCGTCGCCGCCAGGGTCTTTAACCTCACACTTTTTGCTCCCAACCATGAGGTTTTCATGGTGCCCATCACGAGGAGTTGCGGGAAGGCCTCTACATTGCACTTATAGATTTTAATATTGAAATAAATTACTTTTTCGTCGTCTGCTGTCTGTAATATTTCGGGAAAATGTTCCTAGTAAGCACGCAAGGCCTATGCCGCAGTCAAGTCAGCGTCTGAATTTGGTATCAGCCCTAGCTTAAGTGATTCCGACGGTTGTGAATTCATCCTAGGACAAAAACGTTCTTTAACCTACATTCAGCAACAGTTCCACTTAAAGTGTGGTTACAAGAGAAGAAGTCGCAGTTTCGCCAGAAAGGGGAAGCACCAATTGCGATAGCAAATTAATGGATAGCTGTACGAAATAAGGGTAGTAGCTTTAGCGCCCGCATAAACATGTAAAACATTCGATTACCAACTAAATTAACAATGATAGAATGTGTGAGCATGAATGAACGAGGGCGTAGGTAGATATAGACACACAAAGATAGCGCTGTGTTTGTGTGTGTGCTTCTTTCTACGTCCGTGTTCAGTAGCGCTTACACATTCTATCGTGGATTAAAACCACCAAGCTCGTCAACGTGTTTTTAACTAAATTAGCAAGCATGGTGTGACGTGTGCACAGGTAAACATGAACACATCTCACTCGATGAGCGCGGAAATTCACTGTGAAAATGCTGGAGTGAGGAATCGCGGCAGCAACAAACAAATTGACCTCCGCGCATCTTCTTTTTCTTATTTCTTAATACTGACAGCCGTATAGGGCCATAATAGGAGTGGAAAAAGATATAAATAAAACAAGCAATGGCAACACACGCGATTTATGCAGAGCGAGGAGTACGTATGACAAACATCTGAGTATAAAGTACAAAAAAATTGGTAATACGGAAAGCAGGAACACCAATAATGTCCCTTGAGGCATGTAATAATAATAAGAACATACACAGATAATAATAAGAAAATAATAATAAATATGTGAGAATAATTAACGCAACGCCCGCTCAGTATAAATAAAAGCATCTAAATTACTCAGAAAATTATTAAAAGACGCAGACTGAACTACGAAACCGGGAAGCATGTTACAGTCTCTTATCTCTCTAGGAAAGAAGCTATATTTAAATGTATCATTACGGGTTAGTGGAGGGGGAATATACATGTTGTGACGGTGTCTAGAAGATGTAGATGCCATTCGGACTGTGCTCGGGGCCCGCAACGTTGCAGCGCGTGATGGACACGGTGTTAGCAGAGTTAAAGTCGCTGACCTGCCTCGTCTACTTGGATGACGTCGCCGTTCTTCCTGAGAGTTTCGACTAGCACTTGACAATCAAAGAAATCAAGAGAACCAAGTCAATCAAGACAATCAAGTCTTACGGAATCACTTTGAAGCCAAAAATGTGCCACTTTAGGTAGGAAGAGCTGCTGTTTCTGGCACACGTCATGAGCAAGTATGGAGTACGCCCCGTCCCGCAGAAGGCAGCCGCCATCGTAAAGTTCCCACAGCCCGTCGCCAAGAAGGCAGTGCGTAGATTCCTTGGCATGTGCGCTTACCACACTAACATTGTCAAGGACTTTTCACGCATCGCCGCGCCGCTTACACATCTGACAAAAAGTAACGTCGAGTTCAAGTGGGAAACGCCGTAGGCCGGTGCATTTCAAGAATTCAAACGACGCATGCAGTCACCGCCCAAACTTGCGCACTTTGAAGAAGACGCCGATACGGAAATCCACATTGACGCCAGTAGCATAGGCTTTGGCGCCATCCTAGTCTAGAGGAATGATGGACTTGAATGGGTGATAGCTTGCGCTAGCCGGTCACTGTCAAAAGGGGAACGCATTTATTCGACAACTGAAAAGAAATGCCTTACCTTCATATCGGCTACAGCAACAAAATTTCGCCCTTACTTAAATGGCCGACCATTCAAAGTCTTATATCATCACGCTTTGTGTTGGCTAGTAACCTTAAAGGATGCTTCTAGACGCCTAGAACGGTGGAGCCTCAAACTGCAAGAATATGACATCAAACGTTTTTACTAGTCTGTCTAATGAAAACTGTCTAATGCCCACTGTCTGTTTCGTGCTCCCGTGGACCCGCCGCCAAAAGATGCCTATGACGAAGACACCTTTTTAGCAACAATAGAAGTACAGACAACTTTGTCCCAAAGATATTTTGGTGCTTGTAGTCTTCCTTCTTCTTGTGAATTGACGTCCTGGTAAAAAAAAAAAAAAACTTTTCGCGAGCCCGTGCATGCTACCTCCTCTTTTTGCCTGCAGCACTCCGGTCCGAAGTCCTGCACGCCCTGGAAGCCGATCAGACTACCGGACACGTCTGGTTTTCCGGTACGCTTGCAATATTAGAAGAGAGGTATTACTGGCCATGCCTGACCTCCGGTGTCGCCCGTGACGTGAAGACGTCCCGTGACTGCCAACCACGCAAGACGCCGCCAACGAGGCTAGCGGAATTACCACAGCCGATCGAGCCACCTTGCCAACCGTTTCAGCAGATCGGGAGGGACTAGTTGGGACCCTTTCCGATGTCAACATCTGGAAACAAGTGGATCGTGGTGGCAACGGGTTACCTCACCGCTTCGCTGAAACGAAAACTCTGCCGCGAGGTAGCGCAGCCGAAGTGGCGAAATTCTTCGTTGAGAACATCCTGCTGCGACGTGGTGCCCCATAAGTCCTCGGTCTGTGATGGCGAACAGGATTGTTGTCTGTTCCTGTTCGTCCTGTTCGCCCAATCCTGTTCACCCGAAGCGATGGCGAACAGGATTGTTGACTAGGGCTTCACCGAGAGATGGCAAGGTAGCCGGTGATATCAGGAGGGCCTTCACCTTGCTTCGGGCGCGGATTGTTGACGGCGAACCCTAGTAGTTCCATTTCGTGAGATGGGCACCGATGGTAGACGTTGCCCGCTTGTTCGCAGTATTATCAGAGTGGACAATGGTCGTAGGCACGCGAAACGTCGGTTTCCTTGGAATGCGGCACTGAGCAACGGTCGGACGTGCTGGCAGCGGCGGCGGCGTACGACGGAATTGCGGTGCTGCGTGGCCTTGTTGCAGGCGCTACACTAAACTACAGCCTGATAGTCCTGGTCAAACAATGCCATTCGCACAAAGTTAAGTTGGGGAAGAAAAAGCAAGGAAACAGAGGGCAGTAAACATTGGAAGTAAGAGAGGAAGACTAAGACAGGAGAAGGGGAAAGGAAAAGCTGACTGCTGGTTTGCCCCTGGTGGGTCAGTCTACAGCTGCTGTCTGCTTGACGTGGAAGACCAAGAGGTGAGTTGCGTTTGACAAAAGGCTATAAAGGTTCAAGCGCTCTGCGCCGGCTCAACCACCAAGACCGGCTTTTCCTTGGACACTGCTAAGCAACGTACGGCTACGCTCGGGATGATCCAACTTCCATGTCATATACCAAACGGCTTTAGACGCAGACGCCCCCGCTTAAGCAGGCACCCCTGCTGTGATTATGATGACGATTTCTATGCTCTCAACGCCTATCCAAAACAAGGGATTGCGAATAAGCGGGCGTTACAAATAGTGCACGTAATAGTTCTTCGAGATGCTTGCCGCGTGTTGATGACGATTATAATTTGCTGCTATGAGAAAAGCAACAAAGAGCCATCGGTCAAGAAGCATGCGCTCCCGATGATAATTTCCGTACGATGCCCTATGGCCAGAACAGGTGAATAAAAAGTGTTGGTGTGTGAAAATTAACTATGAGTATTTCCTTAGAATGGCACATAAGCGAAGCGGGCGATCGGCCAGGAAGTCGCCGGTACATTTAAAATACATAAGAATGAATGAGAGAACGCACGTCTGTATATAAGATTTGTAACATTTTGTACTATGGGTGAATTAAAGCACATAAGCGTGCCAGTTCGCTTTAGGCAAAGGAGGAAGAATTGAAATGTTTAAATTTTCAGCATTTGATCTAACGCTTCATGCACGCTTCGCTTCACATAGATTCAAACATGTGCGTAGGATCTGCATATTCTTTTCTTTCTTGTTGCATTATTTGGCAAAACTTAGTGTTGCACACTCACATCCAATTGCTAGCACACTGCCGAAGGACGTCCCCCATTCTCAAGCAGGTTTATGTGCCTCATCTCAAAAGAAATTTATTAATGTACTATGCGCCACCAGTGCCTCCAGATTGGGTGGTGCATACGATGCTCCTATTTTCTTGTGAAGAATATTAGAGCACAGCAAGCCATAGCTCCTCCCGACTTAATGGGCTCTACGTAAATAATTTTATCTTTCTTTTTACCGAGGACGTCACTGCATTCCAGAGAATTATCGCACAGCAATGTAAGAAATTTGAAGGGCTTGTCAGATTCACTACACGCGCACACATGTTCTGGCGTATAAGATTGATCATTTCATTTATCTGCGCTGTTAAATAGTTTAGAGCATGTATAAAAGCTTGAACAGAATCAACTGGGAACACCGCTTCACAAACTCAAGGGGCGAGTTCCTGCAGAAGCCGTAAGTAGGAGGTTCTTTCGAGGACTTTATATTGCGATAGCCGGATTAGCGCTTTTGCTGCATTCTACATTTATTATTGTGTCCTTACCTCGTCTGGGTTGGAGCAAGCATTGCTGCTCACAGACGATCCCGCTGTACTTGACAATGCAAGTAAATGGCTGACAAGGCACTATCCGTAATTAACTTTCTCGAATATGTTCGGAGCGGTTGTTGCCGTGACGTTTGACGCACCTTGGCTTCTTTTCTGGGTCCATGGTATCCCTCGCCAGGACTAAGCTGCCGTGATTCACGTCTGCAAATGTTATTTCCTAAACTAACATTACCAACTAGAAAGAACTGCGCGCACGAAAAACAAATTCAATACTACTAAACCAACTTGTCCACCCTCGCTACAATCCTCACTATCCACTGGACGAATAACCTCGGCCCTTGCAGGCCACTCGCCTCGCGCGCATACATTTGCCTTGATTGAGCCCAGCAGTCTCCCCGCTGATTGTTATCGGTATTGATTCGTAAAACGTTTGTCACGCTTGCTGTGATACGTGCGAATCGTCATGAGACCAGTTTGCTATCGCATTAACGGCAGCTTCGTAAGGTGGCGGCTGCTGTATATTATGCTTTGATATCAAAATATATTATATCAAAGTTATAAAACGATTTGATTGGGTGCACGATGTAGATCTGGAGCATGTCTGTTTGCTTGCATGGGCTCAATATTATAAGCAAGGAAAGACAGGAAACCTTGGGCGACAGTAGGCAACCATATGTCTCCCCGAAGCTGGGTTGTTTGCTAATTTCAAATTGTAGGATGGTTTTGATATAAAGAAGCTCCTCATCACCAAGTGACGGTTGGCGATTATTTTCAGGCTTCAGTGCCGTTTGGTGAATTCTATACATGCCTTTCACTGGCCTACCTATATCTCTACTTTATTTTGACAAACGTTCGCATTCGCTCCCATGTTCATGAATCCGTTAACGACACAGCTCCATGTTTCGGAGGCATTAAGTTGAAAACATCTGCCAAACTAAAAGATAACCAGTTCGTCGCACGGACCTTATAGCCAAATAATGCCTTTAGTTTGCTTGGTCAGAACTGTAGTGCAGCTTGCATGGTTTCCCTTAAGCATGCTGGAAGACGGTACTCAACGCTGACAATCCGATCCCTACGGTGATAACCGCGGATGTGTATTCTCAGAACGTATGGGGAGAAAAAGGCACTTGAAAACAGACTTAACAAACGGTGCTCTGTAACAAGGGATAGAATTTTGAATTTTTATTTTGAAGATACCTAGACTACAATATTTGACTTTTGTTTCAACGATAAGTTCCGGTATATATCGATAAATATATTCCCCACACGATTTTCAGCGACTTTTCTTGTTTCATAAAATTTGAGCTGATCGTACGTTCTTGTATTCGGTGAGTATGTGGTCCACCAGTTCTTGCTCTTGCACATTGTGCTTCGCTTCGAATAGTTGAACAATAAAGCGTTTGAGAAGTCTGTACCAAGTTTACAACGCCAAGGGACATTTTGACTATGCAGACATTAGGAAATTCCAGCGTATATAGAATGAGGGTAAGTTTGGAAAGTAATATGATTGAAGAGTTGAAGAAATACCTTGAAAAATATTTCGGCTGTAGACATCTCGGGATGACTGCCGACATGAACGCGATTAGCAATAAAGCAACGTAGCGACACATCGTATTCCCAACACCAAAACGCGCCAGGTATGGGAGAGAGAGAAGGTATTTCGAATCTCGGTAGGTCGTAGGTCGTATCATTTCGTATCAGGCCTCTGCAATTCCAGTGTAATTTACGCTATGATATCGATACGTTTTGAAAAAAAAACTTATTTCTAGGTGACAAGTTCGTCAGCTAAACGACGATGACTGTTGTGTGTTTCACGTAACCTTCTCGATGGCGAGAAATGGGCTTCGGCCTCCATTTCCTCATCTGCAGGGAGGTGCCACTGGATGTCTGGACAGTCTGCTCCATAAAAGAGGCTCCCCCATCCCTTGAGTATCCAACAAACAGGCTTCCATATATACAGCACCACCAGGGCGCTGTGTAAAGCCGATTTTCTGCGCGACTGATGGCTTCTCTACCAAAGGGTCGCTCCTCGCCCGCGTCATTGAAACCTGCTCAGCCTTTATATAGCGCTGGCTGCTACCAGCGCTGGTCGGCGATTGCAGGCCTCACTGGGAAGAGGCACTCTTTGCTTATGCCATGTCGTTTTTTGAAGGGCGGACAACGGCTACCAGGTCCTGCTACCTTCGACGTGTCATGTATAAAAGCCGACGCAATTGACCTCCAGATCTGAGTTTGTACAATTGCCGACTCTCATACCAGGACCATGAGGTGGGTCTATGTGCCGAACGGCACCACTGACGCTAACATAGCGGGGTACGGCTATAGGTCAGTGGGTGAGTCATGATTTGGGATGTTACCGCAAGGAACACCCGAGACGAAGAGAGGGACAAAACCAAGCGGTACTGACAACTGATCGTTTAATGAAACGAACGCCGAGCTTATATAGATCAGACTCACCTGCGCACTCGAAAAAGGAATTAAAAATTTAATAAAACCATAGAGCGAACTTCAAGAAGGGTGCGGTGCACATGCTAAGCTTGAGGCTAAAAACTACAAAAGCACCGAGCATGAAAAGAAACACAAGTTCTTTCCGAGGAACAGCAAATCACATCGAGTTAGCGCAATCATCATCCTTAAAGCGTCGCATTGCCACTGCCTCTACAATGTCTATTTACAGGTGACAATTATTTCTGCCGATAGTCTCAGTCCTTGATGACAAAGAAGAGGAGCCCAAGCAACTATTTCAATGAATAGCCAAGTTGGACCCTCCAGCAGCCCCCAGAGAACTCCCATGCTCATGCAAGTAAATGTTGCTGCACCTACTGGTTTGTCGGATATAGTATCTGCCACACAGAACTAGAATTTTATAAATGAGAGGTGTCATGGAAGACACTATTTCAGTACAATGTCACAAAACCAGAACGGGTGATCGGCTAGGAAGTGGCCAGTACTTTTAAATAAATAGGAATAAGTAAGAAAAAGTAGGTCAACATATAAGACTTCTCACATTGCGTAGTACGGCTGAGTGAAAGCACACGAACGCGCCAGGTTCCTTTAGGCCAAAGATGAAGGCTCAAAATGTTTAAATTTAGTGCATTTATTTAAAAGCTTCATGGAGGTTTCGCGCAACATAGATTCTGCCTCCCCCCCCTACACTGTATGCTTTGGAACCGCACATTCGTTTCTTTCTTTGTTGCATTATTTGACATTGGTTACTGCTTTGCCCACTGACATCCAACTCCCAATACACTGTCGATTGAAGTTTACCATTCTCAAGCAAGTTAACGTGTCTTATCTCAAAACAAATTTATCAGTGTACCATGCGCCACATGTGCCTCCACATTGGGTGGTGATCATTCACGACTCAGTTCATACGATGTTCTCTCATTCCTAGTTTAGAATAACAGGGCGGAGCAAGCTACAGCTGAGGCTGATTTGTCGGGCTTTCTGCGAAGAATTTTTGTTCTCGCTTCCTCCCGAGCATGTTACTGCGTTCCATACAACTACCACACAGAAACGTGCAAAAACTTAAAAGCTAGCCAGATGCAGCATATGCGTACACTTTTTGTGCTTACGCATAAGCTTTATCACTGTATTTGGCTGCGCTCCTAAACAGTTCTAGAGTATGTTTAAAGCTTGAAGAGAATCAACTCAGAACACTGCTTCACACTCTCAGTAGAGGATTTCCTGCAGAAACCGTGGTTCAATTGAGAGCGTCAGATTTTGAGAGTAATTGGCTCTTTCGCTGAATTCGCCTTTTAATATTGTGTCGTGACCTCGTCTGAGGTGGAGCAAATATCGCTACTCGCGCACAGTCCAGCGGTACTCGACAATGCAAGTAAATTACTGGAATGGTACTATCCGCTAGAAGCTTATATGGAGATGTTCGGAGCGGTTCTTAGGACGTTTGAAGCGCCTCGGTTTCTTTGTTGCGTTATGGAACCCCTCACAATGCAGAAGTTGCAGTGATTGATGTGTCTGAATCCATTTACTAAACGAACCTTTCGAATTGGAAATACGCGCGCGCACAAATAACGGTTTCAATACGACTAAACTAACACGTCCATTCCTGTTACAATTGCCACTGTACACTGGTCGAATAACCATGGCCTTGGTGGCACATACGCCTCACGCGCATTCGCTGGCCTCGATGGAGTCCAGCAATACCCCCGTTGATTGTTCTCGGATTTGACTTGCAAAACTTTTGCGACGCTTACTCTGATAAATGCAAACAATCATGTGACCAGTTTCCCATCGCCATCAACGCAGCTGCTTCAATTGGCCGCTGCTGCTTTTTCTGCTTTGAAATAAAATATGGATGGCACGTCGGCGATCCCGACACATTGTAGAACACGCTCATAAGGTGCACCGCGTATATTTGGAGAACTTCATTTTGCTTGCATTGCTTAGATATTATAGGTAATGAAAAATCGGAAATCTTGCGCGACAGTACAGAACCGTATGCCTCTCCGAAACGGTTGGCTACGGTACCGAACTTAAAATATAAGATGTCTGTGGTGCACAGAAGCACCTGAACACGAAGTGACGGTTGGCGTTATTTTTAGGCTTCGGTACTGCGTGGGGAACGCAATACATAGTTTTCAGTGGCCATGGCATCTATATTCCATTCATACAAAACATATACAGTCGCTCCCATTTTCATGAATTCATTACCGACACAGCTACATGTCCCTGAAGCATTCATTTGGGAACGCCTGCGAAATGTAAAAGAAAACCATGTCGTCTCGTGGAACTTATCGCCAAATAATTACTTTCGTTTGTTTGCTTAGTCTTATGATCCATCTTGTGCGGTTTACATTTAGCATGCTGGAAGCCAGGACATAACGCAGATAGTCCGACCACTACGGTGATATTTGTCGATCTATATTCTCCGAACACATAATCAGAAAAGGGCACTTGAAAAACGCACACAAACCACGCCATTCTATAAGAAGGGTTAGTGATTTCGATTGTTATTTTCAAGAAATCTGGAGTACTTTAATATATTTTTGTTTCTATGGAAGTGACGGTATGTATCAGTGAATATATTTACCTACACAAATTTCCAACGACCTTTCTTGTTTAATAAATTTTGATTTGATTGTAAGATTTTTTTCTTCGGTGAGTATATAGTTCACCAATTTTCGCTATGGAACACCGTTGTTCCCTCCAGTAAGCTGAGCAATAAAGTTTTTGAGTAGCGGTGTTTACAAAGTTCACAACGCCAAGCGACGATTTAGCTAGGCAGGCATTGAGAAATTGTATTGCATTTTCGAGTTCGAATACAATGAGACTGAAATGGTATAGTAATATTGGCACAGAGTTGCGCAAATACGTGGAAAAATATTTAGGCCGAGGCTATCTAAAGATGACTGTCGACATTAGTGTGATAAGCAATAAAGCAATGTAGCGAGACACCATATTCTGCATGTGCAGCATCATATGCAGCACCAAATGCAGCTTCAACTGCAGCTGAGCTCCTCTCTTGAACTTCCTTAAACACGCTGCGCCATCTAGCGGTGCTAGTGCAAGTCATACGTGTAGAGGGTGTTTCAAAATATAAAGATAGCATTGTCTGCATATGCATGACCTCGGTATGATTCGGCCCAGCATCAAAGAAACTTGAAACGACTTTCTTGTCACTAAGGAGCGGCACATACCCAGGGGGACACACTCAATGAGTAGTCAGTGACAAAGTTTGGCGCCAAATAGGTTATTTGAATAGTAGAACATACACAGTGCCACATACTCGGTCACTCTAGTAAGCTAGTCTGAACGTTGGTTTGAAAACCGGCTCCTCTATACATTGGCGTATACACAACTTTAAACCAATGTTTACACAGGGACTCAAGTTGGCGTGAAAACCGTTTGGTAGAAACAGGCAAACATGCCCGAGAAAGTTGAGGTTCACAAACAATGCTACATAAGGAATGCTAATAAAAAGAACAAATACTGGTATGGCGACAAGTGATGTTGACTTGCTCCAGGTGCCTTGCATTGAAGCGCATCTGGGCTTGCCACGTGAAGTCAGTCGCACGCTTACCTCCGTGATAAATTTGCTTTTAGTGACAATTTCTCACCAAATTCAATTTCTGAAACAGAACTTCACCTAAGATTTCTGTCTTTTTTATGGTTTTGCCAAGAACACCGGAATAACACTTAAAGAAAACGAACTTAACGGGCGTTGTGCTGTTGCCCAATATAGCACATTTGTTACAAAAATAGGATTTAGAGCAGTTGAGTACTTTACTATAAAAGGAATACGAGTATAATAAAGGCAATTTGTCCATTCATCCCTACCAGGCGCTCAAGTGTCCGGGTACCATGGAGCTTCCTGTAGCTGCGTTGATATTCGCAGCATACATTGCAATCGTGGCACATCCTGCCACAGGCATGGTTGATCTCCTATTAGGAAAAGATGATGAATGCCCTGTAAGGTACTCCGACGGTAAGTGTGCAATTGTGCACCCATGCTATTCATCGATTTTACTGAGTTTCAATTATACTTCAAAAAGAATTCCAACCACAATGTTACTAAGATACCCACGCACGTTTTAACATATTTAGGCACATTCAATAAGCTGATATTACTGTACCCAGCAGCAGTTCATGCTAGCATGAAGTTATCGCCTATCACAAGTACGTAACGACAGCTGTTGAACTTATGCATGGCCTGGGTACAGCCAAGGTGTAGTCGAAATATTGGGCCAAGCATACTAGCACGACGAATAAAAAACAATGCAGGAAAGTTTCTGTGAAGTGAGGAAAGAAAGGAAAACAACAATTTAGAGAGAACAACAGCGTGCTGACTGTAGGAGATTGTGAAATTAAATGAGGTTACTCGAGTCCTGCTTCTATTTTCACATCCTTCATTGTATAGGTTACGAAGAGCCAGTTGTCCTCTTGACAGTGGGATACCTTAGCACATTGGTCGCGGCAATTGAAGATAGACAGGAGCGCTCACGTTCATGCACTAGCAGAAGATTTGACACCCCTAACTAATGTACAGGAGACGCGCATCGCTTAACTATGCCCAATGCTCACTTACAACAATCGCCTTCTCCCATCGTTGAGCCATTGTACCAGGGTACCTGCTCCTTCGCTCGAAATGTAAATACAGCTTGGTGAGCTACAAATTACAATGCTGTGGTGGTGATGTTGATGGTTTTAAATCAGGGAAATTCAGATATTGAACGGAGCCTATCCGGTGTTCAAGCATCAGGTGGGCTGGAAATCGGGTTTAAGTACTTTCAGAGCTTATGAAATTGGCTAGCACGTTGGTGCTCTCCCCACTTGATAACACTTGTAAACTTCAAGCGTAGAGCAGTCTGTGTTTATAGGAATGGCCTTAGAGAATAGTTTCAACGGCGAAGGCAAGGAGGTAGTGATTTAGATATTACTTTTAGGACAAACTTTTAAAACATTTTTAACTAGAACAGTAAGATGAATCCAAACGTTTCTGTGCCCGACGGATGAAAAGACACAGCGTTCATTGCTCATGCCGCCGTTGAGTACTCATAAGATCTCTTTCCAAACAGCAAACACGCGATGCTTGTTGTAATGCTGCTGGTTTTATTGAAAGGAAATTAAAATAATGAGATGCATTTACCCTATAGAGTGACGGCTACTGTCTTTTACATAGAAAGAATATAAAGATATTGTGAGATAATGCAAAACAATGTCAAAAGTTCAAACAAAATTAAAAAGCAAGTTTGCTCAAGAGAGCAGCTGAAATTTCATACAGTCCTGGACACACGGCTACATAAAAAAAGATAGAAGGCAAGATGAAGTTCTACCGCACATTGCACTGAACCCGACACATAGGCGCATCATTACCCGCTGTACATTCATGTGTTCATTACTCCTTAAACAGCCCTATACTCACTGACAGCGATCTTATAATGCAACGCATCTTTTTCGCGCATGTTTTTTCTGGTGGAGAAAGAAGGAAGAGGCGCGCTGCTGCTTACCCAGTCGTGCCTTGGACACTTTTCTGATTAGACCTAAAAACTAAGCGAATGATTTCGCTTTCGGTGAGGCTTCGTGTACTGACACACGTTAAAGTACACAGGAAAGGGTGGCTGTACCACGTCTAAAATATTTTCTGCCTTTAGGCAGAAGGCGCAGACACGTGCACATTTTTTCAAATTTTATTTTTATCACGAAAAGAGGGATTACGTATTTGCTCATGAAAATTTTATTGTGATCCTTTATAACCAGTCTGCGCAATCTCCTTACCCTTGATTGCGGCCATTCCATCATCGTCTCTGAACTCTGGTACAAGGTAACAAGCCAAAATAAGCTGTAACTTAAGACAATGTCCTTTCTTTCAGCAAATACCTTTTCTTTTGTCGTGTTACATGTTGACACTAATGAAATCATTGGTGCAAAAATTTGCCATCCAGTAGAAGAACAAACTGACGACAGCTACTGTCCAGAAACTTTAATTTAGATTATTGCAACTAACATATTTCTTGTAATTTGCACTAAAGAGCTGGGCTAGCTGTCTTCCCCGCGGCGCTCTTGTCAACATTGCTGGTATTTTGACGTTGAAGGAACCAAGTTTACCTCTTCACATGTACATGAACATTTTTCTATGGAAAGCAATGGTGTGATTCACTATAGTGTAATTATGGATGATTACAACGATGTTCTGTGAAAATATCTGCATAAGGTTTCTTCTCAAATATTCAAATAGAACGTTCGTTTTCTATTTAATTTTAGGAGTAGGAAATTGCACTGCTTTCGGATTTTCAATCCCAGCGGGAGGAAGCGAGGCCCTCGCACAACCCTGCGTTGTGGTTGAATGCAGCTCAAGTGGCCAGTCAATTACAGTCCGAGGGTAAATATTATACGTTATATACGTGAATTTTTCTGACTCTTTAAAGTACCTCTTCGCACGCTGTACGTTCAAACATGAAAAAAGCACGTTATTTATATTCATGTGCAAGTATTGCAGAGGTGACGTGAAGGCAATTACAAGGAAACTGATATACATATTTTAAAACATCTATATTGATGTTTAATATATGATAATATGATGATGTTCATAAAATAATATAAATATGATGAAGAATATAAATATGATATAATATGATGCTTATTATATATATATATATATATATCTGCGCCAATTCACACTACCGAATGTGGTTGGTCAGCGAAGCTGTAGATAAGTTTCCTCTAATGTAGGCCAACTTGTGGGAAACTGATCTTCCTTTATGTACGTCCATTACTTCCATTGCTCTTCGCAGTGACATTATTTGGACATTGTTAGCGCGCACACTTGTTTGCCCTGTTTTTTGAGAACGCAGCTCTTAGGCGCCCATTCCTGCATTGAAAGTTGGCATCCTCGACGTAATCGAACGAACGAGCACCACGAAGGGTAAAGCAGCGAACGCGGAGCGTAGCGGGGATAAAAGACGACGATAGCGAAGAGAGCGTGAGGTGGAAAATAGAGGAAGACGGTATAACAAAAGTGTTAGAAGACAAGCGTAGTGCCGCACAAGTCGGGCTCTGCGCTGGCGACTGTTACGAGCTGGCGCCAGAGTAGCGCGCTTCGTCTGTTCGCCGATGACGCCATCGATAGAGCACGTGGCGAGCGGGTCCACCGCAACGATATATCCAAACAAGGCGCTACTTGAGCGGATGCCTGCCTACGGCAACTGCTGTGAATCGCTCCAACGCGTAACCCACGTACTGCCTCTCGCGATTTCCCAATTAGCCAGGCAGTCGCGCCTCACTTGGCTCCGTTTGCAACGTGCCGTAACAGACGGTTTGTCTGCGCCAGCCAATATATCTTAAATTGAAAGCATGCGTAGAACTGCGCTCTAACTTCGCATTAGGGAGTTTGATAATGATCAGTGAATATTTTGCATCGTGGAAATTATCTGCATTGCAGTGAATTTGGGCTTTTTTCCTAATAAAGACAGTATGGCAAGACGCTGGAAAGCTTGCCGAGAGCATAATACGCTCGTACGTTCACCTACAGATCTCCTCACAGAAGCTATCACAACATAGCCTTTCTGACGGTCACGTACGATTTTCTACGTGTAAGCAGGTGCCTGGGTCTCGCAACTGATCATTACGCGGATTTCTTGAGGTGGCTTCCAGAATCAATGTGCAATGAAATATTTTATTTTTGTTTTAATCGTTTGCGCCAAATATTAAGATGAACGTCGGCATTGTTTTGCACGAATATATTAAAATTTCAAGAGAGCTTATAAACCAGCAATCAATAGATTTGATTTCGTGGTTTCACACAGAAACTTACATTTACATATTACAACTGGCGTGTACAACACGCGTGGACAATTGAAATACAGCGGGGATAAGAAAGGAATCTATTGCAATAAGGCCGACGCTCGCAACAAATGTATACCATGTTTTTATCTCATTGTAGCTTTTAAATTGTGGAGGAATTCTCAATCAGGGGTGGACTTGTAAATTATGGTTTGCAAGCTGCTCTGTTCCGTACATGTACTGTGACTATTTTTTGTGGTGCCAGTGCTTAGACATAATTGCAATTTTTCACATGCAGGTGCCCGAAAAAGCCAGAAGTTTGCCCAAACCCAAGGATTACAAATGTAACTGGTGCACCATGGCCGTACTGCTGTACACTGTGCAGGTCCGCTCAGGCTGCGCCTAATAATACATCAACTTAAGTGCAGAATAGCAAACCAATGATTGCGGCTGGTTAACTCTCCGCTTTTCCTCTATCTCTCTCTGTCTCTCTAAAATTATACTTAATAAACCACATTTTCCACAGTATGGAAGGAAGACGAAGGGACAAGTTTTTCGAATTCTATAATAAATTCTTAGCCATTCCATTGAATGATGGTTCCTTTTTATTGTTATTTTTATCTTTAATTCAAAAATAAGCTTTTAATAAATAATGAAAGGGCCTTATTTCTCATAATAATAAAATACATGCTGAATCTTAAAACACGACTTTTTCTGCAGCTTAAGTTTTGATATTTGGGTTATTACAATAACCTGTAAAGGAGAAAGTTAGAGCATTACAAAAATAATAAAAAGAAAGTCAAAATAAAAAAGCTTTTGAGCAGGATTCGATGGTCTGACCTACAGACCATCAAGCCCAGTAATTTCCGGTTATGCCACGCTAGCCCTTTCTTCTTCTTTATTGACGGTTTGGCGAACAAACAAGAGAAAACTCTGTACATAAAATGTTTAAAACGACAGCCACCGCCATTAGGTGGAGTGCCGATTAGAATCGCTTCAAGTTGGCAAGTTCATCCATTGTACTTATCCATTCTTGAGGATCACTTTGACTCTTGAGTGCATCTCTGACATATAAAATGCTCTCAATACAGTGCTGCATCGTAGGGCGAGCATATATATCAGCATTCCGGACTGCCATATGTATATTACGTAGACTCTTCAATACCAGTAACGTCACCATATCCAGGGGTATGCTTACAAAGTTTGGGACAGGTAAAAACCGGATCCTTCGGTGTCACAACGGGCGGTCCTCTTTCAAGTTTCGTTGGAGGATGTCCCGCAGGAATATAGCATCCGAGCATTCGAGAAGGATATGTTCAATGGCCTCGGTCTTTTTGCTCAAAAGACAGTCAACAGACAACGGAACAAATAAGCCTTTTTCTTCATGCCAGGGCTTCACTGGCATCGTATTGCTGTGAAGCTGAAAAAAGAAAGTTTTCGCTGGGGAATGAATTGGCATTTTTGTAACTCTTTTCAGATCGTCACCTATTGTACCTGCGCCACATATTAGCCGGTACAAAGACACTGGTTGCATCACATTACATACATCTTCATGCAGTTTTGTTCTTTTAACTCTAGAGGTAAGTACTCTAAAGAAAAATGAGCTTTCGAAAGCTCGAAAGCTGAAACAACCTCACGTAAGAAACCACGAACACTTGTGTATCTTACATCGTGCGTCCACACAAAATTAACACTCCACTCAGCCTTACTTGTACTACAGTTCGCAAAAAGGGATCACTTTGATTGCGTAAAAGAAAGAAATGTGCACACCGCTTATCGGAGAAGAAAAAATATGGTCTAGTCCCAGACCTGTCTCTCACTCTCTCTCACAGAGCGAAAGAAATCAGTCCAGCTTATTCGCTCCAAAGTTGATTCGCACACAAAGACTGCGAAAACTTTATGCAGCTTCTGCACATTGACTCTCTTCATGCACAAAACTTGAAGCACGTACCAAATTTTTGAAACAATAAACAAATTTCACACCTTTGACCGAGCGAACATTGATAGTTGATCTCCACCCAAGGTAAACGTTTCTTATCGCATCAAAGCAGTAGCTCTTTTCCAGTACTCTGTAGCATCTTTGTACTGATGCAGAGATAAGACTAGGTATTTTACTGTCGTGTCATTCCACTGCATGTTTTGAAACAAAGGTGGTTTGGTTTTCAAGCCCCCCTGCCAAAAAACGGAAGCGTTTGTCCGTGTTAACGGCGCTTCCGGACATCCGACAAAATCTGTTAACAATGCTAACTGTTTCGGTGACGTCCTCCCTCTGTCTACAGAAAACAGCTATGTCGTCTGCGTAGGCTAAGATTTCAATTTCTCTTGACATTAAGCTAAATCCCCTCACTTGCTGACTCTGAATAACCTTTAAACAAAATGGTTCTAAATATATAGAGAACAGCAATGAAAATAGCCGGCATGCTTGCCGCACAGATGGGAGAACTTGAAATGCTGTTGTCACACGCTTATTTGCGACAACACTCGTGAAACAGTCTGAATAGGCCATTTAAACACCTTCTAATACTACTGAGCCGACATTAACGTGTTCTGAGATTTTGAACTAAATTTCATGTACCACCCTGTCATAGGCCTTCTCCAAATCAATTTGTATCATAGGGACACGCTTTCCCCATGCGTAGCCACACCCTAAGACACTTCTGTCTATATGAATGTTTGTAAAAATTCATCGGCCTTTTCTCCCGCACGTCTGATGCGGTCCCATGGTTTGATTCATCACTCTTGATTCATCTCGCTAAATCTTGGTGAAGAGTTTGTGGTGAACGATAGCCAGACTGTTTGGTCGATACGATGTTACTGACTGTTGTTGAAGAAGATCTTATGTTTTGGGGATAAGAATACCATACGTCATGCTAAAACACGGGGGAAGACGCTTTTCATCGTATACCTGCATGATTACGCGGTGCAGAGCGACTGATAGATCTTCCTTGAACACCTTATGAAAAGCCGCTCCTATTCTATCTGGCCCAGGCATCTCGGCCATTCTGAATGCACCGATCACTCTCTCTATCTCTCGCAAAGTAATATGCGCTTCAAGTGCGTGAGTGGCTTCATGCTCTAACTTCGGCACAAGTCCAAGGAATTCACCGTCCAATCCTTCATCCACCCTTTGTTTTCCCAGTAGTTCATGGTAATACTCTACAAAAGCCTGTTGAAATGAATAAGCGTCGCTGTTTACTGCATTCCCATATCTTATCTACTTAATTTAGTGTTTTTTGCGTATCTCTTTTCAACTGTGATCTATCGTTTCGATGGGGTTTCGCCGCATAGCGGTCTCTCAGTGCGTGTGCGTACAACGGCTTGCATGTGCTTTTCGTTGGTGATTAACTCTAATTGGATCATTCCAGACCAATTGTCCCAACCGTGTGAATAATTTCTCTCAAGAAATTACTAACAAAGATGACACGTACATTGAGCTCAATAGAGCTGGAACGGTGATTCTGATATTGTTACTTATAGCGCTGTTGTAGATATTTCGTTTTTACTCTATAGTGTCTACTAACCTTTACGCCTGCTCTTCTATCGCCACCCCTCTTCCACTGCTGACTGCTATTCAGGCGTCAGCAGGCTGCGCTATAGAGTTACTGTGGTCAATAACACTTTTCTTCCCTTTCTAGCTATGTGTTTATAAGCACAAAACTACATTTACCATTTGGAGCCTATAACGTTCCTTTTCCGAGATGGTAGTTTTCCGAATGGTAAAAAAAAGATAACAAAGTAGACACTAGGACGAAAAATGCACTAAGCTAGTGGACGATCAACATCACTCATGGTTCCATCCATTTCAGTCTCAATCTTTCTTTATTATTAAAGTGTCGTGACCTACCAACTTAGTGAGCACTGCAGTCTATAGGCCATCTACCGAGACGGTTTTCAAAGCAGCGGCCCGCACTCACATGACAGCCACTTCAAAAGCAGCAGTGACGAATTACCGCGTCTATAACCGCCATCTGCTGCACTAACCATTTTACACAGAGAAAGGTTCGACAGAGCCATTCTTGAAAGTATCAGTGGGGATAAAGCAAGCAGGCGCACCAACAAAACAACTATCGTGCCAGGCACAACTTGTCCTGTAATGAGGGGGAGAGGGCAGTTTCCTCAAATACACCAGAGAGAGAGAAAGAGAGAGAGAAAGGCCAAGGAGAGATCGCGAGGTTAACCAGAGATTATCTGGGGTTGGCTACGCTGTACCGGGGGAGGGGCAAAGGGATGCAATAGGAGAAAGAACGAAAAATAATAAAAATACGAAAGCAAGAAAAAAAATCTATAGCAGATCACCTGCCGCAGCGTCGCAATTGGCGGCGAGGACTTACGGAATCGCCATCTGTCGGAAGCACCTCACTTGCGTATTATGAGGGATAATGCGACGCGCTCCTCACAGGTTCGGCTGTCGGCGCTCAATAAAAACACCACGCGGGAGCACTCCTGGACATTTCTGCAAGACCTCTAGAAACGATAGAAGTTCTTTACACTCAAAATAATAACCTTGGGCCAACAGAAAGCAAATAATGGTTTGCAGACGCTATCTACTCACCAAATGCGTACAGTGAACGCTCACTGCGCGCGGTCGCCGCGATGGAATTCCCCGAGCAGGTTTCCTGGGTCAAAGTTAGGCGATCGCTGAGAGTAAACCATATAACATATATTCTTATAGCTCGTATAGTGGGATGTCTGCATAATGAAATGGCGCTTAACAGAATGAAGCCTTATTACAGCGCACACGTTATCAGTGCTCCACTGCGCGTCTGAATCCCTATCCACGCACGTTGTTTCGCTTTCGCTGGGAGCGCGTTTTCGCACCGTTTTCTGGGCATATGAGCATTTGACGCAATAAGCGACGACTATTGCGTGGACGCTATCAAAGCTGTCAAAAATGAGTTTTGTTATAACCATAGGACTCCGAAACCTTCGGCCACTTGTGATGTGCCGTCGCGACGACTTAATTTTTTTTTTATTTTGGCTTCTCCTGTATTCTTGGACGTTTAAATATCATTATTTTTTGAGTTTCATTGAACTTTATGTTTATCAGTCTTGTGAACGAGCAGTTTCCTGCTGCTTCTCTTTCTTAATCCTGGATACTAGGAACGAATAGCGTGTCAAAATCTATTGCCAGAGACGTCATGTAGTACAACAGTATTAAAGCGCCGCTAGGTGATGGAGGGGAAACATTGAATCTAGAGAAACTGCGGGAAAAATATTCTGCTTGAAAAAATTTTGGTTATTAAAGATTGTAATGTTCGTTTTAAGATGACAGCCTCAGATTACTGTGTTTTAAGATTTCGTTGTGAGGTACAGAAAAACGGAGCGCACCCTGAAAAGGAAAGAGCGGCATCGGAGGAAGGTTCTAAAGAGGGCGACGGAGTGCAGTCGGAGAGTTGAGGAAAATGTCAGTGGCGTCGCAGGAGGGTGTTGAGAGAAAGGGCAACATCGGCTCTGGCGAGGAGGAGTGAAATGTCAGCGGTGGCGCCGGAGACCGTTGAGGGAAAGGGCGTCGACGGCGTGGGGGAGGAGGAGGGAAATGTCACGAGCAGCGGCTGTAGTACACTCTGAGCGGCGGAAGAACGCTCGAAGCGAGCTCGCCCGACGTGTATACGTTACCAGGTGGGCTCAGAGCTCCATTCCACATTTCTATGCTTCATCATCATCATCATCAGCCTCGTTACGCCCACTGCAGGGCAAAGGCCTCTCCCATACTTCTCCAACAACCCCGGTCATGTACTAATTGCGGCCATGCCGTCCCTGCAAACTTCTTAATCTCATCCGCCCACCTAACTTTCTGCCGCCCCCTGCTACGCTTCCCTTCCCTTGGGATCCAGTCCGTAACCCTTAATGACCATCGGTTATCTTCCCTCCTCATTACATGTCCTGCCCATGCCCATTTCTTTTTCTTGATTTCAACTAAGATGTCATTAACTCGCGTTTGTTCCCTCACCCAATCTGCTCTTTTCTTATCCCTTAACGTTACACCTATCATTCTTCTTTCCATAGCTCGTTGCGTCGTCCTCAATTTGAGTAGAACCCTTTTCGTAAGCCTCCAGGTTTCTGCCCCGTAGGTGAGTACTGGTAAGACACAGCTATTATACACTTTTCTCTTGAGGGATAATGACAACCTGCTGTTCGTGATCTGAGAATGCCTGCCAAACGCACCCCAGCCCATTCTTATTCTTCTGATTATTTCCGTCTCATGATCCGGATCCGCCGTCACTACCTGCCCTAAGTAGATGTATTCCCTTACGACTTCCAGTGCCTCGCTGCCTATTGTAAATTGCTGTTCTCTTCCGAGACTGTTAAACATTACTTTAGTTTTCTGCAGATTAATTTTTAGACCCACTCTTCTGCTTTGCCTCTCCAGGTCAGTGAGCATGCATTGCAATTGGTCCCCTGAGTTACTAAGCAAGGCAATATCATCAGCGAATCGCAAGTTACTAAGGTATTCTCCATTAATTTTTATCCCCAATTCTTCCCAATCCAGGTCTCTGAATACCTCCTGTAAACACGCTGTGAATAGCATTGGAGAGATCGTATCTCCCTGCCTGACGCCTTTCTTTATTGGGATTTTGTTGCTTTCTTTATGGAGGACTACGGTGGCTGTGGAGCCGCTATAGATATTTTTCAGTATTTTTACATACGGCTCGTCTACACCCTGATTCCTTAATGCCTCCATGACTGCTGAGGTTTCGACAGAATCAAACGCTTTCTCATAATCAATGAAAGCTATATATAAGGGTTGGTTATATTCCGCACATTTCTCTATCACCTGATTGATAGTGTGAATATGATCTATTGTTGAGTAGCCTTTACGGAATCCTGCCTGGTCCTTTGCTTGACAGAAGTCTAAGGTGTTCCTGATTCTATTTGCGATTACCTTAGTAAATATTTTGTAGGCAACGGACAGTAAGCTGATCGGTCTATAATTTTTCAAGTCTTTGGCGTCCCCTTTCTTATGGATTAGGATTATGTTAGCGTTCTTCCAAGATTCCGGTACGCTCGACGTCATGAGGCATTGCGTATACAGGGTGGCCAGTTTCTCTAGAACAATCTGCCCACCATCCTTCAACAAATCTGCTGTTACCTGATCCTCCCCAGCTGCCTTCCCCCTTTGCATTTCTCCCAAGGCTTTCTTTACTTCTTCCGGCGTTACCTTTAGGACTTCGAATTCCTCTAGACTATTTTCTCTTCCATTATCGTCGTGGGTGCCACTGGTACTGTATAAATCTCTATAGAACTCCTCAGCCACTTGAACTATCTTATCCATATTAGTAATGATATTGCCGGCTTTGTCTCTTAACGCATACATCTGATTCTTGCCAATTCCTAGTTTCTTCTTCACTGTTTTTAGGCTTCCGCCGTTCCTGAGAGCATGTTCAATTCTATCCATATTATACTTCTTTATGTCAGCTGTCTTACGCTTGTTGATTAACTTCGAAAGTTCTGCCAGTTCTATTCTAGCTGTAGGGTTAGAGGCTTTCATACATTGGCGTTTCTTGATCAGATCTTTCGTCGCCTGCGATAGTTTACTGGTATCCTGCCTAATCGAGTTACCACCGACTTCCATTGCACACTTCTTAATGATGCCCACAAGATTGTCGTTCATTGCTTCAACACTAAGGTCCTCTTCCTGAGTTAAAGCCGAATACCTGTTCTGTAGCTTGATCTGGAATTCCTCTATTTTCCCTCTTACCGCTAACTCATTGATCGGCTTCTTATGTACCAGTTTCTTCCGTTCCCTCCTCAGGTCTAGGCTAATTCGAGTTCTTACCATCCTGTGGTCACTGCAGCGCACCTTGCCGAGCACGTCCACATCTTGTATGATGCCAGGGTTAGCGCAGAGTATGAAGTCTATTTCATTTCTAGTCTCGCCGTTCGGGCTCCTCCACGTCCACTTTCGGCTATCCCGCTTGCGGAAGAAAGTATTCATTATCCTCATATTATTCTGTTCCGCAAACTCGACTAATAACTCCCCCCTGCTATTCCTAGTGCCTATGCCATATTCCCCCACTGCCTTGTCTCCAGCCTGCTTCTTGCCTACCTTGGCATTAAAGTCGCCTATTCTATGCTTCACTTTGCACCAAGTCCTAGACCCGGACAAAAAGACCGAGAAGTTACGTCACGGCAGAATAGACTAAAGTATCTCGAAATGCGGATCTTCATAAGTGCTGTCGTGAGGAAGCGGCTATAGATGAAGCTGCGGTAGCGTCCTGACGAGAGCAACATGCGCTGTAGTGATTAAGTTACTGGGAGAGCTGGTTATCTTATAGTATAAATAAAAGATGCAAAAACTTTAACGAAATGTTAACATAATGTCAGACATTGACACCGGCACAATGTCTGACAAAAGATAAACGAAGTTCCACAGAACGTTCAACAGCACTTCAGCAGAGCATTCTTCAGAAAATTCAACAGCAGGTCAAAAGAAAATACTACAGGAAGTTTATTGCCAAATCAGGAGAGCACTTATATAAAAGTTCAACGGCCTATCAACAGCGCGTTCATTACAAAGTTAAGCAGCACATCATCGGAAAGTTCAACAGAATGTTCAGTAGCGGATCAGCGGAAAGTACAACACAAAGTTTAGCAGCATAACAACAGAAAGTCCAACTTGGCATTCAGCTTCACATTTTAGCAAGTTCTAAGCGTCCCTCGTACTTTTTATCGATATTACAATATAATAATTATTTTTTCATGTCCTCCTTTGGATACTGCTTCTGGCTCATGCGATAGCCGGCCTGTGGAAACGCCTGTAACCTATTTTGTCGTGCACAATATACTTTTTCACTTAAAGTATGCACTTCTGTCCTAGATTTCTTTCAATTTGCTTTTGTGTTGAAAATGTCGTGAGTGCTTGACTTCAAATAATGACTGAGCTAAAGCACGGCATTTATTGGTAAAACCTTCGAAGGCGAAATGCTTAGTTGTTGCGCATGTTGACGCAGTTGCACCTATCTGACTGTGTCTCGACGTGACGACGAGCGCGGAGCGCTAAGGAAAGTCCCATTATGTTCGTTAACTCTCCGTGACCTGTGCTTTCAGTGCCCTAAGTGCGGATGTCTCAGTGTCCAGATGTGACGAGTAACTTGTAACATGGCCTCCTTGGATCACATGCTAGTATTTGCGTGCGCTCTCCTCCAATATCCTTACTAATCGCACGTAGCTACTCAGTTCGTAGCGGCGAACCACGTCCTCGACGTAGCCGAATAATTGTAGTCTGTGGACAGGAAAGGAAAACATGATTTCTAAGGCTTGTTCGAAAGCGGTAGCTTCAGCATCCCGGCAAGTACGGCCGCCGACAGCCGCAGGCACACCGCACGCCAGCTCACACGTACCCGCTTTGCAGCGGCGTACGTGCCCCTGCGGGATAGCCGATTGTTTGCCATTTCTGTATGAACTTAGTCGAGAAAACGTTGCAGCGATCTCAACAGAATGTATTTTGTAAACATCAGCAGTTCTTAAAGCGCCATCCGCTACGGCTTTGAAGTAAAAGGCTTAGATCCCCGTCACCCCCGTGTTGATAATTAAAAGTGTCTAGTCAACAGAATTCATGAGAATGCGGTTTTATATTAACAGGTCTGTCTGGATTTGCCTTGCCCATCAGGTGACTATACCCAAAGAAGTATTGTATCGAAATTTATTGCTGGATTTCGTACAACAGAGAGTCACTCACTGGCCTTGCAGTGGTCGCAACATCATGGCTATATAACAAGGTTCCAAGGCATGCGGATGTAGGCGGCTCGAGCAGTGTTTGTGTAGTGTCGTTTCTCAAGTGCTGTGGTTGCTCTGCTGTGCGCGGTATACTATGTTGTGTTGCTTTGTCGTGACTCGAGCAGTCTGTGTTGGAGAAGTGGAGAATAAGACAGCGGCATCTTTTTTGCGTTAAAGACCCTTGAACTACTTAAAGTACTGCCACGCTCTGAAGAATGCCGCCTCCTCCTCGCGCGCTCTGGCCGAGGCCGACGCCGCGTCGCTATAGACCTAATAGCATCACCTGGGCCCTCCCGCCGTGCATCAGCGCCATTTTTGCTCGAGAAGCGTCAACGGAGTGGCGAGCAGCGCATGTTGCGCCGTTGCACGCTCGAGCAGTGTAGGCGGCGCCACGGTCGAGGAGGGAGCTTGAAAAAGAGGAGAAACGAGGAGTAGTGAAGGTGGAGGGTGTCACTGCTTTACGAAGTTTAAGGGGCTTTATTTTGCGTTAAAGCCCCCTGATAATTTGAAAGTAGCGACGTCTCTCCTCCTCACGGCGCTTGCCTCCTCGATTCTCCTCGCCCGCCGGCTGCGCACGGCGCGCTTTTCCTCCTGGGCTCCCGCGACGGGCTGCAGGATTCTATGGAGGCGTGTTATTTTGGGCCAGTTGCGTGCCCCAGTCGGGTTGAAAATTTTGAGAAATGCTAATAACAGCATCGGTAATGCTGGAGGCAATGTTTATGAGGAGGTTTTTTTTTTCTGAAAGCCGTATGAACGGGATATACCGATTTAAAGGGAGCTTTGAGGCGAGTTTTATACTCCAGCCAATTTTTCTGCCACATGATCACATGCTTTACTTTGTGCGTCTCATCTAGTATTGCTTTTGACACATCCCTTTTTGTGTGGCTTATTAAGCGAAAGCCTTAGACCTCTGTTTCAAGATCCCGTTGTGACCTACAGAAAATATCACGTGACCAAAGGAAGGCGAGAAGCGAACCAAAGCATGTGCAGCCGCGTATAAGAGATGGTGAATGATTAGCAAAGTAATGATTGATTAGTGATTGGATTAAGATGAATTCGGGTGTATTAAGGAGGATAAAGGTGGATTAAAGTCGATGAAGGTGCATTAGGGTTAATGAAGGCGTTTTAAGGTGTATAAAGGAGCACTAGTTTGGATTAAGGTCGTAAGGTGGATTAGGGTATATGAAGGTGCGTTGAGGTGCATTAAGGGCGATTATAGTGGATTAGGGTGGATTAAAGTGCATGAAGAAGGATAAGGGTGGATGAAGAAGGATTAAGGTGCATTAAGGAGGATTATGGTGGATTAAAGTAGATAAATGTGGATTCGGGTGGATTAAAGTGAATGAGGAAGCATTAGGGTTGATTAAGGAGGATTAAAGTGGATTAAGGAGGGTTAGAATAGAATAAGGTCGATGAAGGTGGATTAGGGTCATTAAGGAGGACTTTCGCGGATTATGGCGGATTCAAGTGAATGAAGGAGGATTAAGGTCGGTGAATGTGGATTCGGTGGATTAATGTGCATTAGGAGGATTATGGTCGACTAATAGGTCTTAATACTTAATGAACCCTAATTCACCTTAGTCCACCATAATCCACCTTAATCCAGCTTAATACTTCCAATCCACCTTAATATGACGTAATCAACCTACATCGCCCCTAATGCATCTTAGCCTACCCTATACGGTCTTAATCCTCATTTATCAACCCTAATCCATCATATTCCGCTTAATCCACCTTCATCTACTTTAATCCTTATTCATGCACCGTAATCCAACTTAATCCTGCTGAATAGTCCCAATTTACCTTAATACAACCTAATCCACCTCAATCAAGCTTAATCCAGCTCCATGGTTCGTAATCCACCTTAATCTACCCTAATCAATCATAATCGGTGTTAATCCGCCTTTATCAATCCTAATTCACATTGATCCACATTATTCGACCTTAATCTTCCATTATCCGCCTTAATCCTCCCTAATCCTTGTTCATGTACCCTAATCCACCCTAATCGGTCCTTTCATCAACTCTTCACCTTAATCCAGCATAATCCGCCTTAGTCCTCATCCACCCACCTTAATCTTTATTCATGCATCTTAATTCTTCTTAATGCACTCTAATCCACCATAATCTTCTTTAATACACTCTAATCAACCTTAATCCTCCCTAATCCACCTTATGTCAATCACTAATGATTCATTAATTAACTTGGGTAATCATTCTCTTATACAGGGGTGGGCATGCTTTGGGTCACCTCTGGACTTCCTTGGGTCACGTGATACTTCCAGTTTACAGCGCGACCTTGAAACAAGAGATATAAAGGCTTTCGCCTTAAAACCTAAAAAGAAAAACTCAATGTTGACCAGCTAACGCTCATCACCTGCAATAGCACGGGTATACTTGTCACTAATTTTTTCAGGGCGCAAAGCAGAATCTATAATGCTGCACTTTCGACTGCATAACAGCAGTACGTTAGCGACTGCGAGGTAATGGAGCCACCCCAGAATATTATCTATACGGAGGACAACCGCAACAAAAACGCTGGTGAGAAGGCCGGAAGAATGAAAAAAAAAATGCAGCATTACGGGATGCTTTGATACAAGCTATAAGAAAATCGCCTCAGCTCGCAAACAACGATGTTCTTTGTCGGAATAAAGTTCTTTCGGCCAGTGTCATGCAGCCACTGCTTCCTGCGCAAGCCGTCACGCTTTCCTTGTGGTATCATAAAAACGGCATAACCATCTTCAGGCTTCTTGCTGCAGTTATATGCGCAACAGCCCGGCATAGCGCTAGCACATAGAGCAGGAAACACAGCGTACAACGTTCGCTACGCCGAGCTAAAGCACCGAGCCAACCGCGCTCAGGAGGCAAGGCGCAAACGAAAAAAAAAAACACAAGCAAAATTCAAGATCTGCTCGTTTCCAAGGGCAGCGGCAGGGAGACCAATCGTCGTGCAGAAAAACGCGTGCAAAACTGGTTGCCGCGGGGGAACGCGCAAGGGGCGATGATGAGGGGAGGAGGTCGCGCGGCGGCGGCAGAGTTCAGAGAGTGTCACTACTTTCAAATTATCAAGGGATTTTATTTTGCGTTAGCTTTTAGCGACATCGATCGGGCCGCGCAACAACTATATAATTTAGTAATTTGAAGCCTCTCCAGGTGGCTCTAAACGCGTGTACATAGTCGCGCGCGCGAGCAAGCGCGTGTGTGTGCGTGTTCGTGCGCGAGCGCTGCGGATTGATGTATGGATGTTTCTATCTTTAAGCGACTTCAACGCCGCGATGTTCTAGCGATGCCATTGCTTTTCGAGCTACGACAGTGGTTAGAGCGACGGTCCGCCCGCGTTATTAACGTGATCAGCCAGCCGTCAACGGTGGGTGATGAGCGTGGCAGTCGAGCGGAAGTCATCGCTACAAAATCGTGTCGTGCTTGAACCTGGTTCCTTGTATGCGCAAAAGAAAGTTAGCGAGTGTTTCTTTTTCTTTTTGCAAACATCAGTAACGTAACGTATGCTTATGACGCGTACGTTGTTTTCCAGCTGCCAACGAGCACGGATCGTATGCCTAGGGGCATCCATCGCTTCGCTTGCCTGGAGTCGGCCATGTTGGTTTTGGAGAGGGAGGAACCGTAGCTACCATGCATGAGGGAGGAAACTTGCTCCATTTAAAGACGAACATAGAGGACCTTGCCGTTTCTCTCCTAATGGAGCAAGGGTCACTTCTCTTTTTTTTTCTTAGAGTGTGCCAACGCAAATATTAAAGCGAAGTATTCTTTGCATCCCCTCCCGAATTGGGCATGCCTCCTGTTCCCATCTGCTGGATTGCTGTAATCTGTCCTTATATATTTTGGAATATACATAACGACAGTAATAACACGACAGCTATATGTGCGCCGAATGCAAGCACCAGCGATGGGGTCTGTAACCCTTGTATACGGTAGCCACCAAATAGTGCCAGTTAGCGCGCCTATGTTCTGCATAATACGACATACATTCTGGCACGGAAGCCTGCACTTATGTCGGCTCATAAGTACACTAAAGCACACTGCCCTGACAGTAGAAAAGCGTATTTTATTGAACTAATCCTTTGATCAACTAGGTTTTAGTTTATTCTGCCATTCGAAATGTGGCATTGGCTAATCCTCCAGATAGACCACTGCGACACAAGTGCGGTATCCTTAAATGTAGACATACGTCGTAATTCTTTCTGTGCTCACTTCGTATTGCCTTCTTGCAACTACAATTGTCATACATCGCCTTTATTCTCGTCACATCACTGCGTAGAAGTCTGGCACTGTGCGTCCGCATGATTTGAGTTTTGCATGCCGCATAGCTGGATGATACAGTAGGGAAAGAACGGCGAAGTTGCATGAGATCGAAGTTGACTTTTGTGGTAGATAAACATAAACATTAAATGCGGCTGCCCGTTGTATAGGATGAAAGTAAGCACAATTGAACTCATCGTGGTTAGTTGTAGGATTTATCACATCGCTTGCCTCAGGCTTCCCTTCACACAGGTTACAATGTGTGCGTTGGATATCGCACGGCAACAAAATTGTGTCGTACTTGCGGCTGGCTCTTTGTATGCGGCAAAGAATGCTTAGCGAGATTGCTTTTTTTCTTCTCTGCAAATATCCGTAAGGTACACTGTGCTTTTGACGCGTACGTTGTTTTCCAGCTGCGAACTAGGCCAGTTCGCGGGCCTAGTTGCATCCGTCATTTCGCTTACCTGGAGTCAGCCATGTTGGTTTTGGAAAGGCAAGAAATATTGCTCCCATGCATGAGGAAGGCGACTTGCTTCATTTAAAGACGAACATAGGAGACAACGCCATTTCTCCCTTAATGGTGCAAGGGTCACTCCTTTTTTTTCTTAAAGTGTGCGTACTAGTAAATACATTAATCTCTGCAACATTTATGTGTCCTTCGATGTACATTCGCCTATAAAAAATCAGTGACATTGCACTCTGTGGAAGTGCATGACCAGTGATGCTATGTAGGTGGGCCCCTCAATGGCGAACTGTTCATTGTCATGCGTCAAAGGCCGTATGCACATAAATGGCAGGTGAGGCGCGGCTTCTCGCTCCTCCACGATGTTGAGCTTAGGAATATGATGAGGCACCGGGCGGTATTCATGCCCAAGTATTCTTGCATAACGTCGCACGACACCTTTTACTAAAAAACACCGGCATGTATAACAGACACGCACCTCACGACGTTGCGAGGGCACATACTTCTTCGCCGTAGCCAAGACGATCGTTCGTTGGTCGACGTCCCGCAGTGCTGCAATGATTGTGAGATCACTTGAAAAGCACAAGCGGTCACACACAACACAGGCCACATCGAACTGGTTCCCCGCAAACTCGGAGGAAACTAGACATGCGTGACGTTTCGACGGGACCACCACCACGGGAGAGCAGAAGGAAAGAAGGTACGGAAGCGCTTGGAACGCCGACAAAGAGAGGTTGGTGCGAACATAGACATGGCGGACGCGGTTCAAAGCGTTGTGTCTGTTCTGACAGACTTAACGTATGATAAGGGATGTATTTCGACCCAAGATACTAAACTTATCTTCGCAAGGTGGCGGAATGCTTAAAGCCCGCTTCATCTCCGCCGCGGGTCGACCCGGTATTGCACTATCTTCGGGATTGGCCCACAGTTATTGGTCTATGGAGATCGATCCGCTGGAAACTAATCCTATATAGCTTCGTTGTTAAAATAGCAATGACCATTCAGCAGGCAAATATAGTCCACCAAGTTGTGCGTGCTCACCCTCTCGTACCATGTGGGACAGTCCTTGACGTCGTGATGGTTGTCTTTGCCAGTGAATACAGTCGGGTATTTTGGCGATGCGCGGTGGAGCAAGGGTCAGCCGGTGGTGGTGATGTCCACTGGCACGCATCGGCTAGTATGGTCGGTGGTAGCATGGGGGATCCTGTTGCAGGGTGCAGGCGATGTGGAGACCACTGCACCTCCATCACTTGTAAAGACGTTTATTGGTCGTGCGCAGTGAATTCGGAGCATCGGTTAAGCTCAAACATTTTCTCGCGTACTGCGTGGGCGGTCCTGCTGGTGTTTCGGCTGTCCTTCTCTTCTTCATTACAGCTGTATTATTATGCGCCAAGCATAGGAAGCTTATCAGAGAATAAATGGACAACCATTGCGCACTCTCCAATAAAATTCTGGCCCAGCAAAAGGAATAACACTCAAACGATAGCGGCGACTCTCTTCGCCGCTATCGTTTGAGTGTTAATCGTTTTGCTGGGCACAAGTTTACCCGACAGATGGTTAAAGTTGTAACTTCCAATTTTCACTCTGCATGAATATTCACGATCACTACAATGTGACAATATTTCTAACATATATGTTTCAGAGATATATTGCGCGCCTAATTTTTACGTAATTGGTTCTACAACGAGCTACCAAAAAGAACATCGTACGACAGTTTTTCATATGGCATGGCTTCGTCGTGCTGGTGTTTGCAAAGCGGTCTTGTAGACAGATGAGGTGGGGGGAGGGGGGGACCACGCGAGCGCGATCGCTGATGTCGATAATTTGTGCACTGTTGTTAATTCAAAGGCAAAAAGAAACTGCTAAGGCAGGCGTAAATTGACTAATCGAACGTGTTTTTTTTATATCTAAAAGAGCATAGTGATCACCAATTTATTGTTTCACTAACTAATAAGCAGTAGGTTATTTATTGATTACTAACTTATTTAAACAACCGGCTGTGTTATGCCGGACTCGGACGTTTGAAAAGAAAATAGGCAAGCAATAGTGCGCCGTACCCGATCAGCGAGCGTCGGCGCGCGTCGCAGTGTGTGTGTGATTGTGAAGAGGAAGAGGCGCTATTTTCTGCAGCTCTTTAGGTGGACGACTCAGTGCCTTAGGGAATGGGAGGGGGACATCAAGATGAAAAAAAAAAAGAGAAAAGAGAGAAGGTCGAGGCGATTGGAGAGCTCGGTACCGTTAAGTACCGCTCTGCAATTACACAATTACACGGCAGCGCTGCGTCCTCCAGGAACATAATAAGGTGCCTGAAGCCGGAGGCGTGGTGGCGGCCGGGAATCAGCAGCTGCGTTCCCGAGACCGCTGAGAATCCGAGGCGTTGGAATCAGACGTGAAGAGAAGCCCTCTCTTTGGATAAGGCGGGACAGGAACAAAGTAGCCAGGGAAGCTGGTTGTTACCTACTTGGGCCAGCAGATTGCTCACCGGCTCTCGTGGGCGTATGCTGCCAAGACGCTCATCGCTCAAGTGCAGAAGGTGTTAGGGCGGTTGGCCGTCGGTGGCTCCGCGGCAGAGGATGCACAACACAATGGGGTATCCGTCTATACGCCACCGCGGCTACATCAAGGCATCTTTGTTTTCTTTGCCCTCCCACGTGTTCGCGTAAGACCACCAGCTTCAGCACCGGGAAGCCATCCGGACTTCAGAGCTTGTGTCCAGTGGTTAGGTGGCATGTTCCTCCAGCCGAGGCCAAGCGAGGTGCTCGATTGTCAGCGCGTGCCGAAGCGTGCCCACGCTTTCTTAGACAGGGTGACTAGTGCCAAAAACCATTAGGTGGGCTCGTGAGTCAATAGGAAACACGACGTCTTACAAAATGAAGAGAAGGCAACATCCGTCGCAACAGGAGTAAGGGACATGGTAGGGATGCAGGCCATTGACAAAGAGGATGGGCGTTTCCGGTTGCATCCGCTTACCTCAACCTTTCTGTGGATAGCGTCTGCTCCCCTTCCTTCCGCTTTTGATGCATTTTTGGCCATAAGAAATTGTTCTTAATGTTGGGCAAGGAGACATTCCTCGCCGCCGTTACCGTAGCTGCATGGCACAAGATGAACACTTAAGCTATTGCACGGCAGGTGAAACTGTCATCAGTCGGCGTTGCTGGACGTGGTTACCCTATCACATACTAGCTCAGATCAACGCTGTTTAAGTTCCGTAATTTCAGGAGCCGGCATTGTTGCACCAGGACATGGGCGATGGGCAAGGCACATTTGTTCGCCACCAAAATCTCCATTCATATTCTTGCAGTTTGCAAACAGAACTAAAAGAAAATATGGTGCCCTTACCTGAACATCTGTTTAAGGATGCATGAGGCTAATAGCGCTTTACTTGGCTACACGCAAAGCCTTTCCGTAGCGCATCTATATAAAAATCACACTGTATGGCGCACCGCAAAGTGCGCAAAAGGGGCTCTGCGTATTGTTAGCAACGAACTAATTGAAGGAAGGTTGCTGGGGGGTTTCTGAACGTAGAGAAATAGGCGTCAGGTTACAGGGCACATGCGGTCGAAACACAAATGGTGTGAGCGGTGCACACCGCTCTAATTTCTGTGCACTGGCCCGTGATCCGGGGGAGCTTACAACAGCACTGCGATTTCGTCGAGTAGTCTGGCCCCGCCACCACAATGTTTCATGCTGCCTAATAGTGCCAGTGACAAGCTTTCTCGAGGAAGTCATTCCACAAACAACTTTTTTTTACTCAGTCGCGCTGTTGTAGATATTTCGCTTTTACTGTATACTCTCTACTAACCTTTACGCCTACTCTTTCATCGCCACCCGTCCTCCACTGCTGACTACTGTTCAGGGGTCAACAGGAAGCGCTAGACGGTTACTGCGGTCAATACCACTTTTCTTCCATTTCTATCTATGTGTTTATAGGCTCAAATCTACATTTACCATTTCAAGCCCATAACGTTCCTTTTCCGGCACGGTACATTGTCGGACGGTAAAAAAAATATAACGAAGTAGACACCTCCCTCCTATCTCCCTTACTTCTTGCATTAGCAAAGTAGCGGAACATGCAGTGCATAACAGGATATCGAGACATATCGAGCGCAACGAACTATTCCCGCATAATATGGTTGGTTTCAGGCCCTTGCTCTCAACGCTGTATGTCATGCTCCTGCTCAAAACACAGATAATCGACTCTCAAAGCAAAGATGTAAAAGGGGTCCTCGCACTGGATCTATCCAAGGCATTCGATATAATTGCACATGACTATATCCTTCAGGAGACATCGGCCTTGAACTTAGGAGTTAAATTCTTCTCCTTCGTTGCATCCTTCCTCGAGAGCAGGACGGCGGCCATAAAGTTGAAGCAATCAGTCTCAGAATATTTCACACTCGGAAGAAGGGGTACTCCCCAAGGGGCAGTTATCTCACCCCTTCTGTTTAATATAGCAATGCGCAAGTTGTCCAAAGCCTTGCAGCCATTCCTTACGTAGGTCATGCATTATATGCTGACGATATTACAATCTGGTGTCCTGGAGGATCGGAGGCAATGGTCGAACAAGCTCTACAGGAGGCTCTGGATGTTAGAGAGTCTTTCTTGGAAGGTACGGGACTGGCACTCTCGCCTGGAAAGTCGGAACTCCTGCTGTAAAGACAGGCTAGCCGAGGTGCTAGGGGGCTCACCCCACTCGATCAGGTGCCCATTAGCGTTGGTACCAGAGATGGGCACACCATCCCGAGAGTAGACTCTATCAAAATACTAGGGCTTTCAATAAACTCAAAGGGATGCAACGCTAAGACTATATCCCAACTCACGACGAAAATTGAGAACATTATTAGATTAATTATGAGAGTGTCCAACAAGAGAGGTGGCATAGGCGAGGATATACTCCTTAGGGCTCACCAAGCTTTCCTCATCAGCCATGTCACTTACATAGTCGCGGCCCTCAATTGGACGAAAAAGGAAATGGATAAATTAGACACGCTTATGCGCAAAAGTATCAAAAGGGTGATCGACGTGCTAATCACGGCTAGCACAGAGAAACACATGACATTGGAGTACACAACGCATCTTCGGAATTAACAGAAGCACAAAGATCAGCACAAATTATTAGATTATCAAACTTCAAAGCAGGCAGAAGACTGCTGGATGCGGCAGGCCTCCGTCCTAGCTTCAATCAGGAAAATACCACGCAACTTGATATTCAAACAAGGAACTCCTTTATTGTAGACCCTTTTCCAAGAAATCTCCACCCCCAACACAAGAAAGGTCGAACGTTGGCGAGGGCCAGAACTTTCTTAAGGAAAATATCCGGAACAGAGACCTTTGTTGACGCGGCGCGACACGCCAGTGCCAACAAGTTCTCCGTAGCCATAGTCAATGACAGGGGAGAACTCCTCTCGGCAGCCTCGCTGAAGACCTCGGTCGATGTGGCGGAACAGGCTGCTATAGCTCTCGCATTACTTCACTCAAAACGCACTACGGTGTACACGGACTCCCGAGCAGCCGTTAGAGCGTTCGCATCGGGATTGGTAGCCAAAGAAGCAGCCAGGATTCAGAACGGCATATACGCCTCTGACCTTGTTCACCACATAGTCTGGTTCCCAGCTCACATGGGACCAGACGTATTACCGGGTCACCTGAACCCCAATGAGATAGCCCACGACCGTGCGCGAGGTTTCGTATGCCGCGACGGGATGGTGTCTCGGGTGAGTTCGGGAGAGCTCGTCCACAGTGATCCACTAGTTACTTTTCATGAAATCACGTCTCATTACAGAGGGAATAGGAAGAGTTTTCCTTTCCCCCATCATAAGCTCAACAGGCCAAAAGCTAGCACGCTCCGCATGCTCCAGACGGGGTCCTACCCCTCTAGGGCCTTTCTGAACATGCTCCACCCGGACATTCATTCACTCTGCCCAGATTGTGGCACTGAATTTAGCTCAATAAATCATATGCCCTGGCAGTGCCCTGTGTTACAGGATTTTAACCGAGAAGAAGACTGGACGAAGGCCATCACAAACCCGAAACAAGAAGTCCAGCTCCTGGCTGTCCAGAGGGCCCGCGAACGAGCGGAGAGGCAAGGCCTGTGTGTTCCGACATGGGACTAGCCAACGGCTGGGTAGGGACCTGCAGGCCCTCGCTTAGCTCCTCAGGACCCCAAATAAAATCGTTTACTACTACTACTACAAAGTAGACACTAGGACGAAAAATACAATATGCTAGTTGACGGTCAACATCGCTCAAGGTTGCATCCATTTCAGTCTCAATTTGTCTTCATTATTGCAGGTGTTGTGTTCTACCGAGTTAGTGAGCACTGTAGTCTGTAAGCCATCTACCGAGACGGTTTTCAAAGCAGAGGCCCGTACTCACATGACAGCCGCTTCAAAAGTGGCACTTACGAACTACTTACCGCGTCTAAGGTGGCACTGCTTCCGCCTTTAGTGATCTGTCGTATCGGCCTGCGTAGTCACATGTTGCTTGAAAAAAAAAAAATGTGCTAGCTAGCACAAAAATTTGTCGCTGGAACAGAACGCAGTGTGCTTGCAGACTACCCAGGAAATCGTATTAATGTCTCAGCCTGTGGGCGTACGTATCGATGAGTAAAATAACACTCTTTAGCAGTTTCAACCTCAGATTTTTTGCGTCCGACGCTGAAAGCAGATTTGTGTAGCTGTCTCTTAAACTTTCAGGACTTGCATCAATTCTGAAGCGGAGGGTATGGATTTCAAAAAAAATTTAACTGTTTAATTCTTTCGCATTTGTGGAAAATGACAAAGATTGCATGTTTATTGCTCTTCAAAACAATTCAAACGACATTTGAGATTTTGCAAAGTTGCTGAAATTACAAAGATAGGGCATGACATAAATAGTTTTGGCTTTTTCTGCGTAAATGATCATCCGGGATAAATTATCTGCACATTAGTTTTATTGCATTTGAGACATAATTAAATGACCGTGATTATTAGTAATATCTGGCAAGAGCAATTGGCATTGAAATGTAGCTTGACTAAGCACAGCCCACGGAAGGACGCCATTGAAAGAAATGCACTCGTTAACAGTTTTGTGTGTCTGTGGTTGCTGTCATGGAGCGAGTTGTGCACTGTTCTTCGTCAGACATGAATCAAGCTCACGCACACTTCCAACATAATAATTGAGGCTCTTTTTTCGACTACAACCTCCAATATGGTGCTTATATTTCACTCCCTTGGACCCTTCTCTCTGGACATACAAGTTAACAATGAACGTGTCACCACTGGAATTAACATCAAGGGCCAGAATCCTCCCAAGCTCTGTTTCTAAACACTCGATTTGGAAGCGTGATTCTTCATTTATTGGACTATGATTTGTTTCGCTATTTTGTTTCTTGCTAGCTTGTCATGGCTTCATCATTTCTCTTTTCAGGAAGACGGACACAAGGTACATTATTGGTCTGCAAGTTGACCACACCAAGCCATAGGAGGCTCAACGGTCACCATAATGAAAACTGGTTCTCTTGAACTCCGTGCCTCACCATAAGGTGTTAGCAAGTTCAGCAGATGGACAAGTGTGAGGCTTATAAAGCAAAGCAGCCGTCCATAGTTTTGTTATATACAGAGCTGAAACGCTATCATTTGCATACGAAGTTACTCGCTTTTAAGCTCCTTTTTTGATAAACGGAGAAGTAACATGTTCTATCCTGAGTTGTTTCTTTTCTAGACATTACAATCGTGGCGACCAGAACAGAAACAATGTAGCAAACTTCTACATTCTAATGCACGAACCCTGTCATCTGCTCTTTAAAAATTAGCTTGGCAGGCGATACCACACAGTATCACATGCTTTGTAACAACAATATTTTGAAATATCATAAGGCAGATAATTTGAAAACGATAAAAAGCGCTAAATAAAATTTTGAGGAACTGACACGTCATGGTAACTGAATTTCTTGCAGTAACTTTTATGTGGTTACTGAACAGTTAGCTATGATACAATTACTAGGCTTGCACAGTAAGATAGCTGTCGCATGACAAGTCGAGCTCACAGAACCGGCGTACGCCATAGTTCACAAACGTGACATATCACTAAAAAGGATGTTTGTTTCTCTTCAAAGAGCAGATGACAAATCTGACAATTCCCCCAAAAATTTCGAAATCGACTCGGAGAATAGTAAATTGTCCTTAACATTAGCCCAATCAACTGTGAAGGAACAAGGGAAGCCGCAGCGTCGAAACTTGTCTCAGTCACGGCCCTCACAAATATGTTTGCTTGTTTACACGTTGGCTCCAGGCTAAGGCTTGCCTTGTAAATTTGTTACGCAATTGAAGTGTTCTCCTTCTTTCAAATTCTTTGCCTTGTTTGATAAACCCATTTTGATAAACGGAGACGTAACATGTTCTCTCCTGACTTTTCTTTTCTCGAGATTACAATCGTGGCGACCAGAACAGAAACAATGTAGCAAACTTCTACGTGCTAATGCACAAACTCTGTCATCTGCTCTTTAAAATTAGCTTGGCAGGCGATACGAGACAGCATCACATGCTTTGTAACAACAATATTTTGAATAAAAGGCAGATAATTTGAAAACGATAAAAAGCGCTAAATGAAATTTTGAGAAAATGACACGTCATGGTAACTGAATTTCTTGCAGTAACTTTTATGTGGTTAGTGAACAGTTAGCTATGATACAATTACTAGGCTTGCACAGTAAGATAACAGTCGCATGAAAAGTCGAGCTCACAAAACCGGCGTACGCCACAGTTTACAAACGTGACATATCACTAAAAAAGATGTTTGTTTCTCTTTAAAGAGCAGATGACAAACCTGAGAATTCCCCAAAAAATTTCGAAATCGACTCGGAGAATAATAAATTGTCGTTAACATTCGCCCAATCAACTGTGGACGAACAAGGGAAGCCGCAGCGTGGAAACTTGTCTCAGTCACGGCCGTCACAAATATGTTTGCTTGTTTACACGTTGGCTCCAGGCTAAGGCTTGACTTGTAAATTTGTTACGCAATTGAAGTGTTCTCCTTCTTTCAAGTTCTTTGCCTGGTTTGAATACATCAACCGATATTTAGTTTCAATATGAAACTTTACACTCCTTTTGCCAAGGATTTGTTAACATTATTTGAACTTGTTTATATGTTTATTTAGCGTCCTTGTTGTATTCGTACAATTCTTGCAGAAGGCCCTGTGAGAACTGTTGTCTCGATTACGTTCCTCCCTTTCCTATGAGTACTCCACCTGTATCAAAGCCATTATAGCCACACCCGAACATTAAATGTGCAGCATGTATAACAAGAGCCGATAATGTGTGCAGGAAATTTCAGCAAAACCCTTTTTTTTCCTGCTCTACGTGCCACCCGACAATGTGGTATGAAAAGAATGGGACATTGGGACAGCTGATATGCGGACAGCACGTCTCTATCAAGCACTTTTTATTTTTATTTTTTTTAATCTAGGTGAAATAGTCCAATGTCGATAACATACTTATAGCGTAAAACATGGCAAGCAGCATCGCAACTACTGTACGAGGGCAGCTGAGCACAAATATCATTGTCTGTAGCTTCGTTCTCGCTGCTCTAAACGGCACGCAGAACGAGATGATAAAAGTCTGCTTGCTATCAAATTTCACTTTAAAGTAAATAGATGGCTATCCATCTTTCTGTATGTTGCTGAGTGTCTGTAATCATTATGTTCACATGTCCTGTTCGAAAATTGTGTGCTTGTACTGCTTCATTCACCATTGACAACAAACAATGTGAGTTTACTTGTTTGAAGTGTTTTTTTCTACCAGTTAAGGCCTCTTTGTTACCTGTTGACAAAGTAAGTATATATGTAGTCATGTTAGAGTGTTGCGCAAACAGCAATAGCATAAAGCGAGCAGCTCCACCAGCACTATCATCACCAGCCGTTACCTCGCGGGCCGTAATGCTCACAATGTAGTGGCGATGGCACGAGTTATGAGGTTGACAAGGCCAGCTCTCCGTGCCATAATTTAGTTCACAATGCCACCATTTCACGTATTTCAGTTACGCCGTGGAAGGCACAATTCGCCTTCCGTAAGCTTAAAATAAGTGTACTGCTGCTCCTTCGGAGTTACGTAAATTCGACGTCAGGAAATTAAAATAAAATAGGAATCGAACAATTTGACGTTCACCACCTAGGGTCGTGCCTAGATTTGTGACTACATGGCGGCCGACTGACAATCATCCGATTTGTTACTCCTGCTGCGTTCCTTGACACGTCACTCATTTTTGTTCCCATTGCCTTCGACGCTACTAGATTATCCAAGTGTGGTGGTCCGCCTCTCCGCCACTAACCTGCAGGTCCCACACAGCCACATGCTAGTGCTGACCTTCACGACTTTCCTTCACGCCCCTCGCTATCCCCATTTTGATTTTCGCTCTCTCCGATGCTTCGCTGGCCGGTGCCTTCCTAACAGAAAAAAGTATACATCGAAGTTAAGGAGGAAATATCTACGCCGCCTTCCCAGCGCCCAAATCCTCACTCCTCTCTTTCTAACATATATGCAATATCTGCTGAAGACGTTTAAAGATTGCACTAACTAGTACCGGAGCATTTATGTTAATTATTTACCTCGGCACTTATGTTATTACCACCAGACTGTTCCGCTCCCTGTTAAAGCACCTACTCCGCTTTCCAGATTGTCGCTTAATTGCATAAGCGCACAAAAATTTATACCTCAAGCAGCCTCCACTTCACTTCTGTTGATTCGAGTCATTTAGTGCGTCGCTGAGAGTATTATTATTCCATTTTGCCTTTATTGCGTATTCTTCGGGTAACACTTATCCTGTCACAATACCATCATCGACTACGCACGCGATGATGTGCTGGTTTCGCCACTATGCTACGTACTATCCTTGACACTCTTGGCTTCAAACTCTTGTCAGCGAAGACAAAAAATGTTATGCCCCGCTCTTTGATTTTGTCCGACATTTCTCCGGCACCCTTACCGACGCTACCCTCTTCTTCGCAGCATCCGATATCTTCATGGGTTCTAAGCCTGTCCGGCTACCTGTTGCAACGCTTTATGTCACGGCCACCATTAGCAATATGTTCATGCAAAATTTCCTTTATCTCCAGTCGTCACGTTGCTGTCGGCAAATGTCTGGGCCGTTACTACCGTATTCCCTGTTCGTTCTTCGTGAACTTTCTGAACGACTCTTCTTACCAAACCTACAACGAACTGTATGCTTTTTCAGCACTCGAGTAACCATCCAGTGATCTGTTCTCAGGTTTCGTCGCTGATACACAAAACTCTGCCCATTGTGACGAGCTTTTTCAAATTTTCCACCAGTTTTTAATATTTTTTTGGCATTTCTCTGCAGCAACAGGGCTGCAGTTGCGAAGCAGACCAACTCAATTCTGTTTACACCTGCCATTGCCTCGGAGACCGTACCTCGTTTCTGCCCTTGAAAGGCGCGCTATTTAACGACGAAGTTAACGTTATGCTTCATGACGGTGTTTTTCGCCCATATCAGAGTCCCTAGACTGAATGAGTGTTCCTACATGAAGGCGACCTACAAATAGCGTTGGTAGGGTGAAACGTGAGGGCCGAGCATATCATTTTTGTAGGACGACGTTACGGTGGATTGCTAGCAACCAGAGGAAACAAAACGACGATGGCCAAACTGTGCGCTGCCGCTATATTGTGTTGACCTAGCTGATTAAAATAAATTATATGTGGCTTAAATTGTTTTCTTCTCTCGCATAACATTTCCAGCGCAGATTACGCGTTGCAACAGTAAGAATTTTATGTTACATTTTTATTTATTAACACATTACAAACGTTCTTAACTTATTTATCGCCCCCATTCGAAGCCTAAATTGACGACGATATCTTCCGGACCTGCACTCGCTCTTCTATTGGCTGTGCTATCCCTCCCGTTCTCAGAAATTTAACATACCGCCCATTTTGTATAATAGAAGCAAACCAAATGATTGGAAAGCTAACTGTTTACGGAATCGCAACCCTGTATTTCACTTTGTTTAATAAAAGAAACGAAAGCGCTCACTTCACCCTTGCCGTTATCTAATATATTTTCTCGTCAATGTTTGTAGGTATGGTTGTAAGCATTATTTACTCCTTTATTTCACAAGCAACATACCATCACTTTGAAAAGTTTATAGTCCTTAATGTAAGGCGAAGTATCAATAACATTATTTTAGTAGTTATCTCTTTGTAGAGATAATGAATTGAATTTTTATAAGTTCGAGCATTATATTATTCCTTGATCTTCATCTGTATATATTCATCATCATGGCCAGCTCCAGCTTATTGAGCGCGCGACCTGCTAAATAAACCATCGAGGTTTAACAGCTGCCTCGCAAGTGGGGGAGGCTGCTCTCGATGCCTTGGTCCTCTACGACTTCGAGGTTTTCTGGAGCTTGGTTCAGGACGCCGCTTACTCCGCCTTTCCACCACCATGCCTCAAGAAGATTCACCAGGAGCCTCCGGCGTCACCGTCTCTGCCCCACCTGCCGTTCCCTCATGGACCATCATCATGCGGCAGTGCGATCCCACCATGTTCGCTGGCCTTTGTATTGACGACATTGACAACTGGCTGGACAATTATGTCCGCGTTAGTTTGTCTAACTGTTGGGATGATATGCAGAAGCTTCACAACGTCGTATTCTACCTCACTGACATTGCCAGAACTTGGTTTCTTAACCAAGAGAGCACCTTGCCTGACTGTGCGGCATTCAAACACCCGCTTCGGCTTATTGTCGGCGCCCCCAACGTCCGCTCTGAGGTCTCCAAGAAAAAGCTTGATGAACGCATGCAATTTTCCGGGGAAACATACATCTCTTATATCGAGGACGTCCACGCCTTTTGTCGCCTTGTTGACACCACCATGACGGAATCTGATCGTGTTCGTCATATCCTAAAGGACATTGCATACGTCGCGTTCAACGCACTGGAGATCAAGAATCCAAATACCGTTAACGATGTCATCGCGACTTGCCAACACCTGGACGCACTGCAGGCGATCCGTTTACAACCTGTCACTGGTGACGCGCCTCCTTCGTCGGATACCGACCTGCGTATGCTCATTCGGACTCTCATACGCGAAGAGCTCCAAGCGTGCGGCCTGCTGAGTCCTCCCGTTCTCCAGCCTCAATCTTCGGTTCCTGGCCTCCGCGACATCATCAAAAAAGAGCTGTCCTTTATGACCTGCGCTGCGAGCTGTGCCCCTCCTTCGCCGTCCACCTCGTATGCTCAGGTTGCGACTATGCAACCAGCGGTCGTTCCGACAGCGCCTTCTGTTCCTGCTAATGCTCCGAACCATGTGGCGGCCCTACCACCCCGTCCACTTGCCACAGCATTTTACACTACCTGGCCTACGCCCCGCCCCATTTGGTATTGTTGCGGTATTCGCGGGCGCATATCGTGCTTTTGTAGAAGACGACAACAGGAAGAACGCCGTGGCTATAACACTTATAAGAGAGACCCGTGGCTTTCTCCGAGTCCCGACCAGCGCTGCTTTCGCCCGCTGCCTTTCTCCACCTCCTGAAACGCCTCACAACGACCGTCTAGGGCGCCACCACTCGCCCTGCCCTCTCCGGCATCACCCCTGCAACGGGCCACCCGCACTCGACTCGTGACTACCGATCGGAAAACTACATGGTGTAGTTTTTGGAGGGAAAGCTGCATGTCTCGCACAGACTACAATTGCTCCAGCATGCCCGGCCAATAGTTCCTTCTGTGTGTAGTAGGTCAACCACTTCCAGTATTGATTGATACGGGAGCAGCTGTTTCTATTATTCACGCTGACTTGTGCTCTCCTCTACGCAAAGTTACTACAACTAAAGATGGAGCTCTTCCACGTCACGCAAATAATTGTGTGATTTGGCCATCGGTGCAATGCATCTTTCGAGTTTCGATTGACGGGATACGCCACCATATCCAGTTCGCAGCGTTGACTTCCTGTGCTCATATGCTTGTATTAGGGTGGGACTTTCTCTCTTTGACGTTTGCTTTCACCTCGTGCTGTCAATGCCTCCTTAGCTTGACAGAGACAGACAATCCCGACGACGAGTGCGAACCGCGCCTTCGCTTGCTCACTGCTCATGATTGTATGGTGTCACCTGGCCGCGACTGACTTCTTGTAGTTAACTTTGACATTACCAATGGTGACGTGTTAGTTGTACCGTCTGCACGTTGCCTATCCAAAGGCACCCAGCCTTGTTCGCTTCACCAACGGCACGGTCACTTTGGCTGCACTCAACACGACCACTGAGCTAGTACTGCTTCCTAAAGGCGCTGTTGACATGTGCATGTTGGACACTCAGCCTGTCTCGGCGCTTTCCTTGACTGCTGCTGTTTCACAACCACCCACAGCTATACATGTGGTCCCTGCTTCTGTTTTCGGCTGTGCCATCAGGACCGATCTAACGCTACAGCTGACGGAGGAGTTACTGGCGTTGTTAACCAAGCATAAAGACTCCTTCGACGTGCAATCTTCTCTTCTGGGATAGACGTCAGCGACGGCTCATCCCATCCTCCCCGATGAAACATGCATCCTTCACAAGAGGCCGTATGGCGTTTCTTCCGCCGAGAGCCAGATCATTGATACCCACGTTGCCGACATGCTAAAACGAAGCATAATCCGCCCTTCATTTATACTTTCGTCGTCACCTGTTGTTTTGGTGCGTGCCTTGAGACTACCGTGCCGTGAATGAAATAACCCGCAAACATGTATATACACTCCCCGAAACGATGATGCGTTATATTCATAACAAGGCGCGGAGTATTCTTCGAGCCTTGATTTACGCTCCGGATACAGGCAGATCTCCATACACGAAGCAGACAAGGAAAAAACTGCCTTTGCCACACCCGATGGGCTGTACGAATTTCTCCTAATGCATCTGGGCCTATGTAATGCTCCCGCCACATTTGAGCAGATGATTGATACTGCACTACGAGGCCTAAAGTGGAAGACGGTTATGCTACCTTCACATCATCATAGTTTCGTCAACCTTCCATCAGCCCTTGCAGTTCCTCGACGAAGTCCTGATATGCCTCTCAGCTACTGACATTCAGCTGAATACAAAAAAGTGTCACTTCACTAGCAAAATTACTGATGTACTTAGACACCTTGTCAGCAAGGAGGGCCTTCGACGTGACCTCGACAAAATTACCGCTGTCCTCCGCTTCCCCAGGCCTCAACGCACCAAAGATTTGCGTAGCTTCATTGGCCTAGCTTGGTATTTCCGACGCTTCATACGTAAGTTTGTCGCCATTGTGACACCGCTTCATCAATTCCTTCCTTCTGGAGCTCCCTACGTATGATTGGATGAATGCCTAACTGCTTTTCACGCCCTCCAGCGTGCCCTCACGTCCGAGCCTGTGCTTTGTCATTTCGACAACACCGCACCCCATGTTCTTACACACACAGATGACAGCGGCCACGGTATCGGCGCTGTTCTTCTACAACGTCAGCGAAATTCCGAAGAACGTGTGGTTGCATATGCAAGTCACAAGCTGACAGCTGCAGCTAAAAATTATACGATTACCGAGCAACACTGTCTCGCCAATATTTGGTCCTTCCAAAAATTTCGGCCTTATCTGCACGGCTGCCACTTTACGGTCGTTACTGATTATCAGGCCTTGTGCTGGTTGGCAACGCTTAGGAACTTAACGGGACGTATCGGCCGTTCTATACTTCGTCTACAAAAATACCACTTCGACGTCACATACAAGTCTAGCGAGAAACATCAGGATGCCGATGGTCTCTCTCGTTGTGCTCTACCACCGTCTTCAAACGCTGCTTGCTTACCACCTTCGATGAGCAAGCCGCAGCACGCGGCTTCTGCATTTCCTGCGCTCGCAGCTGTCGACCAGCTCCCATTCATCCATTCTCATACGTTTGCATCTTGCCACCAACGTAGTTACTCCTGCTGCCACTCCGGCATGGAACGTATTCACGGATCATTTCACACACCTAACGTTCTGCTCCGTCGGCAGTTGAAGAATTTCAAGATCGAAAATTCGATATTATACCGCTACGTGTTTCATCCCGAAGGACACCATTGGGTTCCTGCGATTCCTCAATCACTTGGGGCCCAGATACTGGAGACCTTTCACGACAATCACACCACCTATTACATTGGTTTCCAGAAAACCTATGAACAAATCCACAGCCACTTCTCTTCGCCTGGACTTGCAGCCAGCGCAGTGAAATACGGGGCTTCCTGTTCCCTCTGGCAACACCACAAACGACTGACCTCCCCGTCAGATGGACGCTCCAACCTGTCCCGTGTCTTGAAGCTCCTTTCGCAATCGTTGATATTGACCTCTATGGACTGCTACCCCTATCCACTGGCGGTAAACGATGGATCGTCCCAGCTGTAGACCAATTGACACGGTACGCTTAAACAGCCACATTATCTTCGGGATCCGCAGTGGAGGTCGCAGCGTTCTTGGAAGCCATCTTTTTACGGCATGGAGCCCTACGTGTCATCTTCAGTGTCCTCGGCAGGGCGTTTCTGTCTAAACTTCTCGACGACGTTCTCTGTGCGTCCAATTCCATCAACAAAACGGCTTCCACCTACCACTACTCAAACTAATGGCCCCATAGAGCGCTGTCATCTCAGGTTTTCCGACATATCAATGTACAACAACCCTGACCACACCAAGTGGGATGTCATCCTACCATTCGTCACTTTCGCATACAACACGGCCGTCCAACGCACTACGGTGTACTCGCCTTTTTTCCTTGGGTATGGTCGTCTACGCCCATCATTGTCTTTGACAACTTTATTCGGCATCCCCGTGCCCTCGTCCACATGAATGTGTGAGCAGCTGGTTTCGCGCACTGTCCTGTGTCACCAACATGCCCGCCTCAACGCTGACGCCATTAAACAAAGCTACAAAAATCACTCTGATGCATCCCACCTTGTCGTTTCTTTCCACCTTGGAGACGAATTGTTGCTGTGGATGCCAGTTCGAGCTCGTGGTTTATACAAGAAACTTCTGTCCTGTTTTATAGAGCCCAACACTGCTCGCTAACAGATTTTGCCAGATAACTAACGTTCCGCCTTTGGACGGCCGCTGCCGTGCCACAGAGATTGTGCATGTTTCGCGTTTAAAGCCTTTCATACGGCGTTCGCTGCCATAGCCAACGGCCAGGTTGGCCGCTTCCACGCGCGGGGGAAATTGTGTGAGCATTATATTACTCCTTCATCTTCTTCATCTGTATACGTTCATTATCATGGCCAGCGTCATCTTCTCGAGTGCACGACCTGCTACATAAACCGTCGAGGTTTAATATCTGTCTGGCATAATAATAAAATGTATATTTACCCATATGCACAGATATGTGTTACAAATTTAGCCGCGAAATACCACATACACTAGTCTTTACCTTCCACTCTATCTGAGGAAACCAGTGGAAAGTCTTTATCCTACCTTGCCCCGTCTCCCTTCCCCGCGGGCTACAAAACAGACGCAATGTTAGAGCTTGAGTCTGGCGACATGAAAGATGAATGCAGGTGAGTAAATAGAAGGGCTTGCTTAGGTACAAGCACGTTTGTCACCTGACGCGAAACACAGTTCAGCCACATTAACTGTACAAACGCTTCTGGGAAAGAACGATCAGTTTAGATAGAATTCAGCCACGGCTCAACCAGCGAAGGCTAAAACCAAGTTCTCTGGAAGTCATTTTAATGGAAAATGCCGCACTTTTTGCTTGCAGAAAGGCAGTTTATATTTGGTATCATTGCCCTCGTTGCTACACTTGACACGAATTGTAATCTAATGCATTCGTGGACGCGAGCCGTGTGTTCTGCGGCACTGGTCTTGCGGATCGGCAGCTCAGAGTTATGCGAAGTGTAAAATAATATGCCCAGAACTTCACAATTAAGCACTCTCACAATGCTAATACAGTGAACACAATGTTAATATAGTGAAAACAAGCACCAAGCACCACCTGCGCAATCTCGACACGGACTTTAAGTACACGACGGAGGAACATCTGTGTCTGAAATTATTTTCGCATTGAAGAACTGCAAGTCCGCGAGTTTTGGTTTCTTCACATATTACCTGTTTAGTGTACAGTAGTACTTGAAAAAAATTAAGTAACCCAGTTATGGTTGTTTTCAAGGAAGAATTGCAGCAGAATCTCTTTTAGCAAAGCTCCTTGCCAAAATGAGTACTTCTTCGGGGCAGAAGTAAAACTTGTATACTGAAGATCTGAAATTAGGAAATGATTATTGTTATTGTAGTGAAGCCTTATCTGTGAATTTCGTGAAGGAAGACGAAGAATTATTTTTTGAAGCTGGGAAGTGCATCACCTGAACTTTTCCTATTTCTCGCCACAGTGCTGTTCATCGAGGACTCCATCAAACAAAAACCTAGCAGTACATGTTTTACACGCGAAACAATGTGAATGTAGGACCGGACAAGAAAGGCGCTCTTTCCAGTACTTTCGATTCTTCATACCATTTCAGGTTTTTTTTACAAACCGTAACCAAGCATAAACCAACCAGGCCAGCAATACGCACTGATGTATACCTAGACGATATTAGACTTATCCATGTCCAATCTTCACACGCCCAACCTCTCGAGCGACAGCTCTTGTGTCTTAAAGAGCTATCATGATTGGCGTTCAGCAATGAACGTCCCAGAACTTGCACGCCCTAAAGAGAGCTAGAGAGAGAGAGAGAACGTGATAAATATAATCAAAGATGTGGAGCCTTATCGAGGAAGAGCTCCAGGTCCACGGTTTCTATGATGGTACTTTCGAAAGTGGGCACCCTTTTTACTGGCGCCTATGTATCGCGGGTGCCAGTTCGATCACCACGAAAACGGCGAAAGAGCAAATTGAATTTAGTCGCTTTAAGACAAAAACGCGCAGATATTTGCAGTATTTGTCCTTTCGAAAAGTTCCGCAGGAATCGTTGAGAAATCCCAGTTAGAACTGCCGCATAGAACGGCAACAGTGCCTAGGCATATCCGCAAATAGTAGTGACTCTAGAAATTAGACTACCATTTCTGAAGCGCCTTCAGTAGCAAACTGTCAACCATACCCGCGTCGAGTTTCAGATTTCTACCCTAATCGCTTTGTCTGTAGACATATGACCCGCCGCCGTCGCTAAGGGTTTGTGATGTTGCGCCACCAAGCGCGAGGTCGCGGGCTGAAATCGCGGCGGCGGTGGGCGCATTTACACGGGGACGAAATGCTGCAACGCCCGTGTCCTGTGTACTGGGCGCAGGGTAAAGGTCCCCTGGTGGTTAAAAGTAATCCGTATTCCCTCACTACGGCGTGCCTCGTAATTAAACCGTGGTCTTGGAACGCAAAACCCCAGAACTCAATTCATTCTGTAGACATAGTTTGAAATGGTTCAGTTGGTTGGAAAGCCTCTTTGATATGAGCATGGGACGGCGGTGGTCCATAGTAATATGGCTCTAAACTCACATCAACTTCCGACCTACTAAAGCTGTATAGTGACTGATACAGCTGCGAACACAATTTTGGTTTCTAATTGATGCTCGCTTTTGTGCATTGTTTCCACATATTCGCCTATAAAATGGAAGTCGGAAAGACCAATGGTTGCCCGTTCAAAAACCGTTTTGATCACACTTCGTGTCAGGACTCGGAATGTTTGCAGATATTACCACAAGCACTATTGATGGAGAAGCTAGTATAGCTACCATTCCAAAGTCACTTGATTTGTAGGTCACGAATCACCAACGAAGCTGCAAGGTGTATTTGTTAAATTTCTCCCGTGCAGTAAAATAATTTCCGGTGTGGTATTATACAGCGCGGCCACTACTGACGGATTTATACAATTGATAGATCGGAAGGTTCAGACAGCTATTTAAGTTAGTTCCACTAAATAAATATTGATATTTTACCTGGGCGAAAACATAGCAATTGAGAAATTGAGACAGTTTTTTATATTCTTGTACAGTATAATCTGCTGATATCCGAAGGTAGTGCAGAGGCATAACCATTCTTCATTAAGTTCCCATTGCCGATCCCCATGTTATGACTGCGAAAAATCAGCTTTTATTGAAATAACACTTATCTGCTAAATGCAGAATCTCTAAGTACCCGTACTAAGAAACTCCTTCCTTATGTTTGGTATTACAAAAAACACACACATTTTCTTCATATAAACGGAGAAATCGGGACGTAGAATAGTGTGGTGGCTCATCATGTTGATGATGCATCTTGTATTTCGACGTCACATTTGCGGTATATGGGAACGATCATTACGGTTGCTTTTCGTCGTTTCCGAGGACACAGGAGTCTCGATAAAAGTATTGTCAAGTTTCTCGGATTCTAGAAATCGGCGAATATGGGAAACATTTATAGAACACGACTGTTGTCCTATTCGATTCCGTCCTCAAACCTTATAGTCACTATTGGATTAGGTGTTCAAATCTAATTGCGGCTGTTTGATTATGGAAATAGTTTTCGAATAGATTTTGAATAGATTACGTCGGTAAACTGTACGCGATAAAACATGAAATTTAAGTAAGAATGTCACGATTTTAATCATATGCACAGTAGAAATAACAGTGGACAGCACGAAGCGTCGTTGGCACCGCCAGCTAAACAACACCGACTAAACGCACCCACTCGCTAACAAACATTGTCTAGAGATGCCATTCTTCAGTGCGTATTGCCATGTGCCTTTCAGGCTTTGCATCTGTGCCGCTGGCGTTCGAATGACGGCTGTTACCGCGTGGGAGCACTCGCACCAACCTACTGCGATAGCTTCGAACCTACGATGGGCCCATCGTTTCAGGCAGGGCAGCTCGTGCTATCTCTCTCAATAGTTCTGCGCACGTTCCTTCAAAGCCTTTAAATACTGCCCGCACATAGGTGGTGCTCGTTCTTTGTCGATCGCCGTCCATGCTCCCACATATTGCTGCTGTTGGGCTAGTTGCTTTTGGTTATGTGGGGCACAAGTTCGCCTCAATAAACGTTTGTCTTGCTGTGCGCCTCTCTGCTCTAATTACCGGTGTTTACCACCACTCGAGACAACTGGTGGAGGTGCGGGGTATGTCCAGCGCTCGTTCAGGCACTCCCGACACCAGTCTGCATAAGCCAGAAGACGACCAACGAAGAAGCCGCCGGATTCCTGGGCTCTCCCCTGAGTATGGCTTCCTACCAGAGAAGACACGCCCTGCAAAAGAGGCCATGACAGCCAAGGTGAGCGAGCCCACCACTCACTCCTACAGCCGTCGTTTTGCAGCATCCACGGGAGCCACCAACATTCCGTGGAACCCCCTGCGATGATCCTTAGGACTGGCGATGATCCTTAGGATTTGGAGCGCGTGGCGAGCTACAAGTGGGATGACGACGCGAAGCTGCCGCACGTTTACTTCGCTCTGGAGGAGTCTGCACGTACATGGTTCATCAACCGAGAGTCTCAGCTCAGGACATGGGAGAACTTCAAGCGAAGCCTCCTTGTTACATTTACAAGTGTCCTTCGCAAGAGAAGAGCCGAGAGACAACTTCAAACACATCTCCAGCTGCCTAACGAAAGCGTGGTCGTCTTCGTGGAAGAAATCAAGAATATTTTAGGTAGGGCAGACCCAGAAATGCCGGAAGAAAAGAGCCTTGGTTTTCTTATCAGAGGAGTGAAGGAAGAGCTTTTCGCTGGGCTAATGCGGAACCCACCAAAAACAGTCGCTGAATTTTAACTGCAGCCGCAGCCATGGAAAAAAAAAACACTCGACGTTCGAAGACAGTACAGAGGCCCTGTTCTGGTGCGCGGTACGTCTCCCACGCAATTCGACGCCATGAGCATGGGCAAACTTGAAGACACAATCAAGGCTGAAGTATAAGAGGAACTTCGTAAAATGTTCCCTAGCTGCAGTCTTCAAGTCACAGCACTCAGCGACATTATCGGACGAGAAGTCCAGGAGGCACTAGGAACAGGTCAATTATGGTTCTGCCGCAGCAAGCACCCGAATACACTTGTGCACCACCTCAGCTTATGTCGTATGCCACAGCTGTGCAAAACCGAAAAGCCGCGGAAGAATTGTCGACGTTCTTTGCTAAAGTTCGTAACAAGCAGTTGCGATTGGCCATCATGAATCTGAAGCTGTATAACAGGTATAGCCAGACGAATACTTTGCTTCAGGAGGTGTTCCAAATTAGTTTCGGCCACCGCTTCACTATTGCATAAGCCATAGCCTGTGACGTTGACGAGGGCACTGGTTCTTGGAGGAAGCGTCACACTATCTCAAGAAACACGAAGTACGTCGTCGGAACGCATTGATCGCCCTGCACGTCGATTGCTTGGTCGGCTAAGAATGTCATACAGCGCTCTTGAATATTAATAGTAGCACCATACTCCTGCGGGAAGTCAACGCCAAGAATAACAAGGCAACACGCTACGAATGTAGATCCTTGAATTTCAACTCTAGTTGTGCAGGTTCCCAGTGGGGTAACGGCGTGGGCGCCAGCCATCCGATTGTGCGAGTTATACCAGGGCGTGATTACTTTCTTCAGCTGCATTGCCATTTTCCCGCTTAATATAGAGTAGTCGGCACCGGTGTGCATTAAAGCACTAACGGCGTAACCATCAATAATAACTGCTATATCCAGAGAAAGCCGGTCATCCTGTTGAGCTGGAGGTGGTTCGGATCGGGATCTGGTCGTCTCTCCGCCGATCGGGGGTCTTCAGCACTTCGACCGTCAGCGACCTCATCCCCATAGATCGCTTTATTTAGTTTTCCCGATGGGGACTAGTTGGCCGCGCGGTAGAATATCGCTGGGGCGTAGGTAAAAATCGTCTCGGAGACGGTGACCGCAACTGTCTTCCGGCAGGCGGTGGCAAGCGCTGCTGAGAGAGGTAATCCTCAATGTCCCGGGGTCACTGGCCGTAACGGCGTGGCGGCGAGTATTGGGAAGAGCCACGAAGTCCAATGCGCCGGCCTGGGCACTGGCGGTACTGGTGGTCAGCTTCACCGCAGTGGAAGCATAGATGCCGGCGATCGGGTGGGCGCCAAACATCCGATTTCTGCGTGGATGTGTGCCTATCGCCGATGTAGTGCGGCGTGTACCCAGCTTCGCAGTGCGATATGGGTTGCTCCGACTGAAGTGACACTATAGGAGTGGTCCGAACGAACTGGGCGGAAAGAAAGCAGGGTGCCTTGAGGCTTCCGCGCACGTCTTTCGGCGGGAGTCAGTAGGTTAAGCCGCAGCATTATGATGAGGCAAGGTATCGCGGAGGTCCTGGTGCAGCTCGTCGTTGATACAGCTTGTAAGGGAGCTTACCGTATAGTGCGGTGCTTGTGTGACGCCGGCCTTTTGCAACTCTTCACTCACTAGAGAGTGGATGAACTCTCCCAGACAGCCACTGTTGCTTCCGATGGTCGTGAATATGTCAGCAGCGGACGTGCTGTTCACTTGCCGCTAATAAAGGTTCCATTGATGCGGAAGCATCTTTTCTATGGTCACGGCCTCGGATAAAACCTCCGCGACCGTCTTCAGAGGGGTCCACACGAGTCCAGCAAAGCGCTGCTCTTTGACGCCGCGCATCAGATGGCGTAACTTCTGCTCCGTCTTCCCTGGGTCAGCGCGTCTGAAGAGGCACGTCATGCCTTCGATGTATGCGGTCACAGTTTTCGTTTGGCAACTGGACGCGGGCCTCAATTACCCGTTCCGCTCGTTCGTGGTGATCAGCATTGGCGTAGGTGTCCAGAAGCCTGCGCCAAAATTCGCGCCACAAGGTCAGTTGTTCCTCACGGTTCCGAAACCACGTACGTGAGCCGTCCTTCAGGTAGAAGTAGACGTGTCTCAGTTTTACCGCGTCACTCCAATGCCTCAAGGCAGCCACGCGCTTGAAGTAAACCATCCAGTTTTCCACGTCTTCGAACAGTGCGCCATGGAACGTCGTCGGGACCAGTGGGCTCTCAAGCGTATACCGATTCAACATCGTCCTCTCCGTACTGGTTCTGGCGGGTGAGCTGGAAACGCTGGTCATACCGGTTGAAGTGATGGGATTCTTAGCGTCTACGACTTTCGGGGCTAGTCCCCTGAGCCTGTGGCTGGCACTGGATTCGTAGTACGCTTTTTTAGGTGGGTTTGCAACATCCGTGAGGGCTACCGAGCACCTCCACCAGTTTGTCACGAGCCTTTAGAAGTGCTTTTGGGGGTTCAATAAACCGCAGAGCAGCTGGCTCCTGAAAAACACGTCCGTCGGGGTTGGCTCGCGAGCAGAAAAGAGAAGCGCGGTCTTTTTTCTTCTTTTGCGCTTGTCCACTCTTGCCCTCGACCCACTAGCTAGTGGACGCAAGCGGTAGACTATCTGGCGGCCCACTGAACGTCCCCAACCTCGAACATTTTGTTGCCAGAGTCAGTGACTGTCGGTAGAGGAAGGTCTGCAGCAGGCGCTAACGAGCAAGATGGAGGATCTCCATTTCCGTACTGGCCGGTACAGCCTGTTAAAACGCTCTTAATCAACCCCTCTCGCTGGTAGGCAGTGTTACATACGGGACCTTTTCCTGAGCCTGCTTCGAGTTCACCAGACCACATCGAATCGCGTCACACTCAATTAAGGAGCGCAGAAGCACATCTACCACGCTCCCGAGGCGCGGCACGTCTAAACAAGTTGGCGTCCCCCACCTCGTGCGCCGCATGTGGAGCTGTTGTCCCACTGCTTGACTCTTCCCGAAAGCGTAGCGGGAGCCTGGCACGGTTCCAGGTAACGTGGGTCCCGAGCCAAGCTGCTTTGCGGCTCTGAAAGGTCGCTCGAGAACAAACCGCCTGCTCCCGCGGTACGCTTGCAAGCCACGAGGCAAAACGGCTGTAATGCACCGTGAAGCCCTGGCAGCAACCCACCCATCCGCCCTTGTGTCGGCACTTGCAGACCAGGAAGGCAATACCGCAGAGAAGTACTCCCTCGGACAGGTGGAGACAATGGAGCGACCCTCTGCGCCGGGCGTGACTTACATTCGCACGGGCGCCTACCATTGGCCAAAAATGACGCTACATGAGCGGGCTCGTCGATTGGCCGAACGGGACGGGACTTCAAGACACCGAAGGGGTTAAAAGCCAGAGACCGGGAGCAGCAAGAGAGCATTCCTTCATTCATCTGTTTCGAGCTTCTTGCCACGGGCCGCAGCGTCTGAGTTGCTGCCGGCCCGTAATGACTTTGTGATTGTTAATTTCTTTGTACTCTCACTATAAATAATGTAAATAAACCACCACTTTTTCATCTCAAAGTCCTCCTCAACCTCGGCCAACTCCCGCTCCCAACGGCAAGGTCCAATATCTGGGGGACAGCAATTGGGATTGTCCTCCAGATCCAACAGCAGTGAGACCTTATTCCCCGCTGTGCTCGCATGCAGAAAGGCGTTACTATGGCGTAAGCGCACACGTTAATAAAAAAAAGTACCGATCAGACGCTTTTTCTTAGTGCCCAGCTTCTTCCGAGGGCCACAGCGAATGAAACCGATCGGCACGCCCGTCGGTGGGAACTGCGAAAGCCGACCTAGCCATTCCCTTACTGCTCGTGCCCAGGGAACTCTATCCCACGGTGGCGCTCGAATGTCATGAAAGGCACGGTTAGCGTTTCGCGCTGGCCGGAGGGCCGCAGGAGGCTTTCATAAGTCCAATATGCCCCATTTCCCCGATCCCACTCCTTCCCTTTGGCAGCCACCTGCAAAGGCCAATACAACAGAGCGATGCGTCATTTGGGAAGCGGACGGATGTAGTGCGAGATTCCTTTTCTGTGCGTTAAGGGTGTCGTTGTACTGTGAAATTCGATGTTCGTTTGTTATTATTATCGGAGTGGGAACTTAGTTGTTTGACTCTTATTATTATCGGACCGGTGCTAGAGTATGGGAATGGGAAGGCATTATAACGTTTGTAAACTCGCCACGCAGCGAACGCGCTTATCTTGGGCACTCATGACGTCGTGCCACCTCTTCCCTATTGGTCGTGCCTTCAGGTGCCCAACGACGTACGCACCCTATAGGTCACAGCCTTAGTCAGACAGATGGCTGCGTCATAATTTATGCAATGACGCACGCGCGAGGCGCACCTTTAGTCAGTCAAAACTGTGGAACTGCTGTGGTGCCTGGGAAGCATGCTTGTTTCGCTCCGCGGAGGCCCAATTCGATTCGATTTCAACCAAGACCAAAGTGTACCAGTTTATTTTTAAAAGCCGTTATGTTCCTTTGTTACAGGAACCTTCCTGGGAAATTTGGCGTGAATCCAAGCATTTTTAGACATGTTTTACCCATGCACCGTCGTCAATTTTTGCTACTACCTTTCGGTCACGCCGACTACGAGGGATTGTTGCTCAATCGGGCATACAGTACTTTAGCAATAATGAAATTAAAATTAGATTCGTAGTGCATTGCGAGCTCACTGTTTTTGTGATACTAAAGAAAAGTTACTGCGATTGCGTCTGATTTCAATCTTCTGAGCCACGAAACGACTTGAACTTGGGTTTTCAGGGAACCTGTATACTGTGACGTAGCAGTTGTCACTACGTTTATTCCGAGTCGAAGATGCGGCGAACCGATCACGCCCACAGCACGGATCACACTTGAGAGCCAGCCCCACAAGCGATGATGAAGAAGAACCCCATATGAACCCCACATGATGATGATCATGTACAGATGACAAAGAATAGCTTATAAATGGCCACACTAACGTCCCCTCGCGCGAGAGCGGCCATCCTGGCCGCAGTTCAAAGGGGCGGTGAACGCCTCGTGAAAGGCTTCATACGGGAAACGTGGACAACCTCAGCGGCGCGGCAGCGGCGGTCATTTGGAACAATAACTGGTACCACGCGATAGTTAACCGGAGAAGCCTGCTCCAAGACTTTGTAGGGGCCGATGAACCGAAGTTGAAACTTCGATTCTAAAGGCACCAATGAGCATTTTTTTTTGTACAGTGCATTAAGCTAGAGGGCACGCGAAAGCGTGCACGGTGAACTGTTTAAGGCTTGTCGGAGGAAACTACTTCTGACACTATTCGACCAACAAAAGCACTCATGGCGCCAATCAGACCGAGGCCGATTCTTGTCGCCGGAAATCAAGCTGGTCGTAAGCCATTCAGAAAGCGGGTTCTTTTGTCTTGTTGGTACTGTAATCAATGCGTCGAAATTGCCACAGTAACGAAAACTGCATAATGGTTGGGTTACACAAATATTCCGAATACTCCTTCAGTAACCATGCATTTGGTACAACTGTCCACAATCGTACGTTGCGATATATATATATATATATATATATATATATATATATATATATATATATTGAAAAACGTGCAGACGGACGTAAACAAGGCAAACAAATAATGTGGATCTTTTGGCAGGGGTCCGGCTTCGTCCAGAGTGCATATGCAAGCACCCAGAGTTCAATATACCTTTTCTCTGGAAGAGGGGAGGAAAAAGAAACACAACAACAAAAAAAGATAGCGTAGTAAGCCCATGACGCCATCAACACGTACATTCACTAGCGTCATGAATACCAACGCGCGTACATTCAGTGACGCCCACAAGGGAGGCGGGTGAGCAATAAAAGATGAAAAGACGCAGCCAGTGGAATGCAGGACAAAGGGGTCACAGCTGCTTGAAGAGCCTTTATCTTATTCTTTGTTTGAGGTTACTGCGATATCGCGAGACCCCGAAGATAGTTCATACACCCCAAGCAAACTATATGACACCCATATTGAGACCTCCACTACCCTCTGAGTTCTGCGGACGGAATTCAGTTGCATTGCTTGCACAGGTGGCAACTTTTGAGTTTATGCGCAACCTATTTTTGCACAAAGTTTATGCCTGCATAATAAATAAAACGTAATTTCTCGTTTTTCTTTTATTTTATTGTTCACACTGGCATAGACATTGTATAAAAAATGGGCCGCAAGAACAAGATGTACCCCCTGTGCAAGGAACGCATTGCAGTGCAGTTCGCGGAACTCAGAGGTTAGTGGAGGTCCCAGCACGGGCGTCATATACTGAGGTGGGGGACATTGACCATCGTCGTAGTGTCACAAAAGTGACTTCAAACAAACGAGAGAAACGCTCTTCTGGCAGCTGGGAACCCTCGCACGCTCTGTGCTCTGTGACCCCTCTCCCCTGTATACCACTGGATCCGGCCTTCATTAATATATTTCACACGCCCCCTCTCTTGTGGACACCACTCTTTGGTCCAACATTTTTTGGTCCAACACTGCTTTGGCGTACCATTTCTTTGTTTACGTCAACGCCTGAGACGCTTCAAATAACATCTGGCCGTTGATCTCCGACATTTTCTTTATATATATACGAGAAGAAAGGGGGTTGACCGAGGGGCCCGACTTCTTAGTAGGCATATCATAAGAGGCCAAGAAACACTGACACCAATGACCACATAGGGAAAATTACTTGTGCTGAATAAGTGAAATATAGAAACGATAACTTAATGGAAATGAAAGTGGATGAAAAAACAACTTCACGCAGGTAGGGAACGATCCCACAACCTTCTCATTCCGCGTGCGATGCTCTACCAATTGAGCTACCGTGGCGCCGTTTCCTCATCCACTTTCTTGACTATTTACGTTTGCTACCATAGCCCTGGGAGCGCTAGCATGTGGCACCACTCGCAGACCAAGCCGGTGGAAGTGGAACATCGTTTCTGCCCCAGGCGTCACGAGAACGTGATCTTTTTGGGTGAAGGCAGCCAGTCAATAAACCCACACGTGCAAGGTTTGGGGATCGTTCCCCACCTGCGGAAAGTTGTTTTTTCATTCACTTTCATTTCCATTAATTCATCGTTTTTATTTCATTTATTAAGCACAAGTAATTTCCCCTATGTTCTCCTTGGTGTCAGTGTTTGTTGGCCTCTTATGATATGACTAATATATGTATATATATAGCGTACCGGAATCGAACGTACCGGAATCTTGGAAGAACGCTAACATAATCCTAATCCATAAGAAAGGGGATGCCAAAGACTTGAAAAATTATAGACCGATCAGCTTACTGTCCGTTGCCTACAAAGTATTTACTAAGGTAATCGCAAATAGAATCAGGAATACCTTAGACTTCTGTCAACCAAAGGACCAGGCAGGATTCCGTAAAGGCTACTCAACAATAGACCATATTCACACTATCAATCAGGTGATAGAGAAATGTGCGGAATATAACCAACCCTTATATATAGCCTTCATTGATTACGAAAAAGCATTTGATTCAGTCGAAACCTCAGCAGTCATGAAGGCACTACGGAATCAGGGTGTAGATGAGCCATATGTAAAGATACTGGAAGCTATCTATAGCGGTTCCACAGCCACCGTAATCCTCCACAAAGAAAGCAACAAAATCCCAATAAAGAAAGGCGTTAGACAGGGAGATACGATATCTCCAATGCTATTCACAGCATGTTTACAGGAGGTATTCAGAGACCTGGAGTGGGAAGAATTGGGGATAAAAGTTGATGGAGAATACCTTAGCAACTTGCGATTCGCTGATGATATTGCCTTGCTTAGTAACTCAAGAGACCAATTGCAATGCATGCTCACTGACCTGGACAGGCAAAGTAGAAGGGTGGGTCTGAAAATTAATCTACAGAAAACTAAAGTAATGTTTAACTGTCTCGGGAGAGAACAGCAGTTTACGATAGGTAGCGAGGCACTGGAAGTGGTAAGGGAATACATCTACTTAGGGCAGGTAGTGACCACGGATCCGGATCATGAGACTGAAATAACCAGAAGAATAAGAATTGGCTGGGGTGCGTTTGGCAGGCATTGTCAGATCATGAACAGCAGGTTGCCGCTATCCCTCAAGAGGAAAGTGTATAACAGCTGTGTCTTACCAGTACTCACCTACGGGGCAGAAACCTGGAGGCTTACGAAAAGGGTTCTGCTGAAATTGAGGACGACGCAAAGAGCTATGGAAAGAAGAATGATAGGTGTAACGTTAAGGGATAAGAAAAGAGCAGATTGAGTGAGGGAACAAACGCGGGTAAATGACATCTTAGTTGAAATCAAGAAAAAGAAATGGGCATGGGCCGGACATGTAATGAGGAGGGAAGATAACCGATGGTCATTAAGGGTTACGGACTGGATTCCAAGGGAAGGGAAGCGTAGTAGGGGGCGGCAGAAAGTTAGGTGGGCGGATGACATTAAGACGTTTGCAGGGACAACATGGCCACAATTAGTACATGACCGGGGTAGTTGGAGAAGTATGGGAGAGGCTTTTGCCCTGCAGTGGGCGTAACTAGGCTGATGATGATGATGATGATGATGATAGCAGGAACTTGCAAAGAAGTTCTCTCGCCATATCTAACGCATACGTGTATTTTTGTGGCGCTACTCTAAAAAATACGGCAGCTGTGTTTCGTGCAATCTATCGTAAATGCTTTGTACAGCGCAACAATACGGTCTCATTACGTCTAAAGACTATGAAAAGGCAACAACGTGAGCGGCATCTTTGTTGTGTGATTTTAATGATATTGCATGTGTAAGAAGAGAAACGTTAAGCAGCTTCTTCTTCCGGCCTTGCGTCTGTTGTGTCGTTTAAAAAGGCTTTGCATCACGTAGTAGGGGACCACATATTCGACGGGATTATAAATTCGCCTTTACAACAGTGGGCATAAACCAGAACTTCTACAGCCGCCACCACTGAGATTTCAACCCTTGTCAGTGAAGCAATATGAAATGGGAAGTCGAGCTGGGGGACCACTGAGTTATCACATAACATTTATTGCTTTACTGCATGGAAAGTAGACTTAGGGCTGTGTAACTCTACGTCTCAATAAGAACATGCACTAATTATTCAAGCAAAAAAAAAAAAACAAATAAATAGAAAGCACCCTCATTATTCGCTGTTCTTGCAACGCATACACAATACGCTCATACGCTGCAGTTTCACTGACAAAATGACCTTGTACATCTGGACATTCAGCATGGCTGCCACACATCCGACTTTACTAAAGACTATGTAGTAGCAACAAGATGAACATGTCCTATGGAGGGCCACCACGATCTTTAAAAAAAGAAGAAAGCGTGTTCAATCTGGTGTTAATGTCGACGTATTTCAAAAATGTTCTTTGCAAGGTGTCAGGAAAACACCACGTCGTTGCGATCTACAATAGAATGGCCAATAGTTTCAGCTTCCGGACGCGGGCGATAGTTGCTTTGCCATGCTGCATAAGAACTTCTTTCCCCCAGCCCACGTTTATACAGGAAAAGCTCTTTAGTGCAATTGAAAAAAAAAAGTTGCAGTTTCATTCGAAAGATGAAGCATCGATAGCGATTACAAATTAGCATACAGTTGTACTAAGTAAGGATCGTAGTTTTATCAGCCCTATAATATCGAGAACATTCGCTTAGTAATCCATTTAACAGATATGGTATCATGCGCGCACAGCCACACATAAACAGATCTCGCTCGATGAGCGCGGACACTCGCTGTCAAAACGCTGGCGTGGGGAATGGCGGCTGCAGCAGCGAGCAACTCGACCTTCGTGCCGCCGCTTCGCTTGAAAGCCAACTAAGCGGCGAGAACCGGTGAGAACCGGCGAGAACACGAAGCTACAAACCCTCGGCGCACCTATACTTTGTACTAATAGCACATCGCTTCGAAGATAGGCGCGGCCGCGCACAGGCGCGCTATAAGCACAGCCACCGGAGTAGAAACTTCTCCCCTCACCCACATCGTTGGCTCGCTCACGGTGGACGGCAGCGCAGTTCCTCCCGGCGTTCCTCCTTTGCGCGCAGCGATATCAGGCCAATATATCCTCGGCCCTCCCTCGCACGCTTCGACTCGAACTTACAGCATACGGCGCACGTCCGCGGTTATTCTCACGCTTGGACTTTGTACCGAACATCACGCCGACGTTGTCGGCGGAAATGCACTTGGAGTGCCCATATAGCTTCTATCGCGATAAGATGTATTTACTGCACGAGGAACGCACATTCATTGTACATGTGTTAGCCTATTTCGATTATGACACTATAAATAACGATAACGATATTAGGGACTTGGGTGCAGGCCGCCTATTAGAATAGCAGAATGTGATTTAGGGCACGGACTGAAGATATACTCCACAGTCATATGTCTGTAAGTGAAAAAAGAAAGTTTGAACAATATTCTTATATCTCTGGTGTTATCTCTGGTAGATCATTTGAACTCCATGATAGAACTGCGTTAGAAAGATAATTGCTTACATATACCTGCATGTTTTCACAAATAATTGTGTGTGTAGCATTACGGAAGAAGGATACTCGAGAAACATGCTGTCTGTTAAAGAGGTGAGCAAAACGAAGGTATTTTCGTTTGAAGGGAAGAACGAGGTTGCCAGTCACCTAGACTGAGATCGCGAACTGTAAATAAATGCAGCGAAAAGACGGTACAGCGCTTGAGGAACCTCAGAACGGTGAACATCTTGTCGAACGAGTACGTCAAACTGGCAACGAGGAACTGATTAGAGGAGCGTGGAGACTGTTCGTGCGATTACGCAAAATTGTTCTACTGTGGCTGGCGTACGCAATACTTTTGAGATCTGTTCTGGATTTTGGTTAAAGCAGCGGCTTCCTTTGCTATCCAATCACGCAGGAAATCAATGAAAACATTATGCGGTATTTCGTGGTAGCAGTGTCACTTTCCCGAAAGAGCAACACGCATTAATAGACAGAGGTGTGGAAAGCTCCAAGTGCAGTGGACTCTGCGCATGTATTTCGGAGGTCAGAATGAGCTATACTTTAGCAGAAAAGAAGTTTGGGCGTGTTGGTGGGATACATACAAACTGGGATACATAGCGCAAGAATGACACAAGGACGAAGCAGAAGCCCGGGCCGAGCGGTTTTAGATATGTAGATAATTTTTTGCTATCTTTAGGTAGATGACAACTTGTTCCGGCCGCCAGATCTCATGTAGATTGCTGTTTTGACTGTTCAAACCCTGCTGTTGACAGTATTCTTGCCTCATTAAATGAGCATTATAGGCCACTTGCGTTCACCACTGAATTTCCTGCGCATGGCAATATCAGGTTTTTAGTCTTGCGTTTGCATTTCAAAGCTGAACACGTGTGTTGTGTATATGAGCCCAGAGCTAACAAGCCGCCTTGAGGTACAGTTCCGCACACTCAAAACTCATAAAAAGTAGTATCGTACGTTCTTTCTTGCCATGCGCTCTTTCTAAGTCATATGCTGACTTGCTGCATGAAGGTCTTAGTAAGCAGGTGGCTCGTCTGGAAGCAGCGAACTATCCGAGACATATCATTATCGCGGTTGCTGAAAGCCTGCATCGTCGAAGGAAGCTAACTTCACGCATGAGCGGTGAACAGAGAGCGGATGACGAAACAGAGAGGAAAGAACAAAGGGACAAAAGAAAGGTCAAAATAAGGTTTCCCGCAACCTAAAAAAGGTTGGGCAACGGTCTGGTGTAAACGTTGTTTTTACAGCGCCTAACAAACCATTGAGGTTGAGTGTGTTGAGCTGTCCCATGAGGAAACGAAAGCCAGGTTGCGCTACCGCGCTCAAGGATCCTTTTGTTACATGCACTCGCAACGTGGTGTATCAGATTTCACTTTCGTGTGGGAAGTACTACGTGGGCCAGACAGGCAGATGCTTAAACGTGCGTCTGGCGGAGCATAGTAATAAAGTAGGGAGCATAGGAGTAGATGGGCATCTGGCTGCCCATTGTAGAAAATGTGAAGCGTAGGCACTATGCTTCCCTCTCTTAAAACAAACTGTTGTTGTCCATCGCCACAGAAATAAGATAAAGGGGGAAATTGTCGAAGCAGCTAAGATAACTAGAGCAGGTAAGATTGTGTTAGCACGCCGTCTATTCTTTCATCAAAGATAGAGCTTGAATTATTGGGCACAGTAATCACATGACTGCTGTTCCTCCTTCCCTTCAAAGTGTCTGTTGCAGTGGCCTCCCAGTGAGCATATATATATATATATATATATATATATATATATATATATATATATATATATATATATATATATATATATATATATTCCTGTTTGTACGAGCTATACTGTTGCGAACGACGGTAACAGCATGTGCGAATCGCATAGAATTTGTTCTTGATACGATGGTGGTGTGTTCTCGCGCAATAAATCGTTGACATGCTCGTGAAAACAGTGTCGGTGGCACAAAGGAAGTGTAACCGACAATGATGCGAATAAGTCTCAAGCATGGGACATCAAACAACACAGAGAATGCGCCTGGAACAAGGTGGTCAGTGGAAACCAGTGTCGTAAGCAACAACAATGTAAATGCCAACAGCGGCATTTCCGCCACAACGGCAGGTAGTTTGCGCAGTAGCCGGCATGATTCGCAGCCGCCAAGTTCCCTAGCAGCAGCACTCACTTTCACAGAAAATTGACGCGAATTAGGAGAAACGAAAATAGCATAAACGCAGTCACACTTAGAGGCCAAATACTCTGGCGTATGCAGCTGTAAGGAGGCAGCCGTGGTGAGATGAGAAAGAAAGTTCTTCATACGTGTATTCGGACAAACGAAAATAGCATAAACGGAGCCACACTTAGACGTCATATACTCTGGTTTATGCAGGTGTGAAGAGGCATAGGTGGTGAGATGAGAAAGAAAGTTCTTCATACGTGTATTCGGAGAAATGAAAATAATATAAACGGAGCCACACTTAGAGGTCATATGCCCTGGCTTATGCAGCTGTCAAGAGGCAGCGGTGGGGGAGATGAGAATGAAAATTCTTCATACGTGTATTCGGAGAAACGAAAATAGCATAAACGGAGCCACACTTAGACGTCATTTACTCTGGCTTATGAAGCTGTGAGGAGGGAGCGGTGGTGAGATGAGAATGAAAATTCTTCATACGCGTTTTCCAAAAGGCGCGACTGATACATCTAACACCTGGAAGCTGCTTAAGAGACCTCTCCCACTCTGGTCTATTGTCGCTTCTTTCGGTTTTTGAATGCCGACGTATACGCGTTATCACAGATGGCCTAGTCGCATACGGTTCCAACGTGAAGGTGATAAAATTCGGTGTGAGAAAAAAAAAACAAAAAAAACAAAACAAACCGATGCCTGGCTGAAGCATCCGCTAAAAGTATTTTCTGCATACTCTGGTGAGGTGTACGCAAGCATAAGTTTTATTTATTCATCATTATCAACTACGTTTAAAGAAAATTCTTATGTAACGGCTCACAAGTTGGCTACATTGCAGCATCCCGGCGTAAGATTCCATCACCGCTTGCGTACAATAACCTGGCTGATGTTGGTGACGCCTAATAACTGTATTTCTTATGAACAAATCTAATCGATTTCCTCTGTATTTTTTGCAATATTGAACTGTTTGTGTGTGTGATTCAATGCAGCCGCAGAGCGTTCTAGGAGTGGCTGAATAAAGGTTTTGTACGCGAGAAGCGTAATTTCTTTTGAAAATTTCGCACAACGCCTCCTTAAGTATCCGAGCTTTTCCATCGCCTTCTTTTGGATATAGTCTATGTGGTCGTTCCACCTAAGATTGTTAGTAAGGGGGACTCCTGAATACTTATCCTTATATTCTTTGTGATAAGGGATGATTTTCAAAGCTTCATAACAAATTTACGGGCTAGCCTTTGTGAGTAATAGATATTGCTGTGGTTTTGTTTTCCTCAATGATCATCTACCAGTTTCAACACCACGTATGTATTCGGCCCAGAGATGCGTTTAGTCAAACTTGGTCATTAGGTGACGTTTTCCGCGGTATATATTGCAATCATCGTCCAAGAGCCGTATCTTTAAAAAATTTTGGGGTTTTACGCTCCAGAGCCACTTTCTGATTGTGAGGCAGGCCATAGTGGAGGACTCCGGAAACTTAGACCACCTGCGGTTCTTTATTGTGCACCTAAATCTAAGTACACGGGTGTTTTTGCCCCCATCGGAATGCGGCCGCCGCGGCTGAGAGTCGATCTCGCGACCTTGTGCTCAGTAGCCGAACACCATAGCCACTCAGCAACTACGGCGGGTAGCCGTATCTTGAAAGGAACATTCTGAATAATTTCATTAAAATACACAAAGAAATGGAGAGGACCAAGGACGGATCCTTGTTCAAGCCTGCATTTACGGAAATGGCGCGAGAAGTTACGCCGTCGATGGGCACGAGTTGAGGTCTGCATGAAAGATAGACTTGTATCCAAGCTAGTAATGCGGTGTTTATCATATTGGCTTTAGCTTCAGTAACATTTTCCGATAGGAAACACGGTCGAATACTTTTTCAAAGACTATAAATATAATCTCAACCTTGCTATGTCTGTTTAGGGCAGCTGCCATATCATGGACGGTGCCGATGAGCTAAGCTATTGGCGTAATAGTTCTGCGGAAACCCACAAGCTCGAGAGAAGTAATTATTTAAAGGGAAATGAGACATTCACTAAATCGTAGCAATTGTTACAAAGGAAACCCATACGGGTTGCATGAAACAAAAGCCTCGCAGTTGAAGAAAAGTTCGTCCTGGTCCGGGACTCGAACCCGGGGCCACTGCCTTTTCGGGGCACTTTCCTTTAGTTAATTACTTCTCTCTACCTTAGTGGTTTCGGCAGAACTATTACGTCAAACTCTTGCCTTTGCTTCGAGTTGCTGACAAATTCAACTTCGCCCTGCCATTCGCTCTCCGCCTAGCAAGCTCAGAGGGTTAACCAATATCTCTGAGTGGCTTCGACTCGCAACAAAGGTCGTGATTTGAAGTCTGCCCGTTCGCCACGGCAATTGGAATCCAATTTGAAGACATGGCCGGTTCCTCCGTAAATCCAGTGGGCCCACCAAAGATCGTGAGTTCAAGTGCCTTAATTAATTTCATCTTAAGTAACTGTGCATTATTTCCCTTTTGCTCATTTAAGAACACAGTTGTCTGAACTCAAAAATTGGTGGTGCATCCAATCTTTATAGATTATTGGCGACTGTATTGTTATGAGGAATTGATCTGATCCTTCGAGCCCAATTATTTACGGTATGGTTAGTGTAATTAGTATCCCCAAAGGCGGCCCACAGGCATTCACATATACCTAGTGACCCAAGTTAGCGTCACAGAGGCTCATTGAAGGGCGGCGCATACTCAATGACGCATATTCACCAATATTTTTGGCACTTTTCAACATGGCCATCCTGAAACTCCCAGCCCAACTCGAAAAAATAAAGGGGACCATACATGGCTTGCATGCAGACGACATCACGATATGCATGATGCAAAAAGGTGAGGCGTGCAGACGGGACACAAGAGAAGAGAAGTGGACAACACGAACGCCAACTATCAACTCAAGGGAACACTGAGGCGAAAAGAAGAAAGAAGACACAAAACTCATCTGCGCAAGCTCTGCAATGGTATCACCGCGGGTCAGTCGGGTATATGTGTCGGTTTATGTGAGAGATAGCTGTTAAGGCACTTAATCTCTTCCTTATGTACGGTAATCGAAGGCTGACTCACGCACGCACTTCCACCATTATAGATTTGCCATGCCTCTACCATAAGACGCGTGTCTTTATTGTGCCTCTACAATATCGCGCATTCATCTAACTCTGGCGTCCAGTTACAATCTTGGCAATGTAAGCAAAATTTAGAAGGTGATACACCGTTTAACGACCTTCTACCCAACTAACACGTGGTGATAGCGTTCCAGAGCTTGCGCAGATGAGTTTTGTGTCTTCGTTCTTCTTTTAGCCTCAGTGCTCCCTTTAGTTGATAGTCGGCGTTGGTGTTGTTCCCCTCTCTTCAGCTGTGTCCTCTCTGCACGCCTTTCGTTTGTGCATAATGAGTCCTTACCAACTAGCTCAAATTTCTGTCGTTCTAATCACGATATGGACGGTCGGAGGGTCTATAGGAGAACAACAAGAGGCATAGCAGGAGGCAGTAGATGTCGTAGCAAGATATGCAGAGACATACATACTGCAATGCGCGCTGGAGAACTCGGAGCTTCTCATAATAGAGAAGTGCTCACTAGGACGATCAACAACTGCGGCACCAACCATCGACCTGCGAACAGGCCCCAGAGAAATCTCCAAGGTGGAGAGACTTCGTATCCTCGGCTTACAATTATAAAAGGATGGGGCGTAGGATACGCCGTACAGAAGTTACAGCACACGACCACGCAGGTCTTGCGCATGATGCAACGAATTAACAGCAGGAAGAGGGGTGTCAATGAACAATACCTGATCCAACTACTGCAGGCTCTGGTTGTGAGCTGCATTGCATACTCAGCACCATATCTAAATTTCAGCAATGTGGAAGTAGATGTACTCGGCCGGCTGATACGCTAGGCGTATAAGCAAGAGCTGGGACTGTCACCCGGAACGGCTACTTTTCGCCTCGAGGAGACAGGGGTGTACAACAACGCGAGGGCAATAATAGAGCGTTCGCCGCCATCATTGCGGGGACTTCACTTATTGCAACGCGAGCGCTTGAGGACTTAAAATTTACTTCGCTCAGTCAACTGTCTACGGTCATCTTCGGATTTCCTCAATTTTAGCGTTACCTTTTTAGGTGCTAACGCTCCGTTCCGCATTGCGAAGCGGCGTTATACGAGCCATGGTGAACCGTTTGGAGTGTGTGTGTGTGTGTGTGTGTGTGCGTGCGTGCGTGCGTGCGTGTGTGTGTGTGTGTGTGTGTGTGTGTGTGTGTGCGTGCGTGCGTGCGTGCGTGCGTGCGTGTGTGCGTGTGTGTGTGTGTGTGTGTGTGTGTGTGCGTGCGTGCGTGCGTGCGTGCGTGCGTGTGCGTGCTTGCGTGCGTGCGTGTGCGTGCGTGTGCGTGCGTGTGTGTCCTGAAGGTTTCTTCGCGGCGGTGATCAGCGCGCCACGCTCTCATGCGTGCATGTTATCTGCATCGTGTTCCTCGCAAGTCGTAGACGGTCATGCACACATTGCGGTACATTTTTGGTTCGTCTTTCTCTGGTGGCGTTCCTTTTCACACACCTGGCGTATGTATATATCTAGCTTCTTTTTCTTCCAGTTAGCGAAGACATTGCAGCTAGCCCGTGTTCACTCCGTCTCTCCGTCGTATGCTTAGGTGGCAGCTCGAAACCGATACGTGTTCGAACTGCAGACCGTTGATCTAAGGATACGCTGATTGCACTCGGTACATTAGACACACATACATTGGCTTATTGCTCTCATATGATCGCGACCAATGTTGTTTTTCGTGTGAAACGTTTCTCTGAACCCAGGCGGCATGCATTTTCATGTGCCAGCTGCGTCCGCAGCTCCTTAGGGTGAAAATGAGAAGCGACATCAGGTACAACAAACTGAAATTTTATGCGTATGAGACATACCCGATAACCTGCTTTTTCATGTCTTGTGATGACACAACGCCAACTCATCGATGTCGCCGGTGGGCGACGTGATCGCTGCGAGCAGGGATCCTCGAGCTATCGCTTTCGAGTATACAATCACTTACGCGCGATTTCGCGTCTTGTCATCCGCCGCGTCGGAGGCCATCTGATGCGCTGCGCAAGGCGAGGTTGGCCCAGTTCGCGTCCTGCGCCGAGTCGCGCGAAAGTGATCGTGTCCCTGAATGCAACTATATACTTTCAAGCTGGCAACGCATAAATACGCCGAGCGCGCCCCGACCTCGCCGCGCACTGCCATGCTGGCGGCTTGTTTACATTTGGCCAGCTGTACCGGTGTTCGATTTTGCAAACTTCGGGCCGGTTCAGATTGTCTTGGGATCTGAGCCCACGTGACTTCCTATCAGAACTGGAACTAGCTGGCTGCCATCTGGCTGCCAACGGGCTGCTAGAACTCCGAAAATTGTAGAGGCCCAACGTCTTTACAAGCACCGACACGGGAAGTCACAGTTTCGTTTTATATCGCTCGTCTTGCCGGGGCCACCATCACGTCGAATTCGCCTCAGCTAAAATTATCTCAGGTTAGCACCTACGGCGCAAATGAAAATTCACTTACCGAACCTTTTTGATCGTTCCGATAAATCCCAAGTCATTGTCTACCCCAATCACGACTGATAATTCATATCTCGCCCTTAAATTCTACTACTATTGACGCGAGCCCTAATTGAACCGGGACGATGTTCCTGCCGCCACCGGATAATGTCACAAGCGGAGAACTGGTGGACGATGAAGCCGACGATGATGTGGCTAGCTGGTAGGCACGCGCTAGCCCCATCGTTGCTTCATCGTTCTGCACATTGCCTTGTAGATATATCGTACGTATATGGTTTCTACCCGTAACAGTATAGACATCACACCATACCCAATTCGATATCTGCCATTTAGGAAACCCGGGTACTGACCTTACGATATGATCGTACCTCTTGGCTTGCATAGGCCCTGTGGAAGCGCGATGTTAGATAGGCATGAAGAAAGCCCGAAATCTACAAGATCCTTTCTTCAGGAATGTCCAACACATGCAAGAAGTGTGTGCTGCTCAGGAGTCGCCATAGAATTTCATGGAGACGTAGAATGCGTGCGTATGCTCCCCTGATTTTTAGGCATTATGTGTAACGTGTGCTGGTTCGGTATTTTTGTTTGTGCTGTTTCCGTGTGTGGTTGTTCCATGTATTAAAGAAAAAAAATGCAAATGTCGCTTGTCAGTAGAGCATTGGGTTGATCCGCTGGGGCGGGAGGCGAGGTTCGCATCCCCTTACGGGATAGATACCAATTTTTTAGGTGAGATGAAGCCTACTTGTCCAGGACCTGATCAGCGGTCCGACCAACCGACCAACGTACCAAACGACAGATAGAGCAACCCAATTGAAACGACAGCATATTAGGCAAAGAAAGCTTCGCTTTAGATTGGTACATATATGGCTAGAAGTTTGGACAATATTGTCGTAGTGTTTGGGTACCCCATACTGATAATTAAAGAAAGTATAGGGTTTTACGTGCGAAAACCACTTTCCGATTATGAGGAACGCCGTAGTGAAGGGCTCGGGAAATTTCAATCACCTGGGGTTCTCTAACGTGCACCTAAATCTAAGCACACTGGTGTTGTCGCATTTCGCCCCCATCGAAATGCGGCCGCCGTGGCCGGGATTCAATCCCATGACCTCGTGCTTAGCAGTCCAACACCATAGCCACTGAGCAACCACGGCGTATGCTGACAATTTATCAGTTCTTCTATATGTATGGTAGCAAAATATGATAGGAGGGTAAAAAATAAAATGTTCTTTACGCAGCGATAAATAAATCTTTTTAATCTTAGTAAATTTAACCAGAAACATACACCATTTTCTAAAACAGCTGGCTACATTATATATTTTATTTCCTCCCAAGATCCGATGCTGATTGAGGTGTTCCGAAAGTACTTGCTCAGGAAAGCTCTGAAGCACATATTCTGCCAGAATGTTTTGTCAAAGCTGCCTTATCAAAAAAAGGTATTTAAAATACCGCTCACGTTGCTCTTTACGAGTTGTAACGGCGTACTTGGCCTAATTTACACAAAGTTGATACAATGCATTCTAATAAACACAAAAAAAGCAATGCAGATGGCAAAGAACATTGTCACGAGGAAAATAATTTTTTTAAAGCCCAACAGTGACAGTCCTAACGAAAATAAATAACAAGGTTACGCACACCCACCAAGACCGTGGCAACCGCCTACTTTCTTTTTACCGTCGTGTGCATTTTGTACTGAGGTCGCGAATTTCTCAAGATTATTTTTCACGTTGTTCAAATCTTATCAGTAAGTCGCTTTTCGCAATCTGCAATATAAGCACAGTCATATCGACCTCAAAGTGGGTGCGAACAGTTTAGGATCAAGTTCGCTTTAGATATTTATTTTAGAATTTGTTGGGCTCAAACTTTTCGCAGCTGCTCAGGAAAATGTTTGAGCTGACACTGTTCTGTAATGAAATGGTATCTAGTGTTTACGAAGCCAACTGTAATTTTGTAATTACAGTGTTTGGGTAAGGATAACGATGATGGCTAGGCTACTTTTACAATTTAGTTCGCGCTCCATTCTAGCACGACTTTGGAAGCTGCAAAGCTGAGGAATAGTAAAAATATGTTTTAAATTATTCTATTGGTACTGTGACATTTCTACGGTGTATATAGCTTGATGACGCACATATCTTATGTTTAAACCGCATGATATATGTCTACGTAGGCTGGATGAATAAAATTTTTTGGTGACGTCTCGCCCAGTGACGCAGAAGCACAAGCAAAGCTGAAAATTGATATACGAATGAGGTTTTTCTTTGTGCAGTTACACTTTAAAACTAAGTGCTTCTGCTTGCGTTCCGAAACATTTCACCTCCTGGTATATTTACTAATAATAAGAAGAAGGATATCACAGGCAAACATCTCAAGTGGAGAATCCATATGAAATAATTACTCGCCGAGTTCGCTCTCTGGCAATGGTGCCATCATGCTGAGGAAGATGTCGCATTTCGTATTCTAAATGCAGCAGCCACATTCAAATAGCAGAGGAACAGAAATGCGCGCTTGTACATTGTGCTCGGTTCCCGGTAAAAAAATCAGTTGCCAAAATTATTCTGATGGACGCCCGCCCTCTACCCACTGTTATCCTACCAATCACGTCAGTTCGAGAACTGTTCGAAATAGTTTGAGATGCAATTGCAATCTAAGCCGCTTAACACGACATTCCCGAACGAGCTTTTCTGTGGCGCGCCGATTACCTTAGCTAGTTGCATCGGCAAAGAAATGGAAATAATGGCGTTGGGAAGACGGGGTGGGCTTCTTGAGTAGAAGAAATTATTTATTATACTCATCAAAACATTGCGAAGATGTCGATATCAATGCAAAGCCTTGTTTTCCCCTTCCCTCGAATTTACCACTGCGGCTGCTGCTGCTGGTGGCGCAGTCTTGCGCTCCGCATCGGGCGTGGGGGTGATCGCGAACGTGTATCACGTACATGGTGGTAGGTACGTGGGAGAGGCGTACCTGAGCGCCATTGAGACGCCCCCTGAAGTTCTTTGGTAGTTGTCACAATGCCTTCTGGAACTCCCTCGCCATCGACACAGTGCCCTCTGGACGGCTCTAATTATGCGTCAGCGCCTCATACTAGAATTAAGGAAAATGCAGCGCTTACTTTTGTAGTAACGTGCAAAAGACCAGAGCGGATCTAGTAAGGTCGAAAGAGGAGATAGGGAATGCGCAATGCTTGCGCCCTGACGAAATGGGTGAATAATAGCTCCTCTTCGTTCGGGGCAGCTTGCATACATGGCACGATCGCGGGAGAAGGCAAAGCCGCCGTCAGAAAACATGGCTTGTTTTTTGTTTCTTCCATAAAAGAAACGTGGTTGGTAGACATGGCAACAGTCGTGGACAAAGGAAATTTTACTTGAGGATATTATGCGGCACCATCCAGGTATTTCTGAGAAATAAACAGTGCAAGTTTGTGCATGCGGACAATTGACGCAGCACGTAAACACACAAAAACTCACTAAAGCACCGCAGCGTCAAGGCGACAACACGCAAGTGACTTACCAGCAAAACATTTCTTTAGCCACGATGCGATGCGCAGGCATGATAGAATGGCGGTACTACCTCGTACGCTACGAACAATGTCGTCCAAAATGGCCTCTGTGTACTATATAGACAAACACAAGTGATTCCCGCAAGGTGCCATGTAACATCACTTCGCGCCTGTCGTAGGTCGTCAACATCACGGCCAATTATCGTCAATGAACGGAAATCGCACAAAAAGATTCGCTAACATTGATTCCGACAGTGCGTGGGATCTGCCTAATATTTTATTGCTGGCGTAGCTAACTTGGGGCCCTATGCCGTAAAACTATTCCAATATATTTTATTCCAATCTCCTGACGTCGAACTTGCGTAACCGACAACGCAATCATCTAGCGGTCACCTATAGGGTTGTCTAAAACGACCAATCAAACGCTCTCCTCGTTCATAGGAGGTAACTTTTCTTGCCTTCAAAAACGAATAACATTTCCTACACGGAGCGGCTTCTCTTATCTAATTGGCTGACAAGGGGCGAGAAGCAAGCTCAAGTGGGGGTAGATTTTAAGGGGCCGAGTGTCATCAAATGTGCAGGGCCCATCAAATGTGCAGGGGATTCAGTACAGGGCCAAGCCTTGCACTGAAAAGCGATAACCAGATCAAGAGGGTGGTGCCACCGTCTGAGATTGGTCCGCTTTCCTTTACTTCAGGTAGCTGGTCGAAAATCGCAGCCGCATGCAACATAAGCTTAGGAATGACGCTTAAATGGGTCCTCAGCAAAGGACAGTTAGCAGAATGAGGTCGTAAACGTGCCAAAAGTGCTCGAAAAATGTTACACGGCCACGCAAAAAGTTTCATTACACGCAAATAAACCCATGCTCTCCTGCAGGTGCGAGTCGCCAGTGCCTGAGCGATCGGCGGCAGCCATCTTCCTTTCGGAACGGAGAAGCATGCGGCTATTCCGAAGAAAATTCAGTTTGGTTGGCATATAATAGCATCTTTAACGCGTACACTTCACTTTGACGTGGTGAGTTTTTGCGGTTTTGTGACGTTGCATGACAGGCAGGTAAAGGGGCCAATAGCCGAGGGCTATTGGCGAAAAGGGGTCGAATCAAAAATAACTATTTTTCTTTTGTTCGCCGAAAGTGTGCATAATCAGTGTGTATACGTCATATCAGATGGGGAGCTATCACGGTTTTCGTGACGTCGCTTGACGGGTAGGCGAAGTGGGGGTGGTCCCAAAAAGTTTTTCACCATGGCGCTCTTTGGCCACACCTGGCCCTTGCGCCATTAAATATCATATATTCATTCATTTATTGCACCAATCGCGGAGGGCTGATTGCAGAATTGGAATAGAAAAATGTGTAATAGTTTTACGTTATAGCGCACTTGGTACCCGCTATTGAATAGAAATGCAGAATGTTCAATTTACCCAGTGCCTAATCTTCGTTGTCTATTCCTTGCAACCATGGCACAGCAATCGCAAAATTAAGTCGCATGAACAAACGTGTACTCCGCGACTGAAGGGTTTATTGTAAATCCGGCAAAGTTTAACGACCCGGGCTGAGGTCTCCCATGAGGGGCTTCGAGGTATTGCCTCGTCGCCACCTCTCGTGCCCGCTGGAATGCCGGTAGAAATGCGCCTGGAGTGTCCACATAATTTCTATCGCAATAAAAAAGACAAGGCGCGTCCAGTGGCGAGGTTATAACCTAATCAACACAAGGCTATTATCCCTAAGAGCTAGTGGCGTTGCCACAATATGTACAACCACCGTTAATTTCAAACAAGGGGGCGCGCGTCTTAGATTTCTTTCTATAATATCTAAGGTCCTTGGGGCTATAGCAACTACTGTATCAACGTGAACATTCTATGAAAAATCTGCTGCGAATATGGCACGTAAAAATTTTTACTGGGATTTTTGCTTCGTTTTATTATCGCTGATGACATACACAGAGTGCAACTTGGGCTTATTACGTGTAAAAGTAATATGAATTAAGGCCTGTTTTAGTGTTGAAGTTCATTCTCCATCTTGAATACATGATGAGTCACTTCGTAACAAGCCAACGTCATCTTCTTTTGAAGTTTTCCTATACAAAACCCGGTCATCGGCAAGTACACGTGTAACAGTGGTCTCATTGGAAATGCTTAAGGTTCTTCTGACAGAAAAGTTAACTTTTTGAACGTGCCATTTAGCTTTGAACTTATTATTAGTGCTTCCCATAAAACAATCGCTGCTGCATTGGCTTAATTGCTCTTTCTGCTTGCCCTCTATCGTGTACTTCGTGGTCAATGTCGTTATGAGGATGTTCTTTCAGTGTGAAGACACCAAACTTTCCAGTGACGATTTGTTAATCTTCAGTATTATAAAAATCATGTAGAGAATCATCGAAACAGCCAGCATGGGCTCCATTGTGTCGAAATTATCATATTAAACAAAAATTTTTATCGCGCGATTCCTGATTTGAAAATGCTCACCGAGAGTGGTAGATAAGCTCTGAATGACGCAAATCGTGGGCACCCTACGTCAGGGAGTTCGAGCAAAACATCAAACCGCTGAATTCCACATACGAACTCACACGTCAATGGCTCGCTTTCCCAGATGTGCCCAAGTTCGACGACCCTGGAGCTTCGTGGAAAACGCGCATTTGCATCTCTCCGACATCTTTCGTCAGACGCCAGTGCAGCTACTGTGAAAGCGCGTCGCCACCAGGGTCTTTAACCTGAGACTTTTTGTTCCCAACCATGACGCTTTCATGGTGCCTATCGCGAAGAGTTGCTAGAAGGCCGCTACGTTGCATTTATAGATGTTAAAATTGAAATAAATTACTTTTTAGCCCTCTGCTATCTGTGATATTTCGGAAAAGCGTTCCGCGTAAGCATGCAAGGCCTATGCCCTAGTCAATTCAGCATTTAAATTTGGTATACACCCTACCTTAAGTGGTTGCGACGGTTGTGATTGCATCCTAGGACAAAACCGTTCTTTAACCTACCTTCAGCAACAGTTCCAGTTAAATTGTGGTTACAAGAGAAGAAGTCGCCGTTTCACCAGAAAGGGGAAGCACCGATTGCCATAGCAAACTAATGGATAGCTGTACGAAATAAGGATAGCAGCTTTAGCGTCCGTATAAACTTGTAAAACATTCGATTACTAACTAAATTAACAATGATAGGATATGTGAGCGTGACTGGACGAGGCCGTAGGTAGATATACCCGCACAGAGATAGCGCTGTCTTTGCGTGCCTGCTTCTTTCTACGTCCTTGTTCAGCAGCGCTTACACATTTTATCATGGATTCAAACCACCAATCCCGCCAACGTGGTTTAACTAACTTAGCAAGCATGGTGTCAAGTGTGCACAGGGAAACATGAACACATCTCGCTCGATGAGCGCGGAAATTCAATGTGAAAATGCTGGAGTGAGGAATCGCGGCAGCAGCAAACAAACTGATCTTCGTGCAAATTCTTTTTCTTCTGTATTTATAGTGCCAGCCATATAGGGCCGTAAAAGAAGCTGAAAAAAAATAAAATAAAACAAGCAATGCCAACACATCTGACTTATGCAGAGCGAGCAGTACATATGACAAACATCTGAATACAACCTAAAAAAAAATTGCAGCGAATATACAGGGAAATAAGGAAAGCTGGAAAACCAGTTAATGCCCCTTGAGGCATGTAATAATAAGAACAACATACACAGATAATTATAACAATATCATAATTAAAATGTCAGATGATTAACGCACCGCCCCCTGAATATAAATCAAAGCATCTAAATTACACAGAAAATTATTAAAAGAAGCACACTTAACTATGAAATTGAGAAGCACGTTATAGTGTTTTATCGTTCTTGGAAAGAAGCTATACTTAAACGTATCATTACCGGTTACTGGAGAGGGAATATACATGTTGTGGCGTTGTCTGGACGATTTATTAGTAGAAATTTCAAAATAATTCGTCCTAATAATTTTTATTTCGTTATCGCTTCAACGCTTCAACTTATCGCTTAAACGTGAACGAAACGTCGAAAGCACAGCGCATATTAAGCTACCGACACTACGCGCTCTATGCAAGCATCGCAGATCGCCTTGAAGATGAGGCCCGCGCGGGCGCGCACATTGGCCACGTCACAGATTGCTTTCAAGACGCAAGTGCTCACCGACGCGCTCCTAGTTCGTCCGCCAAAGGCGTCTACTACGGCGTCCGCCATTCGCGTTCCTAACGCCGTAGTAGAGCTATGATGGACTGGAATGGGGCAGTGTGTCCTCCGTACAACAAAACAATGGGAGAACCGGGGACGCTTCTGCGATGACGCAGCCCGCAGGGCGCTACGATCGGCCGGTGTGCCTAGCGCACGAAATTCAGACATGTTGTGCAAAACTTTCTGCATTCATAAACTGAAACAGGAAAGGCTTGTCATGCAAGACGGCTTTACTAGAATTCACTAGAGACTTGCATTTTAGGATGGACCGTAATCTTCAAACAGATTGCATTTTTCTCGACTTCTCCAAAGCCTTCGACCGTGTAGCTCACTGCCGTTTCCTTTCCAAGTTACCCGCTCTCAAATTACACTGCTTAACGCTCTCCTGGATTCGTAACTTCCTAACAAATCGTCAGCAGTTTGCAGTCGTTAAGAATTTTACGTCATTCCTTGCATATGTCAGGTCCGGTGTACCGCAGGGCAGCGTACTAGGACCCTTGCTTTTTATTATTTACATCAATGATCTGCCCAATAAGATCTCATCCTGCAAGCGTGTTTTCGCCGACGATTGTATACTATATCGTCCAATTTGCAGCCTTGATGATCATCGCATTCTTCAAGAGGACCTTCATCTCGTTACCAAATGGTTTGAAAACTGGCAAATGAAACTTAACCCATCTAAATAGCCACTAATGACATTCGCACGAAAAACATCAGTTCATAGCGTCTCCTCTTATATAAATACAAATATAGTATCTCAGGCATCAGTATATAAACATCTAAGCGTAAATCTTACACAGAGCCTTTTCTGGGCCTTTCGCATTGCAAGCAAATGAGCAAACGCTTCCAAATCTCTTGGGTATATTCGTCGCAACTTGCCTAACTCAGCATTTGTACGGCCTCAGCTTGAGTTCGCGTCCCGTATATGGTCGCCCTACCATGAATACTTAATCCGCATGTTAGAAGCCATCCAAAACTGAGCTAGTCAATTCCTTTCCCGAAATTACAGCTACCCGTCAAGCATTAGTCAGAAAAAACTCGACCTTTCCCTTCAATCATTAGGTAGCCGCCGTGACATAGCACTACTGTCCTTGCTCCATAGATATGTTCACCAAATGAAGCCATCAAACTTGCCACTGGAAAGCGCGTCTTGCACATCACGACGACTTCATTATGATTTAAGCCTCACTCACATTTATGGCAACACTAACGCATTTAACTTCTCGGCTCTACCGCGAGCGATTCGGCTATGGAATTCGCTTCCTAACAGCAATGTCACTCAAATGAGCAATGATCAATTCAGACAACTACTGAACCTGCCGTCTTCATCGTAACAAATATATTCATCTGTACATATGTCATGTCATATAATACGTGTCACATATTAGACATGTATTTCTCTTTTTTTTGTTGTTGTTTCGATTTTGTTTGCTTTATTTGCTCGGGCTATGTACGTTATTTTGCGCGAGTGATACATTGCTTTTATGTTACCGTGAATTGTACTTTTCCTTCCTTTCTCGACAAGTATTTGTACTGATTTAGCGTTTTTAATGGTAACACTGCTTTCCAAGGACGTGATCATTATAAATATTTACTAGCTCTCACATTTTTAGCCCTCCTTTATCTGCTTTCTCTTGTCATTTGTTCTATGACGCCCTCCATTGCTCCCCTTGGGGCCTGTAAGGTATTTTGAAATAAATAAAATCAAATTTAAAATAAAACGCTCTCAAAACAATGCAAATAATGTGATTGACAAATATAAACACTACAAACTGTTGGGATACATCAATCACGATTTCTAAGCTTGCATGTTTCCAACCACAGATCATGCAGTGGTCCTGATCGTCTGCTCGGCGTTTCGGTTGCAGAAGACAAACGAACACGCGTCTACTCATTCCGCTCGGTAAGCAAGGATACGTTTTTAGTATTTTGAAATACACTACGATAAAAAGACCGGAAGTAGCACCTGCAATGTACCTGGTGCATTGCGTTGCATTCATTACATGTTGCATCAGCCAGAAAGGTCCTCGCCAAGTTTCACTGAAGAAAACAAAGAAACAAACTCGCACCGGCACACACACACACACACACGCACACACACACACACGCACAAACACACGCACGCACACGCACGCACGCACGCACGCACGCACACACACACACACACACACACACACACACACACACACACACACACACACACACACACACACACACACACACACACACACACACACACACACACACACACACACACACACACACACACACACGCGCGCGCGCGCGCGTGCACGCACGCACACACACACGCACGCACGCGCACACACACCAAGTTCTTTATAAATTCAGCGCTTCCCGTGCACCTAAAGAATGTGCGAACGCGGCAGGAAAAACCACAGCAAGCAATCAGCGAGCTCCGAACGCACATGCATGACCTCCGCGACAATCATAACTGCAAATCCCCGAGGCCCTATGTTGCACTATTATTTTTCCTCTTGCGAGCAATGGCTCCAAGCTGCAGCGACAGGTGGCGCCGCAGTAGACCAGCGTGCTCCACCCCCCGGCTGTCATCGCAAAAAGAGGCACATTTTCGCACGTTTCCACACACTGCTCTATTCCAGTACACCGTAGTAGAGCCGCGGTTGTCTCCACTGTGTACGGAGCGGCGAGCGAGGAAGACATCGAGGCCTCTAGGGCCCGCCGAAGAAGAACGCCTTTCTTCCCTCGCTTGACCGCGGTGCCTCGCGCGCGACTGGAAAGCGCACATTTCAAGTCCGTGTTCCTCGCTTGCATACGCGAAATTGCACTCCGTTCGTCGGCTCATCCGCGCCCCTTTCACTCGCACATACAGCATACGGTGCGCGGCGATGGTTTTCTCGATCTAAGACATTATACGAAACATCTCGGCGACGGCGACGCCGATGGCAGAAATGGGCCTGGAGTGTTCATACAATTGTTATCGCAACAAAAACTGTTTTGTTACATGAATGACAAGTTGGTGACACTGTTTCACCGGAAACAATTCATCATTGTTTTGTAGGTGGTCGGGACGCTTTGTTCTTTTCGGACATCGTACAGAGAACAGTAATACCAGGTAATTTTTAGGGCGGAGATGCATGGGACGAACAAGCCAGGGATCAGCGCAGTAAGAATGGGCGTTGTAGCGATATAAGGTGTCGTTATGAAGCAGACACATCATTATTGAATGGTCAGGATGTGGAGAGTTGGGACCATCTATAAATTCCGCAAGGATCATCCGCGGTATTGTTCGGCCGCTATATGGGCGATGTCTGTAATGCAGAGCACGAACGCCGCATGATTATGTTCCATTGTATCAGCAAATCTACTCTGTATGGAGACAAGCAGTCGGCGTCCTTTTGAAGCCGTCCAGCGTTGGAGAACAAAGAAAATGTGTATGTTTTTAAGCGTAGTGCCTAACGACCAATGCGATCCGTGGTGTCGTTGCGCGAGGTACGTCAGCAAACTACAATGTAATATGTGCAAGGGCCGATGGCAGCATGACATATGGAAAAACTTGGAACATACTCAAACGCCTTCTTAACAAAGGTCAAACCAGGAGCTCCCAGACCAAGGCGGCTGACAAGATAGCGAAGCGTGAACTCAAAAACTCCAATGAGGAGGAATTTATGGCAAGACTTGCCGAAAGATACATGCCACTCTCGAGCAGCCACGAAAACGAGGCCAAGGCTTCCGGTTCCCCGTACACGGGAGCGGACAACCCCGACCTCGATGAACCCTTCACCCTGGAAGAAATGAGGACCGTCCTTCAAAACCTGAATGGCCCATCGGCCCCAGGTCCGGACGGTATTAGTAACAAGGCCCTTCGTAACTTGGGCGAAGGCTCCGTCCGGTTCCTAGCGGATGAAATCAATCAGGTCTGGGCTTCCGGCAGGGTCCCACCGGAATGGAAGAACGCCACCACGGTTCTCATTCCAAAGCCCAACAAGCACTCGGGCCTCGAGAACCTCAGACCCATATCACTCACGTCGTGCGTGGGTAAGGCGGCGGAACACGCCATTCAAAACAGAATCTCCAGATTCCTCGAAACCAAGGGGCTGTTACCACACACCCTCATCGAATTTAGACCCGGTCTATCAACTCAAGACACCATGATTTTAATCAAGCACCAAATCATTGATGACCCCATTAGAAACGCCAAGGCCACTCTTGGGTTGGATCTAGAGAAAGCGTTCGATAACCTCCCTCACCAATACATTGCGGACACCATTTCCGAACTCAACCTCGGAGCTAGGTTCCACTCGTACGTCAAGTCATTCTTGGATAACAGGACGGCTACGCTCCGATTTGCCGACCTCTCCACGGAGACACTCTCGCTGGGGAGCAGGGGCACCCCGCAAGGCTCGGTCATCTCCCCTATGCTTTTCAACCTTGCCATGGCGGGACTTGCTGAGAAACTAGGGCAGATCCACGGGCTCGAGCATACCATATACGCAGATGACATCACCATGTGGGTGTCCAAAGGAACCCCAGGCATGGTGCAGGACATCTTGCAAGAAGCAGTGAACGCCATAGAAGAATTTCTAATTCCCACAGGACTCAGATGCTCGCCTACCAAGTCGGAGCTGCTCGTACGCAGACCCACGAAGAAGGGCCGCAGGCCAGACTCGTCAGACTTCGATTATAATCAAGAAATTACCGTACGAACCACTTCGGGACACGCCATACCGTGCGTCGACAAAATGAGAGTCCTGGGTATGATCGTAGAGACTAAAGACGTCAATGCCTCTACGGTTCAGAAGCTCATCACCAAAACCAACAACGCTATTGGGCTCATCAGAAGAATTGCCAAAAGACACAGGGGCCTCAAGGAACATAATCTCATCAAACTCATACACGCGTTCGTCACCTGTCACTTCGCATACGTTGCGGCAATGCTCAATTGGACACGATCCGAAAGAGACAGACTGAATGCCCAAATCAGAAAGGTCACCAAGCAAGCCCTCGGCATTCCAACCAGCTCTAGCAACGAGAAGCTGGGGCACCTGGGCATGCACAACACCCTGGAAGAAATTGCCGAAGCCCAGCAGCGTGCCCAGCTTGCTAGGCTTTCGTCGACGCCTCCGGGGCGCACGATCCTAGAGAAGCTAGGCTTTGCGCAAGGAGACATTGAAAAAGACTTTGCGGACCTCCCACGAGACATCCCCGCCAAGATCACGGTCCGCCCTATACCCAGAAACGTACACCCCGAAAACAACAGGGGCAGACGACAAGCGAGAGGACAATTCTTTCTTAACCAAGCCTTGGCGAACCGTGAACGCTCAGCTTTTGTGGACGCGGCGGCATACACGGGAAACAAAGCTTTCGCAGTGGCGGTTGTGGACGGCCGCGGATCCACAAGATATGCAGCCACGGTAATTGCAAGGAAGCCTGAACAGGCCGAACAGGTTGCGATCGCTGTTGCGCTCACCGACGACAATCTTTCCCATATCTACAGCGACTCCATAGCCGCTATCAGAGCTTTCCAAAGGGGCACGGTCTGCGCACAGGCTCTCAGAATTGTTTCAAAGAAAGAGATTAAGAACCACTTCATATACTGGTTCCCGGCACACTTAGACCAAAGATCAGCGACGTCCCCAACCTTAACGAGGCGGCACACGAGGCTGCGTGCGCGCTTACAGACCGCGCGGCTTCACCCAACCACTCGGAGAATAAGGACGCGCCCACTACATACAATGAAATCACTAAACACTACTACCTACAACGTAGACAGTATAGCACGCCACACCGCACGCTCACTCGAGCTCAAGCGGTTACACTCAGAATGCTACAAACAGACACATACCCCACGCAAAACAGATTACACCATTACATACCTGAGCTCTACGACAAGTCTTATTGCACCAATTGCAATACATCCCTTAACGTATATCATTTACTCTGGCCGTGCTCGCAAGCTCACGTAAACTACGAACAGGACACAGCGCAAGTTTGAAGAAGCAATCCGGAGCGAAGAACTCGCTCCCCAACTCTGGGCCATCCAGCAGGTCCACGACGCCACCAGGAAACTCAACCTCCCGGTTCCGTCGTGGGAGACGCCCACTCCATGAGAGCCCAAAGCTCTCGTGGCCTGCAGGACCTGAATAAAGTTGATTTCCTTCCTTCCTTCCATTCTGTAGTAACTTTGGAATGCGCGCCATGCAGGTATGGTCATAATCTTGCGATGGGGCCAGCGAGAGCTAAGGGCGCACTTTCTGTGATGTAATAATTTTGCTCCGACGGCGACAGTAGCTGGCTTCCGTTGGTGACCACGCGATGTAGGCCATGTCGTTATGCGAGAGCGGCGCCAAGGCCGTGGTCACTGGCACCGGTGTGAACATCTGTGCTGGCTTATGGGTCGAAATGTATTGAAACAAGTAGGTTGGTTAAGATATTACCAAGGTCTACGCTTGTTTATGATTCCAAGGAAAAAGATGGGCATCTTGCGTAGTCCCGTATAAGGATGGGGTATATCCGCGAACCACTGAATAAAGCGTTGAAAGTAGAAACATTCGTCAATGCCGATGTGATTGGCCGGCCGCGGTTTGGGAACTGGCTAACCGCGTGGACTTTGTCGGAGTCTGACTGCACGACGTACGTATGGACAAGTTGGTCAACGATGCACATTTGATGGTGCCCCAAGCGACATTTTGACGAGTTGAAGTAAAGTCAAGCTCAGAGAATAACATCAAGTCCAGTGGACAGGCGAGCGGACGGTTTTCTAAAGTAGTTGAAAGAATACAAACATCCAACCAACGAACCCCAAAAGTCGAGAATACGGCGGGCAAAGACGGCTTGATGACGCGTCGTTCCAGCTTCAGTTCAGCACGACGCAGCCGTGACCAGCCGCCATGACCGAACGGCAATGCAAGACAAGGAACAACCGAGCTCGACGGGCTTCTCGACGGCCACGCAGTCGCCGCCTTATCGTACACAAGAGCCCACTACTCTGTGATGAGTACACCCATCGCTGCCCTGTTGAAGAAGGTTAAGGCTGCATGGGAAGCGGCTTAAATTCGTACCGCTGGAGGACACTTAATAACGCCGACTGGAATTATCCCCCCATGAATTACCGTTAATAACCGGGCTTACCCTGCCATCTTCGTTATACTCCAACAGTGTGCACGAGACTCATTCTCGGCATGGTCTTCCTGCAGGAACGCGGCGCCATCATCGACGTGATGTCGAAGTCGATAACTCTGTCGGAAGATCAAGCGATACCGCCGGAGAGCTTTCTTAGTCACCGCGCCTTGAGTGTGATTGAAGTTTAAGTGAGCATCCCGCATTGCTCAAGCATTGGCATTTCCGTCGGCACAAAAACACCCACACACCAGAACTTGTCCTCCGATCAACGCCTACTGCTCGATATTGAAGTTTGCGTCGCAAGAGGGATCTCTCGACTGTATGAAGGAAAGGCGAACGTGATGCAGAGCAACTTCAGCCAGGAATTTAAGCCCGTCATCAAGGGCACGACAACCGCATGCATCCAGGAAATTGTAGAAACCAGCAGCGTGTTTGTTCTCTCGGATTCTACGACATCTACCTCGAGGACCACAGTTCCCGAATAAGACTTCGACATGAATCCAGGTTTCTCGATCAGTAGGCAGGAACAGTTCAATGGTCGTCTCCAACGACGCGAAGATTGCTTTTCAGCCTCACCGAGGATTTCATAAACACCAGTTGCGAAGCATTGCATATTAATCGAAGAGTGTGTTCAACCACTCCGCCAGAACCCATGCCGTGGTTAGACGTGAGTACGCGAGGCTATAAGGCAAGAAGTCGGCGAAATGCTGCGCGACTACATCATCCAGTCGTCTAAAAACGCCTGAGCATGGCCTGTAGTCTTCGTAAAGAAAAAGGAGGAAACCCAGTGTTTCTGATTCGATTATCGTCGATTGAACAAGACTACGAAGAAAGATGTATACCCCCTTCCACGGAAACACGACACAATGGGTCGGCTGTACAACGCTAAATACGTCTCGTCGATGGCTCTGAAGACTGTGTAATGACAAATAGAAGTCGACGAGAGAGATCGGGAAAAGACCGCCTTCATCATGCCAGACGGCGTCTACGATTTCAAAGTCATGCAAGTCGGACTGTGCTCGAGGCCTGCAACGTTCCAACGCGTCATGGACACGGTGTTAGCAGAGGTAAAGTGGCAGACCTGCCTCGTCTACTTGGATGACGTCGTCGTTCTTCCTGAGAGTTTCGACTAGCACTTGATAATCAAATAGATCAACATAATCAACTCAATAAAGACAATCAAGTCTTCCGGAATCACGTTGAAACCGAAAAAGTGGCACTTTGTGTAGAAAGAACTGCTGTTGCTGGCACACGTCATGAGCAAGTATGGAGTACGCCCCGTCCCGCAGAAGACAGCCGCCATCGTAAGGTTCCCGCAGACCGTGGCCAAGAAGACAGTGCGTACATTCCTTGCCATGTGCGCTTACTATATTAACTTTGTCAAGGACATTTCACGCATCGCCACGCCGCTTACACATCTGACAAAAAGTGACGTCGAGTTCAAGTGGGAAACGCCACAGGCCGATGCATTTCAAGAATTCAAACGACGCATGCAGTCGCCGCCCATACTTGCGCACTTCGATGAAGACGCCGATACGAAAATCCACATTGACGCCAGTAGCCTAGGCTTTGGCGCCATCCTAGTCTAGAGGAATGATGGACTTGAATGGGTGATAGCTTACGCTAGCTGGTCACTGTCAAAAAGTGAAGGCAGATATTCTAGAACTGAAAAGAAATGCCTTTCCATCATACCGGCTACAGCAAAATTTCGCCCTTACAACTCTATGGCCGACCGTTTAAAGTCTTAGACCATCACGTTTTGTGTTGGCTAGTGACTTTAAAGGATGCTTCTGGACGCCTAGCACGATGGAGCCTCAGACTGCAAGAATATGATATCACTCTTTTTACTAGTCTGTCTAATGAAAACTGTCTAATGCCCACTGTCTGTTTCGTGCTCCCGTGGACCCGCCGCCACAAGATGCCTAAAACGACGACGCCTTTTTAGCAACAATATAAGTACAGACGACTTTGCCCCAAAGATAGTTAGGCGCTTATTGTCTTCCTTCTTCTTGTGAATTGATGTCCTGGTAAAAAAAGAACTTTTCCCAAGCCCGTGCATGCTACCTCCTCTTTGTGCCTGCAGCATTCAGGTCCGTAGTCCTGCTCGCCCTGGAAGACTATCAGACAACTTGGCTCCTCTGGTTTCCCCGTACGCTTGCAATATTAGAAGAGAGGTATTACTGGCCCCGCCTGACCGCCGGCGTCGCCCGTTACGTGAAGACTTCTCGTGACTGCCAACCACGCAAGACACCGTCGATGAGGCTAGCGGGATTACTACAGCCGATCGAGCCACCTTGCCCACCGTTTCAGCAGATCGGGAGGGACTTGTTGGGACCCTTTCCGATGTCAACATCTGGAAACAAGTGGATCGTGGTGGTTACCGGCTATCTCACCGCTTCACTGAAACGAAAGCTCTGCCGCGAGGTAGCGCAGCCGAAGTGGCGAAATTCTTCGTTGAGAACATCCTGCTGCGACATGGTGCCACAGAAGTCCTCATCACCGACAGAGGAACGGCCTTTACAGTAAAGCAACCTGACGACAACTCGGGTCGACGCCTATCTCGAGCGCGTCGAAGAAGCCTGAGAGCTCGCCGGCCTCTGCATCAAAACCAGCAGAGGTCCGACAGCCGATACTGCAATCTTCGACGATACTACGTGGAATACCAGCTTGGTGACTATGTTTGGGTTTCGACCCCGATACGCCGACGAGGAGTCGGTGAGAAACTACTGCGGCGCTATGTCTGACCCTACAAGATGATCCGACGTATTGCCGCACTGGACTTTGAGGTCATGCCAGAGAGCATTTCGCCATTACAGCGCTGCTGCACACAATCTGTAGTGGCCACAATGTGCGTCTTAAGTCCTTTTCAGCACGTTGACGAACTTCTTTACTTTGTTGTTTCTTTGCTACGGGTGCTCTTGTTTTCACCTTTGTTTGTTTGCTGCATCGGGGCGATGCTTTTTACGAAGGAGGTATTGACACGTGTACTTATTTTTCTTTACCGGGTGACCCCGTTTCACCGCCTAACGATTGTTAGCGCACAGCGCAGGACGCACCTGCATGTATTGGAAGTTTCTCGAATGTTATCGATGGTTTTATTTACCGTCTCTTGTCACCGAACCATGTGTAACCTGATTTCAGGTATGCGCGACCCGAATGGCGTAGAACTCTCTGGAAGATACGCGGGCTCCATCAATTACTCTATAACGTTCGATTACTGATGTATAACAGCCGACGCGCTTGACAAGCAGATTAGATTTTTGACAATCGCCGACTGTGTTCGTTGCTATCGGCATTTTTTGAGTGCAGCCTGCATGTGAGGCCACAGGTTCGCCCAACAAAACGCTAGTTTCGTTATTCCCAGTTTTGCTGCTTTCTTAACCGTCACTACCACGTGACAGTATCGTGCCTCTGGCTTTGTATGGATGGATGGATGGATGTATGGATGGATGTTATACGCGTCCCCTTTGGAAAGGGGCGGTGGGTTGCGCCACCAAGCTCTTCCTATTATACTGCTTAATGTCCTACCTAGGATAAAAAAAACACGAACTCCCACAACCAAATTTTCTGGTCCCCCATTGCGAACTGTGCTTTTGGACGTCTCCGTTTTTTGTCGTTTCCCTACTTCTCCTCCACTTATCCTACAATCACCTCTTACTAATCCCTATTGCGGACATGTTTACTTTTCCACTGCCCTCGCTGAACAAAAGGGCTTCAAGGAGGCCAGTGGTGCCTAAATCGACGCCTGGGTAGACGTCTTCACATTTCAATAAAACATGCTCCATAGTTACCCTAGCTTTACCGCAGCAAGCACATGCTTCTTCTTCCTTTTTATATCTCGCTTTATAGCTGCGTGTTCTATGGCATCCCTATCTCCCTTCGAAAAGTAATGAGCTTCCCTTTGAGTTATCATAAACTGTTTCTTTCCTGATTTTGTTTTTTTATAATCATAAGTAGTTACTTTTGGCAGGTTTATTTACCATTGGCGCCACCCATGAGATTATTTGAGCCTCTCTGACTTTCCACTTGACGTTCTTTGTTGCTGTGTTGCCCACTCTACAGGTCGCATACTTGCTAGTAAGCTTCCTAGTTCGCTTCCTCCACTTGGAATGAATGCTTTTATCTCAACACTCTACCAGCCCATATACTTTCTTCCATATTCCTCAGTCGTTCTTCATACTCAATTTTACTGCGAGCTTCCCTCACTTCAAAACTAGTCCAGCCCATATCACCCTGCACAGCCTCATTTGTAGTCTTCCCATGAGCGCCTAATGCGAGGCGACTCCCTGACCTTCGGTTCCCATGAAGTCCTGATTGTACCGCTGATTTAAAGCAAACAACCGCATTTGCAAAACTATGTCCTGGAACCATTACACCTTTCCAAACACCTCGGAGCACCTCGTACCTATTGTATCCCCATAGCGTTCTGTGCTTAATTATGGCTGCATGTCTCTGTCCTTTCAATGCTATTTTTTTCCTGTGTTTCCACATATCTATTGCCTTCGTTTATCTATATACCAAGGTATTTATATTCTGTTACCCGAGGTATTTCTTGGCCCTGTATCGCCACTGTCTGTTGACTGTTTTCATTGAGTACGGTTACACCTCATTTTCTAACACTAAATTTCAAACCTAAATGGTTGCCTTCCGGTCCACAGATCCTGGCCAGACGTTGCAAATCACTTTGCTTGTTAGCTAGCAAACCAATGTCGGCCGCATAAAATAAACCTAGAATCTGTTGCTCTACTACTGTATCCGCCTGTTTGTTTGAGAGATTAAAGCCGATATTACTTCCTTCTAGAGCCCTCTCTATCCTTAGCATGTACATCATAAACAGCAGTGGGAATAAAGGCAACCCCTACATCAGCCCCATGTTGATATGAACTTTCTCCTCGCTCCTCATCGCTTCCCATTCAGCGCAAATGGTATTTTCAAGGTAAATCTCTCTCAAAAGCTGTAGGCAACTGTCACCTAAGCCTTCCCCTTCCAGAATATCCCACAAAATGTAGCGTTCAACGTTGTCATAGGCTCCTCTTATGTCTAAAAAGGCCACATATAACGGTGTGTTTTCTACTTTTGATATTTCAATACACTGAGTATCTTGCCTTGCAATACGAGATTCGCGCCCCCTATCGTCTATACTGGCGCCCTCTGCGTTGCACTTGCATATTACTGCACTTCGTGGGACGCCATGTTCCGTAATATGCACATGACGGGGAATATGACTTCTCGGGTTGCCATGCTGCTTTGAATTACGTTGGAAACGCCATTTGAGGCCAGGTTAGCTTGGTCACGTTCCCGTTGTATATTTGTGTAGCCCTTCAAAAATTTGGCCTGATTTTTCGACCTAGAATGCTTGCCTGCAGGCCACCGGAAAAAAAGGTAGTCGAACTCTCCTTTTGTCGTCTAGATTGCGTGTCAGGCCACTGAGTTTCCTGTTGACGATATGCACTATTGTGACGTAGCAATGAGGGTGAATAATACAGGTGCAAATTTGTGAATTACGGAACTAACTTTTATTACGCGAAGTTGTGCCCTCAAAAGCAAGTTACACTCAAAGCGCAGTGATATGGGCGAACGCTGTCGGGGATCGTCAAAACCTGATCAGCGGGTCGAGTGCCTCGGCTTTTATACATGTGCCATCGAAGGTTCCAGAGTAATAGCTGGTACCCCCATGCCATGCAGGAAGCACTATAGAGTTCGCGTCACGCATATATGCAATCTAATTAGCAAGGTTCGCTGACAGCAGACAGCGGATACAACCATCGATAACATTCCAGAAACATCCAGTACGTGCGGCTGCATCCTGCGCTGAGAAGATTTTGAGACGGCAAAATATGGTCACCTGACACAGAAGTACACGCGTCAATACCCACCTCCTAAAAAGTATCTTCCGATGATACGAATACGAAAGCAAAAACAAAACCAGGCATAATAAAACATAACCAAAAAATAACAAAATCACACAAATGATTTTAATCTCGTCAGAGGGCGTAAAATAGAAAGGCTCAAGGCGCACCATATAGATCACGTGTGGTTCCGCGCGGCGCCTCTGCGTTTGCGAAATGCCGTCTGGCACCGCCACTGCCTCGGATCACCTCATAGGGTCCGAAATAGCAGCGTAACATTCCCTCGCTATATCCTCGTCGACGTGGGGGAGTCCAGACCTAAGCACGCTCGCCGGGCTGGTACTCGACGTTGCATCGTCGAAGATTGTAGTGTCAGTTGTCGGTACCTCTGCTGGTTCTTTATACGCAGACGGGCAAGCTGTCGAGCTTCTTCGGCGAGCTGGCGATAGAAGGTGACATCGATATTCTCTTCGTCATGCGTGACTTGGGGAAGCATGGCGTCGAGTGCCGTGGTCGAATTCCTGCCATAAACCAGCGTGAACAGCGTGATTGGCGTTGTGTCTTCACCAGCCTTGTTATAAGCGAAGATTACGTACCACAGAACGGCATCCGACGTCTTGTGTTCGAAGTCGGCATGCATTGCACGCAAAACGCCGAGAGTCTCATTCAGCTGGCCTGTAAGTCCATAACTAGGTGGGTGGTACGCAGTTGTCCTCATGTGTCCTTTATGGCTGTAGTGCATAATGGTTCGGGTGAGCTCTGCAGTGAAGGCCGTTCTTCTATAGGTGATGGGGACGATCGGGGTGCCATGCCGCAGCAGGATGTTCTCGGCGGAGAATTCGGCTACTTCCGCTGCACTACTTGTGGCAGCGCTTTCGCTTAGGCGTAATTGGTAAGGTAGTCGGAAGCGACGACGATCCACTTGTTTCCAGATATTGACGTCGGAAAGCGTCCCGAGACATCCGTTTCAGCACGGTCGCCAAGGGGTTTCAATCGGCTGTACTAATCCCGCCAGCCTTGTCGGCGGTATCTTGCGTCACAGCCATCTCCCCGTCTTCACGTAATAGGAGACGTCGTCCATCAGGTGCCGCCAATAGTACTTCTCTTGTATTCTTGCAAATAAACGGGAAAACTCAAGGTGTCTGGCTGTCTTATCTTCGTGCATTGCGTGCAGCATGTCTGACCGGAACGCTGCGGGCTCAACGAGAAGTTCGCTTGAGAAGGCCAGAATTCCTTCTTCACCAGGACGCCGGTTCGTAAGAAAAGGAAGACAACCCGCACCTAAGTACCCTGGGGACGATGTCGACTTTGCACTGCAAGAACTCAACAAGGCCTCTGAGCTCCAGGCCGGCTCGCTGCTGCTCGGCAAAGTCGTCTGCACTAGTACGCGTAAAAACGCGTCCTCGTCTTGGTCATCTTGGGGCGGCGGGTCCAAGGTAGCCCGAGACAGGCAGTCGGCATCGGACTGCTGTCTTCCGGAATTGTAGGTTAGAGATATATCATATTCTTACAATCTGAGGTTCCAGCGCGCCAGGCGTCCCGAAGGGTCCTTTAAGTTTGCTTGCCAACACGACGTGTGATTGTCGCTGACGACTTTCAACGGCCTCTCATACAAGTAAGGTCGGAATTTTGCTGTAGCCCAAATGATGGCGAGGCATTACTTTTCGGTCGTGAACAATTACCTTCCACTTTTAACAACGACCAGCTAGCGTAAGCGATAACCCATTGAAGTTTGTCTTTCTCCCGGACTAGGATGGCCCCGAGATTTCGTCGTCGACGTCCTCGTCGAAGTGCACAAGTACCGTTGTCGACTGTGTCCGTCGTTTGAGTTCTTGAAATGCGTTGGTTGGCAGGGTTTCCTACTTGAAGTCGACATCACATTTTGTTAGATGTGTCAGCGGCTCAGCGCTGCGTGAAAAGTCCTTGATAAAGCTCCTGTTGTAGGCACACATGCGAAGGTACCTACGCACTGGCTTCTTGTCGATGGACTGTTGGACCTTTGCGACGACAGCTGTCTTCTGCGGGTTAGTTTCGGCGGCCTCCAGATTTGCTGATGACGTGGCCCAGAAAGAGAAGCTCGTCTTAAGCAATGAGGCACTTTCCAGCTTCAGAATGAGCCCTGATGACCTGATGACTTCAAATACTCTCACAAGCCGCCTATGGTAATCGCCGAAATTTGCGGCGAAGACGACGATGTTTGCCAAGTAAACAAGGAAGGTCAGGCACTTCAATGCTGCTTTATGCCATGTCGATTACGTGCTGGAACGTTGCAAGCGCCCAGCACAGTGCGAAGTGCATGACCTTGAACTTATAGAGACCGTCTGGCGTGATCAAGGCGGGGTTCTCGCCATCCTTCAGGTTGACAATAATTAAGTATCTTGTGTTGCAGATCCGACAAGTATTCTGCGTTGCAGAGTTTTATGTTCTTCGTGATTTTTTTCGGCCGACAATAACCGACGCAGAAACCTAAGCGTCCTTCCTTTTCCCTCACCGAGAACATGAGATGACCACGTACTTTTCGACGGCTCGATGACGTCGTCGTGCAGCATATTGTGGACTTGTTGCGTTATAGCTTGACGTTCTCTCGCTTAAACTCGGTAAGGGATACGGCGGAGTGCTCGAGCGCACTTTGTGGTCATTAAGGGATGCTTGCAAGTTGTGTTTGTTGACTCGTCAGTGATGACGAAAAAGAGTCTTTGTGTCGTCGAACACTAGCTGCTGCTGCTTGCCCACGGGGAGACTTGGATCTGGAAGTCTGCTTCTTGGTCTACGGTCACCGGGGTAAATGTGGCATAATCCGAGAGCACAAACACATTGCTGGCTTTCATGTGTCTGGCTCGATGTATGCGATCGTCGTGCCCTTGTTGATGTGCTTGAATTCTTTGCTGATGTTTGTCAACTTCACATGCACTTTCCCTACGTGCCGTCGAGGTATACGTCTTGTGATGCAGATTTCATGGTCGAGCAGTGGACGTTAGTCGCCCTCGATGACGCCTTCTACGTCTGCAGGTGCTTCGCTGCCGACGGAAATGACAATGCTGGAGCGAGCCGGGATGCTGCCTTGTTCTGCAAGTACACGCAAGACACGCTAACTGGAAGGCCTCTCCATAGGTATCGCTTGGTCTGTGGACAGCGTTATCGACTTCAACCTCAGGTCTATGATTGTGTCACGTTGGTTAAGAAAGGCCGAGCCGAGAATTACGTCTAGCGAGTACTGTTGGAGGACAACGAACGTGGGAGGCTAGGTCCGGTCATGAACGGTAATTCTGTTCGTGCAGGTTGCAGTCGGTTTTATTAGGTGTCCTCCAGCTGTCCGGACTGAGGGCCTTCCCATTCAATCTTAACTTTCTTCGACTGGGTGGTAATGGGTCTATTCATCAAGATGTATTTGGCTCCTTTGTGCACTAAGGCGATGAGGGTGTGGCCATCGAGAAGCACTTCGAGGTCCGTGGTTGTTTGTCTAGCGATGCGGCTAGGTCTTGGCGTCGCATCACGGCTGTGTCGTGTTGACCTGTGGCTGGAACGTCGCGTCCTCAGGGCTTTTTTTGTCGGTGTATGCTTCGCTTCTAGGCTTCGTCAGAATGGCGGTGTCTCGTTGATATACCGTCGAGCAGTGTTTTCGTCGTCTTTGGTGGCGGAGGACCTTAGTGAGTTCCACGAAGATCAACCGCACCTGTATCAGTTGCTGCTTTCAGCTTTATGGTTAGGTGCTCACAGACCAGCTACCGGCTGGGCCGGGAGCCGGTCTCTAGTGGTCGGCGCTGTGGCAACAGGTACCGGCCTCGCGATGGCGAACGGGATGGTTCTCTAGGGCTCCACTGAGAGGCGGCGAAGTAGTCGGCGATATCGCGAGGGCCTTCACCTTGCTTCAGGCGCGGATCGTTGATGGCGAACCCTCGTAGTTCCATTTCGCGAGATGGGCACCGATGGTAGATGTTGCCCGCTTGTCCGCACTAATAGCAAAGCGGAAGCGGAAAATGATCGTGGGCGTGTGAAAGGTCGGTGTCCTTAGAATGCTGCGCTGGGCAAAGGTCGGGCGTGCTGGCAGCAGCGGCGGTGTAGGACGGAATTTCGGTGCTGCGCGGCCCTGTTGCAGGTGCTACGATAAACTGCAACCTAATAGTCCCGGCCAAACGATGCCATTCTCACAAAGTTAAGATTTGCCGCGAAGAAATGGGGAAGAAAAAGCAAGGAAACAGAGGGCAGTAAACATTTGAAGAGAGGAAGACTAAAACAGGAGAAGGGGAAAGGAAAAGCTGACTGATGGATCGACCCTGGTGGGTCAGTCCGCAGCTGCTGTCTGCTTGAAGTGGAAGCCGAAGAGGTGAGTTGCGTTTGCCAAGAGGCCATAAAGGTTCAAGCACGCAGCATCGGCTCAACCACCAAGACCGGCTTTTCCTCGGACATGGCTAAACCGCGTACCGCTACACACGGGAGGGTCCAACTTCCATGTCTCATATACCAAACGGCTTCAGATGTAGACGCCCCTGATGGGATTATGATGATGATTTCCATGCTATCGGCACCTATCCAAAACAGAGGATTTGCGAAGAAGCAGGCGGTAGAAATAATGCATATAATAGCTCTTCGAGAAGACTGTGGTGTGTTGATGGTGATTATGATTTGCTGCTATTCCAAGGAACAAAAAGCCATCGGCGAAGACGCATGCGCTCACGTTGGTAATTTGCGTACGATGCCGCGTGGCCACAACAGACGAATAAAAAGTGTCGGTAGGTGAATGGCACATAAGCGAAGCGGGCGATCAGCCAAGAAGTCGCCAGTACATTTAAAATACATAAGAATTAATGAGGCAATGTAGGTATGTATATAAGGTTTGTAAGATTTTGTACTATGGGTGAATTAAAGCACATAAGCGTGCCAGTTTGCTTTAGGCCAAGGACGAAGAATTGAAATGTTTAAGTTTTTAGCATTTGATCTAACGCTTCATGCACGCTTCGCTTAATATAGATTCAAACATGTGCATAGGATCTGCACATCCTTTTCTTTCTTGTTGCATTCTTTGACATAACTTACAGTGTTGCACACTCACATGCAACTGCTAACACACTGTCAAAGGACGTCCACCATTCCAAAGCAGGTTTATGTCTTATCTAAAAAACTGTATTAATGTACCATGCGCTACCAGTGCCTCCAGATTGGATTGTGCATACGATGTTCCTATTTCCTAGTGTAGAATATTAGAGCAGAGCAAGCCATAGCTCCTGCAGGCTTAACGGGCTCTACGTAAATATTTTTTTCTTTCTTCCTACCGAGGACGTCATTGCATTCCAGAGACTTATCGCACTGAAATGTATGAAACTTGAAAGGCTCGTCAGATGCACTATATGCCTACACATGTTCTGACGTATAAGATTGATCACTGTATTTAGCTGCGTTGTTAAATAGTTTAGAACACGTATAAAAGCCTGGACAGAATCAACTGGGAACACAGCTTCACACACTCAGGGGCGAGTTCCTGCAGAAGCCGTAAGTAGGAGGTTCTTTTGAGAACGTTATATTTTGATAGCTGGTTTAGCGCTTTTGCTGCATTTTATATTTATTATTTGTCCTTACCTCGTCTGAGTTGGAGCTAGTATCGCTGCTCCCACACGATCCCGCTGTACTTGACAATGCAAGTAAATGGCTGAAAAGGTACTATCCGCAAGTAACTTTCGCGGATATGTTTGGAGCGGTTGTTGTCGTGATGTTTGAAGCGCCATGGCTTCCTTGCTGGGTCCATGGTATCCCTCAACAGGAGGAAGCTGCAGTGATTCACGTGTGCAAATGTTGTCCCCTCAACGAACCTTACAAATTAGAAAGAACTGCACGCACGAACAACAGATTCAATACTACTGAATCAACTTGTCCACTCTTGTTACAATCGTAACTATCCACTGACCGATTAACCTTGACCCAGGTAGGCCACTCGCCTCGCGCGCAAACAGTTGCCGCAATTGAGCCCAGCAATCTCCCCGCTGATTGTTTTCGGAATTGATTCGTAAAACGTTTGTCAGGCTTGTTGTGATACGTGCGAACCATCATGCGACCAGTTTGCCATCGCATTAATCGCAGCTTCGTCAGGTGGCGGCTTCTGCATAATGTGCTTTGATATCAAATGTGGACGGTACGCTGGTGATCCCGACAATTTATAAAACGATTTGATTAGGTGCACGATGTAGATCTATATCATGGGCGCTATAACGTAAAACTATTGCAAACTTTTCGTAAAACTATTGCAAACTTTTCCATTCCAATTCTGCAATCAGTCCAACGCGATTGGTAAAAACTTTTTTGTACTACCTCCCCCCCCCCCCCCCCCTCACCTGTCTGTCACGTAACGTCGCGAAAATCGCGATAGCTCCCCATCTGATTTGACGTGTACACACTGATTATGCATAATTTGACCGAACAAAACTAAAGTAGTTGTTTCTGAGTCGACGCTTTTTGCCATTAGCCCTCGGCTATTGCTCAAACGTTTTTTGCCTGCACCCACTTGACTTACCTCTCACGCGACGTCACCAAACCGCAAGAACTTACCACGTCAAATTGACGCGTACGCGTTAAAGATGGATTATTATGCCGAACAAAACCTAGTTTTCTTCTGAATAGCCTTAGGCTGCCCCGTTCCGAAAGGTATAAAAGGTGGCTGCCGCCGATCGCCCCGGCTCTGGCTACTAGCCCCTGCCGGAGAGCATGGGTTTATTTGCGTGTAATAAACCTTTTTGCGGGGCCGTGTAATGTTTTTGAGAACTTTCGGCACGTTTACGACCTCGCTTTGCCAACTCTTTTTTGCTGAGGATCCGTTCTAGCGTCATTCTTAAGCTTGCGTTGAATGCCGCCGCGATTGTCGACGAGCCACCGCAAGGTAAGTAAGAGAAAGCGGACCAATCGCAGACGCCGGCATCACCGTCTTCCTCCGGTTATCGATATTCTGTGCAGTGGCTCGGCCCCATCGAATCCCTCTACACTTGATCATGCTCCTCGCCTGTTGTGAGCCAATTAGAATAGGCAAGCAGCTCAGTGCAGGCAATTTTATTTGTTTTTCAAGCAAACAAAAGTGACCTCCTATGAATGAGGGAAGCATTTTATTCGTTTGTTCAGACAACCCTGCAGGTTACCGCCCGATGCTTGCGTCGGCGGTTACGCAAATTTGACATCAGGGGATTGGAATAAAGACATATAGGAATAGTTTTACGTTATACGGCCCCTTGTCTCTTTGCTTGCATTGGCTAAATATTATATGCAACGAAATACAAGAAACCTTGGGCGACAGTAGACAACCATATGTCTCTCCGAACGTGGGTTGTCTGCTAATTTCAAATTGTAGGATGTTATTGATATAGAGAGCTCCTGAACACCAAGTGACGGTTGGCGATTTTTTTAGGCTTCGGTGCCATGTGGTGAATTCTATACATGCTTTTCACAGGCCAAGGTATATATCTATGTTATTTTGACAAACATACGCATTCGCTCCCAGTTTCAAGTATGCGTTAACGACATAGTTCTATGTTTCTGAAGAAATAACTTGAAAACGTCTGCCAAACTAAAAGATAATCAATTTGTCGCATGGACCTTATAGCCAAATAATGCCTTTAGTTTGTTTCCTCAGAACTGGGGTGCAGCTTGCATGGTTTCCCTGAAGTATGCTGGAAGACGGGAGTCAGTGCAGACAATGCGGTCACTACGGTGATATCCGCCGATCTGTATTCTCAGACCACGTGGGTAGAAAGTGGCACTTGAAAACACACTTAAGAGACGGTGCTCTATAACAAAGGGTTAGCCTTTTCAACTTTTGTTTTGATGATACCTAGAGTACTTTATTTGATTCTTGTTTCTATGATAACTTGCGGTATATATCGATAAATACACTTTCAGGCACAATTTTCAGCGACGTTTCTTGTTTAATAAAATTAGAGCTGATCGTACGTTTTTGTCTTCGGTGAGTATTTGGTCCACCAGCTTTCGGTCTTGAGCATGGTTCTTCGCTTCGAATAGCTGAGCAATTAAGAGGTTGAGAAGTGTATACTAATTTTACAACGCCAAGCGACATTTTCACTATGCAGGCAATAAGAAATTCAAGCACATATAGAATGAGGGTGAATTTTTAAAGAAATATGATTATAGGATTGGACAAATACCTTGAAAAATATTTCAGCAGAAACCATCTCGGGATGACAGCCAACATGAATGCGATTAGCAATAAAGCAACGTAGCGACACATCGTATTCCCAACACCAAAGCGCGTCATGTATGGGAGAGAAAGATAGAGGGAGAGCAAATGATAAATGAAAGGTAGGGAGGTTAATCAGGACTAAGCCTGGTTGGCAATCCTACACTGGGGAAAGGAAAAAGGGGACGGAAAGATTAAAAGAAGAAGAGGAAGACTACTGAGGAAATCATTGGGTCACTCCTCCGGAAAACAGACGCTGACTCAATCCGGTAGCTTTCATATATCGCAGCAGCGCTTTTGTGGTCCTCTGTAGCTGCGATACGAGATGCCATGGTCCCAAGGTCTTGTTCAAGGTGAACGGTTTTCTATATAACTGATTAAGAACAGTGCAGAAGCCGTGCCTTTCATTTTCAAAAGATGGGCAGTAGCACAGCAGATGTTCTATAGTTTCCTCGACACCGCAGCCATTGCAGGTATTAGCGATGTGGTAAATGGACGAAGCAGATCATATTCTAGGTATGCGCATATGTCTGCATTTCCTTTTGTCAAGTTCCATCAACCATATGTTGCACGATTTTTAATAGCGTCAAGGTCAGATCAAAGGGTCTTAGTATCATCAGTGCAGGTTATTTCTCGATAGACAACGAAATCATCGGCTAATAGGTTAGTGTACGATGAAACACAGGAAGGTAAGTCATCAATGTACATAAGAAAGAGCAAATGGTCTAGTACCGTTCCTTGAGGAACCCCAGATCAAACAGCAGTAGGCTCTGAATAAATGTTATTTGTAGACACAAACTGGGAACGGTTAGTAAGAGAGATTTCTAGCCAAAAGAGCACATTAGAGTCTATGTTAAGCGGGTGCAGTTTGTAGAGAAGCAGTTTATGGCATACCTCGTCAAATACATTAGAAAAGTCTAGAAAAATGCAGTGTTTTAGAGAATAACAACCAAGGATGGCATCAAGTTTGTGAGTAAAAGATATTAGTTGGGTTTCACAAAAATATGATTTGCGAAAACCATGTTGTGATGGTGAAAAAAATGAATTTGAATCGAGAAAGCTAGCAAGGTTTTAAAACAAAATATGCTCAAATATTTTGCAAGGAATGCTCGTGAGGGAAATGGACCGGTAATTTATGGGTAATTACTACCGGGCTTGAAAAGTGGAATCACCTTCGCGATCTTCCATTCAACTGGGATATATCTCGTGTCCAATGATTGCTGAACTAGCTTGGTTAATGTAATTGATGAATACGTATTTGTAGCTTTCAAAAACATTGTGGAAATTTCCTGGCAGCTAGGTGAAGATGAAAGCTTTAATATTTTCATTACGTTTCCAACACCTCTAGAAATAATTATTATAGGAAACATATTGGTTTATAACTCAGGCGCGCCGTTAGATGAATGCGCGATATTGTAGAGGCATAAGAATGAAGATACGCGTCTCATGGTCGAGGCATGGCATATCAATAATGATGGAAGGGCGTTCGTAAGTCAGCCTTCGGTTACCTTACATAAGGAATAGATCAATTATCTTAACAGTTATCTCTCACGTTGACCAGCCCGTGTACCCGATTGGCACGTGGTGCTACCATTTTAGAGCACGCACAGATCAGTTTTGTGTCGTCGTTCTCTTTTCGCCTCAATGCTTCCTTGAGTTGATAGTCTGCGTTCGTCTTGCCCACTTCTATTCTCTTGTGTCCATGTCTGCACGGCTTACCCCTTTTTTGCATTATGAATCCTTAGCAACAAGCTCAGCTTTCTGCCGTTCGAATTAGCGTTATGGTGCGTTCATAGGTAACGCGATAAAACTACCAAGATTCCTTTCCTAGGTTGAGGAATTACAGGAGTGGGAATGGGATAAGTTTTTCATTCTGAGGTATTGAAAGGAATAGAATTTCTGCAAGTTCTCAGTCCCCGGAATGAAATTAGAATGGAATGGGGGCACCCGTTCCGCCACACTGACCGTGCCACGGGTCAAGGGATGTGACATGTACGCCACTAGGTCGGGATGCATGTGTTTGCTTTCCTGTACAGCTTATGGCGCCTCCTCGCAAGGTACGTACCACTGCTAAAGAAGCGAATCGCATAGCTACGCGCGCTGCTGCAACCAGGCCTCATCGGGCTCAGCAGACGGCTGCACAGAGAGCAGCACAAGCCGTAGCTCACCGTCGACGCCGCACGCGCAGTTGAGAACGTCCTGCAGAAAAAAAAAAGCGAATAGATTTTGCCGCAAAGACTCTGTAATGTGTTGTGCCACAATGGAGCTCCTATCGAACCACTCCTCCAGCTTACGATGTGACTGTGCTGCTTGTGCCTCGCAGGCGTGCTACTTCTTTTACTCCATCATAGTGTGTTGTGGGCGTTAAAACCACCTGCTATTAAAAGGGGCTCGAGTAGTTGTTCAGCGATTAGCTCCAGATTTTTTGCAGTGAACTGTTTGTATAATGGTACATAAATAGAGCAGATGGTGATAGTTTTGTGGGATGAAATGGTGACAGCACTGGCTTTTAATACCGAATAATGCTCTTTTCTCCGGCTGCGATGCTGCTTTGCACTACAATGGCAAAACCGCACGACAGCCGGTTAGCCAGGCCACGGTTCGACTGGCCAGATGGTTAGACTGGCCAGTCGATGTTCTGCGAGGCTGTTGGCTTCTCAACCAAATGCTTGCTCCTGCTCAGCCTTTGTGTCGCGCTGGCTGCTACCAACGCTGGTCGGCGAATGCAGGCCTCCCTGGGACGAGACACTCTTTGCCTATCTCATGTCGTTTTTTGAAGAGCGGACTACGGCTACCATGTCCTGGTACCTTGGACGTGCCATGTATAAAAGCCGACGCGCTGGAGCCGCAGATCTAATTTTCTAGAATTGCCGACTCTCCTACCCGGTCCATGAGGTGGACCGATGTGCCGAACGACACCAGGTGCGCTAACATAGCGGAATACGGCTGTAGGTCAGTTGGTGATTCATGATTTGGGATGTTACCGCAAGGAACATACGAGACGAAGAGAGGGACAACACGAAGCGGTACTGAGAATTGATGATTTAATGAAACGAGCGCCGAGCTTATGTAGATCAGACTCACGTGCGCACTCGAAAATGTAATAAAAAGGCAATAAAACCATAGAGCGAACTTCAAGAAGGGTGCGGTGCAAATACTTAGCTTGAGGCTCAAAGCTACAAAGGCACCGAGCATGCGTGTATCGCATGAAAAGAAACACAACTTAATTCCGAGGAACAGCAACTAACGTTGAGCTAACGCAATCATCATCCTTAAAGCGTCGCATTGCCACTGCCTCTACCATGTCTATACGCAGGTGACCATTTTTTTCCTGCCGATAATCTCAGTGCTTAATAATAAAAAAACAGGAGTCCAAGCAACTATGGCAACGAATAACCAAGTTGGATCCTCCAACAGCCCCCAGAGAACGCTCATGCTCCTGCAAGGGAATGTTAATGCACCCACCGGTTTGTCGAATCTATAGTATCTGCCACACAGAACTAGAACGTTATAAATGAGACGTGTCGTACAAGGCATTATTTCGGTAGAATGTTACAAAACGAAAACGGGTGATCGGCTAGGAAGCGGCGGGTACTTTTAAATAAATAAGAATACGTAAGAAAAAGTAGGTCAACATATAAGACTTCCCAAATTGCGTAATACGGTTGAGTGAAAGCACACGAACGCGCCAGTTTCCTTAAGGCCAAAGACTAAGGATCAATATGTTTAAATTTAAAGCATTTAATTAAAGGCTTCATGGAAGGTTCACGCAACATAGATTCCGGCCCCTTCTCTACACTATATTATTTGGATCTGCATATTCATTTCTTTATTTGTCGCATTATTTGACATTGGTTACAGCATTGGGGCCCAATGACATCCAACTCCCAATACACTGTCGATGGAAATTTACCATTCTCAAGCAGGTTAAGATGTTCTATCCTAAAACAAATTTAGTAATGTACCATGCACCACATGTGCCTCCATATTGGGTGGTGATCATTCAAGACTCAGTGCATCCGATGTCCCTCATTCCTAGTTTAGAATAACAAGGCGGAGCAAGCTACAGCTCAGGCTGAGTTGTCGGGCTTTCTGCAAACAATTTTTGTTCTCGGTTCCTCCCGAGCACCTCATTGCGTTCCATACAACTATCACACAGAAAAGTGCAAAAATTGAAAAGCTAGCCAGATGCAGCATATGCGTACACTTTTTGTGCTGATGTATAAGATTGATCCCTGTATTTAGCTGCGCTCCTAAACAGCTCTAGAGCATGTTCAAAAGCTTGAACAGAATCAACTCAGAACACCGCTGCACACTCTCAGTAAAGAAGTTCCTACAGTAAGCGTAAGTGGTTCTATTGAGATCGTGAGATCGTCAGATTTTGATAGAGTAATTGGCTCTTTCGCTGCATTCTCCTTTTATTATTGTGTCACGACCTCATCTGAGGTGGAACAAATGTCGCTGCTCGCGCTCACTCCTGCGGTACTCGACAGTGCAAGTAAATTACTGAAAAGTTACTATCCGCTAGAAGCTTATGTGAAGATGTTCAGAGTGGTTGTTCTCACGTTTGAAGCGCCTTGGCTTCTTTGGTGCGTTATGGAACCCCTCACAATGCAGAAGTTGCAGGGACTGACATGTCCAAATCCATGTACTAAACAAACCTTTCAAATTGGAAATAACCGCCCGCACAAATAACGGTTTCAATACCACTAAACTAACACGTCCATTCTTGTTACGATTGCCACTGTACACTGGCCGAATAACCTTGGCCCTGGTGGCACACACGCCTCACGCGCATTCAGTGGCTGCGATGGAGTCCAGCAATACCCCCGCTTATTGTTCCCGGAGTTGACTTGTAAAACTTTTGCCACGCTTGCTCAGATAAACGCAAACAATCATGTGACCCGTTTCCCATCGCCATCACCGCCGCTGCTTCAATTGGCCGCTGCTGCTCTTTCAGCTTTGAAATCAAATATGGATGGCACGTCGACAATCTCGACACATTGTAGAATGCGTTCATTAGGCGCACCGCGTAGATCTAGAGAACTTTCTTTTGCTTGCATTGCTTAGATATTATAGGTAACGAAAAATTGGAAATCTTGCGCGACAGTACAGAACCCTCTGTCTCTCCGAAACTGTTGTCTACGGTACCGAACCTAAAATTATATGATGTACGTGGTGTACAGAAGCACCTGAACACGAAGTGATGGTTGGCGATATTTGTAGGATTCGGTACTGCGTGGTGAACGCAATACGTAGCATTCAGTGGCCATGGCATCTATATTTCATTTATACAAAACATATACAGTCGCTCATATTTTCATAAATTCGTTACCGATACAGCTACATGTCCCTGAAGCATAAGGTTGAGAACGCCTGCGAAATGTAAAAGAAAACGTAGTCGTCTCGTTGAATTTATCGCCAAATAATGACTTTCGTTTGTTTGCTTGGCCTTATGATGCATCTTGTACGGTTTACATTCAGCATGCTGTAAGCCAGGACATAACGCGGATAGTCTGACCACTACGGTGATATTTGTCGATCTATATTCTCCGAACACTTAATGAGAAAGGGGCCCTTGAAAACGCACATAAACCACGCCACTCCATAACAAGTGTTAGTGATTTCTATTTTTAATTTCGAGAAATCTGGAGTACATTATTAAATTTTTGTTTCTACGAAAGCAACGGTATGTATCAGTGAATATCGTTCCGTACACAAATTTCCAACGAGATTTCTTGTTTCTTAAATTTTGAGTTGATTGTACGATTTTTTCTTCGGTGAGTATATAGTTCACCAATTTTCGCTGTGGAACACCGTTCTTTCCTCCAGTATGCTGAGCAATAAAGCTTTTGAGTAGCGGTCTTTACAAAGTTCACAACGCCAAGCGACGATTTAGCTAGGCAGGCATTATGACAATGTATTGGATCTTCAAGTGCAAATACAATGAGACTGAAATGGCATAGTAATATTAGCACAGAGTTACGCAAATACATGGAAAAATAATTAGGCCGAGGCTATCTGAAGATGACTGTCGACATTAGTGTGATAAGCAATAAAGCAATGTAGCGAGACACCATATTCAGCATGTGCAGCATCATGTGCAGCACCATATGCAGCATCAACTGCAGCTGAGCTCCTCTCTAGAACTTCCCTGAACACGCTGCGCCATCTAGCGGCGCTACTGCAAGACCTACGTGTACAGCGTGTTTGAAAATATAAAGATAGCATTGTCGGCATATGTATGACCTCGGTGTGATTCGGCTCAGGACCAGCGAAACTTGAAACGCTTTTCTTGTCACTAAGGAGCGGCACATACCCAGGGGGACACACTCAATGAGTCAGTGACAAAGGTTGGCGCCGAATAGGTTTGTTGAAGAGTAGGACATACACAGGGCCACATACTCGGTGACTCAAGCAAGCTAGTCTGAACATTGGTTTCGAACCCTGCTCCTCTATAGAGCGGCGTATACTCAACGCTAAACCATTGTTTACACCGGGACTCAAGTTGGCGTGAAAACCGTCTAGAAGAAACAGGCAAACATGGCCGAAAAAGTTGAGATTCACCAACAATGCTACATAAGGAATACCATTAAAGATAACAAATATTGCAAAGGCAGCAAGTCATATTGACTTGCTCCAGGTGCCTTGCAAGGAATCGCATCTGGGCTCGCCACTTCAAGTCAGTCGAACGCTTACCTCCGTGATAAATTTGCTTTTGGGGACAATTTCTCATCAAATTCAATTTCCGAAACACAAGCTCAGCTATGATTGCTGTCTTTTTTATGGTTTTGCCAAGAACACCAGAATAACACTTAAATAAAACGAACTCAACGGTCGTTGTGCTGTTGACCAATATAGCATATTTGTTAAAAAAAATTGGATTGAGAGCAGTTGATTACTTTGCAATAAAAGAAATACCAGTATAATAAATGTAATTTATCTATTCATCCCTACCAGGCACTCAAGTGTCAGAGTACCATGGAACTTCCTGTAGCTGGGTTGATATTTGCAGCGTGCATTTCAATCGTGGCCCATCCTGCCGCAGGCATGGTTGATCCCCCATTAGGAATAGATAATGAATGCCCTGTAAGGTACCCCGACGGTAAGTCTGCAATTGTGCACACATGCTATTCGTTGATTTTACTGAGTTTCAATTATACTTCAAAACTAATTTTTAGCACAATGTTACTAAGATGCCCACGCACGTTTAACATATTTAGGCGTTTTCAATAGACTGATATTAACGTACCAAGAGCCGTTCATGTTAGCATGAAGTTATCACCTATCACAAGTTTGTAACGACAGCCGTTGAACCTATGCATGGCATGGGTACAGTCATGGCGTAGTCGAAATATTGGGCCAAGCATACTAGCACGACGAATGAAAAACAATGCAGCAAATTTTCTGTGAAGTGAGGAAAGAAGGGAAAACAACAATTTAGAGAGAACAACAGCGTGCTGACTGTAGGAGATTGTGAAATTAAATGAGGTTACTCGAGTCCTGCTTCTATTTTCGCATCCTTCATTGTATAGGTTACGAAGAGCCAGTCATCCTCTTGACAGTGGAATACCATAACACATTGCTCGCGGCAATTGAAGATAGACAGGAGCGCTCACGTTCATGGACTAGCAGGAGATTTGACACCCTTAACTAATGTCCAGGAGACGCGCATCGCTTATCTTTGCCCAATGCTCGCTTCCAACGCTCGTCTTCTCTCATAGCCTTTGTAACAGGATAGCTGCTCATTCGCTCAAAAGTAAGTACTGCTAACTATTGGTGAGCCACAAATTACAATGCTGTGGTGGTGATGTTGATGGTTTTAAATCAGGGAAATTCAGATATTAAACGGAGCCTCTCCTGTGTGCAAGCTTCAGCTGGGCTGGAAATCGGGTTTAACTACTTTCAGAGCTTATGGGTATTGGCTAGCACGTTGGTGTTCTCTCCATTTGATCAAACTTGTAAACTGCAAGCGTAGAGCAGTCTGTGTGTATTGGAGTGGTCTTAGAGAATAGTTTCGACGGCGAAGGCAAGTAGGTAGGGATTTTGATACTATTTTTAAGACAAACTTTCAAAACATTTTTCAACTACAACTGTAAGATGAATCCGAAATGTTTCTGTTCACCACGGATTAAAAGACGCAACGTTCATTGCTCATGCCGCAGTTGGGTACTCAAAAGATCTCTTTCGAAACAGCAAAAAGCGATGCTTGTTTTAATGTTGCTGGTTTTTGTAAAAACGAAATTCAAATAATGATATTTAGTCACCCTATATAGTGACGGCTACTGTCTTTTACATAACAGAAAGAACATAACGATATTGTGAGATAAGACATTGTGAAAAGTTAAAACAAAATTAAGAACCAAGTTTGCTCAAGAGAGCAGCTGAAGTTTGCATACAGTCCTGGACACACGGGAACATCAAAAAAGATAGAAGGCAAAATGAAGTTCTACCAGGCATTGCACTGAGTCACGACACATAGGTGTATAATTGCCCGCTGTACATTCACGTGTTCATCACTCATTAAACCATCTTATCACCGACAGCGGTCTTAAAATGAAACGCATCTTTTTCTTTATGTTTTTGCTGGTGGAGAGAAGAGGAAGAGGCGCGCTGCTGCTTACACAGTCGTGCCTTGGCACTTTTCTGATTACACCTAAAAAACTAAGCGAGTGATTTCACGTTCGTTGATGCTACGTGTACTGACATAGGCTAAAGGACACAGGAAAGGATGGCTATAACAGGTCTAAAATACTTTGCGCCTTCTGGCAGAAGGCGCAGACAGGTGTAGATTTTTTTCCAAATTTTGTTTCTATCACAAAACAAGAGGACTACGTATTTGCTCACGAAACTTTTTTTCTGATCTTTTATAAGAAGTCTGCACAAACTCCTTACCCTTGATTGCATACATTCCGTCATCGTCTATGTACCGTGCTACACGGTAACATGCCAAAACAAGCTGTAACTTAAGACAACATCTCTTTCTTTCGACAAATACCTTTTTTGGCCCTTGTTAAATGTCGACACTAATGAAACCATTGGTGCATGAATTTGCCATCCAGTAAAAGAACAAACTGACGACAGCTACTGTGTAGGAACTTTAACTTAGATTAATTTAACTAACATATTTCTTGTAATGTGCACTAAGGACCTTGGCTAGCTGTCTTCCCCGCGGTGTTCTTGTCAACATTGCTGGTATTTTAACGTTGAAGGAACCAAGTTTACTTTTTCATATGTACATGAAGAATTTTCTTCTGAAAGCAATGGTGTGATTCATTATAGTGTAATTATGGATGGTTACACCGATGCTCTGTGATAGTATTTGTATACGGTTTCTTCTGAAATGTTCTGATTGAACGCTCATATTCTATTTCATTTTAGGAGTAGGAAATTGCACTGCTTTCGGATATTCAATTCCGCCGGGAGAAAGCAAGCCCCTCCCATATCCCTGCGTCATGGTTGAATGCAGCTCAAGTGGACAGGATATTAGAGTCCGAGGGTAAATATTCCTTATATACGTGGATTTTTCTAATGACGTTTTATAGTACCTCTTCGCACTATGAACGTTCAAACATGAAAAAACCGCGTTATTTAGGGGGATATGCGAGTATTGCGGAGGCGACGTGAAGGTTTTTACAAGCAAACTCGCATATATATTTTAAAACATGTTTACGTGCATATTAATTTAGGATGGGACTCTAGAACGAAAGCAGTAAAAATTATGTTGCAAAAGTCAACAAATACAATATCACGTATGCGCCAAGCAATACAATGTCTACATTTGGATAAGTTCGTTCGGAGTTTGTTACAAGAACAACGCAAAAAAACAAAGACAAAATACTAGCGACCACTAGGAAATGGTGCCACTTATGGAGGAATGGGTTTAAATGCGTACCATATTACAAACATATGGGATGGAAAATGCTGAAAGGATTAGCATAACGGCTTGACAACAGCGGCCATTCTTTATGTACGAGTGGGCAGGTGCCCGCGTGGATTTAAAAAAAAAATAACGATCTCTGCCACTCATGCAAAACGAGCTCCGAATAGGAAAAGCCGGCATGTAAGAAGAATGAGGCAAAAATTTTGAGAGCTTGTCGCTTCAGAGTTATCCACAAGCATCCATTGCACTGAGGATATTCAGAAGCGAAGGAATCTGGAAGGGTTATTACGCAGTTAAAAATTGAAGTTGCTATGTACTCGGCGGATATCATGACTATGCGTCATCGAAATGCGCTAGCGTAAAAACTTAGTGGACTTTCTCGCGTCCCAAGTACGAAAGCTAAATATATGCGCGCTTACACGGAACGCGTTAGTGCTCGAATGACTGCTTTCGCGCCTCGTCATAAGCTGTTGCTCAAAGATGCCTTTGTCATCGAGAGGGCGTGGAGTTTGAGAGAAAGAGCGAGAGAGGTGGCACATATGTAGCCATCACATATGCCGCCAGCCCTTATGTAGGTGCCGTATATCTTGCTCTACAAGTAAACCGGTAAGAAACCATGATCTAAAATAACACCTAAAGGCATACTGCCCCTACAAATTGTGCTGTGTATTCAGGGCAGGCTAATACATATTCACATTTCACGGGCTAAAGGAAAAGCTTGGCTCTTACTCCGGCTCCTCTGATACAATCTCGGTCGTGACAGCGTTCCCCTCTGCCAGGACGACGAACGAATACGCACGCAGAAGCAACAATCGTATATTCCCGAGACCTGAACAGCATGCATTAGCCTACGGAAACAACTTCCGAGCATGTACTGCACCATGCACATAGAATTTTCATGACTTGTGCCAAAAAAAGTGTCGATAACCTTTCGAGGTAGCTCAGTAGCCATGACGTTGCGCAGCTGACATCGAAATCATCAATTTTAACCCGGTCGGGGCAGCTGCACGCGGATGATGGCGGAAAGCATATATATCTATATATATATATATATATATATATATAAGAAGGAAAGAACAGCAAGAAAGAAAACAGCAGGGCTCAACGTTGCAGGTTGACTACAATTTGTTATTCGACATCTGTGTATAACTGTTTACGGTGATATTATTCTGCGCTTTCTCATGCAAATCTATTATCTCTGTCTCTTTAGAATATCACTTTTGGTGATTCCCAAAAACAGCAATGACAACCAAAAACAACACAGTGGACAAGAAATTATTTGTCATTGCTGAGGCTGGTAGCTTTCTGGACGCATTCGCTGCAGGATGTTTTCCAACCTAAGGTTCCAGACAAACCCTTTCTGACTTTCATGACAGTATATTCAGCGGCAGTTGCTTTCACGCATAGGTCCCACACAGGACCGCACTCATATACAGAGAGTTCATATATATATATATATATATATATATATATATATATATATATATATATATATGTAGGCTCATGATATGACTAATAAAAATCGGGCCCTTCGGTAAACCCCCTTTTTCGTTTATATATATATATTGTGAGCATTATTTTACCCCTTCACCTGCTTCACCTGTATATATTCATCATCATGCCAGCGTCATCGTCCTTAGCGCGCGACGTGCGAGATAAACCGTTGAGGCTGAACAGCTGTCTCGCAAGTGGTGGAGGCTGCTTTCGATTCCTTGGTCCTCTACTCCTTCGAGTCTCCCTGGAGCTTCGTTCAGGCCGGCGCTTGCTCCGCCTTTCGGCCAGGAACAACAAGCAGTATCCATTATCTACAGTGAAAGAAGCGCCTAATTCCAATAATAGTGCGATTTTTTGTGTCTTCTTTCACGAGGTTTGGTGCATCTGCAAGATGCGCTTGTGGCCGAATAGCTGGCTGGCCCTGGATATAGTACATAGTAGTACAGGAGTGACTTCGCATATGGCGTGATGAAACGCAGGCCTATCGTTGAGACAGTGTAATTCATGGTCGCCTGGATAATATGGTCCGCAAAGTGGGGATTTCAGCGCCTGAAATCTTCCGGGTCGGCGCGTAATCCACGTTCCCCAAAACGCGTTGTAGAAAGTGAACAGCCGAATAGAGTGAAACGACCACTTCACTAAAGATTCGCTTCACGTGATATACAACATGAGCGTTGAACCTAAATATCATCTAGATGACTGTACCAGCTGAATAATGGACAACTAGTCTGTTTATGTTATTCCTGCGGTCGGTATCACACAGCGCAATATGGATTTATCAAATTCCATGTTGTTCATGAGTAACTAAGCATGCCTTGCGACAATGTTACGGATAGTAAAGTAATATATAATTCAGATATGTTGCGAGCAGTCCGAGGAATTCAAAAAAGATCAATTATTATCAGCGAAACTTCGTTCCGGCGTAAATTGTGGATTCCTTTAAACTACACCAATATTGCCTTTGTTGGAAATATGGACCTTAAAACATATCACAAGCGCGTTTTGATGCCGCCTGTGAAATTCGAACCCCTCGGCATGCGTAAGATCCAGAAGCTGCATCTGAATAATGAATGAGGAATATGTAATGCGTGCAAATTGGGAGAAGGACGTTTTCTTAACTTAGTTCAAACGAATTTTGCGTATATGAAATGTGGATATCGTTTAACCGTTTCTAGAAAAAAAAAGGCGATTGGTTAGATGACTTGTAAATGTTTTAAGAACACCACAATAGTAAGAAATGATATCGCGTCATGCCGAGAACCCATAGCAATAGTAATGCAATAAGGATATAATCAATGACGTGTGTAATGAGTCTGAAATGGTGTGCTATGTGAGCCTATGTGTTTTTGCCACCCGCTACCCTGCCGCCACCAAGTACCATCTAACAGCCACACCCTCTACCAAATGGCGCGGATTGCCCAGAGTGCTCGGAGAGCCCCGGTTGTAAGTTGACCGAAGGTCGTAGGCCAGTTGGCTTTGGTGGCCCATGGTAAAACCAGAAGTGAGGTGGTGCAGGTAGGTGTGGGCTGGGGCTCTTTTCAGGTCAGAGAAGCGCAGAGCAAATCAGTTCTGAAGGAAAACCACGTATCTGAGTGAAAATAGAAGGATGGCTCAAAATGTACAAATATCTGTAGCTTAAAAGAATGTGGCCCTAGAAGGAATGGAGGAAGAGATCAGTAACGTTGGCTGCCAAGTACAGTGTAATTGAAAGTGTATATAGACAACCAGGAGGCACCGAAAAGATAGAGAGAAAAACAGGGACAGTGAATCGGATACAAAAGTTAGAAACAAAAAAGACCCTGGAGATTTAGAAAGGAACGACAAGAAAGAAATTGGAAAGTAGAATACGTGCAATAACAAAAAGGGTAATGCTTTGATATCTGCAGCTGGAGCTGGTTGCCAAAGACAAAAGCATGCGGGAGCAAATATTCAGTACGATCCGAGGCCTGCGCGTGCTGCAGCGGAAATCCCGAGACAACTAATCGCATGCAGATGCAATGGCAAGGTATTCGCCGAGGCAGGCCGATGGGTAAATCTACCTTTTAGAAGCGCTAGGACTCAAAGTAGATGGCAGGCATTAATCAGTCAGCAGTCAACATGAGCAAGGAAAAAAAAAATTAGGGGACAGTTTGAGAGGACCGCATTAGGTACAGGCATAGGTAACTATACAAGGCGGATATAGAGCTTTTAAAAAAGAAAGAAAAAGTTTAATCAGGGTTACACAAAATGTTAAACTGATAAGTTTTCATAGAATATTTGATCAGCTCAAGTATGCTAGGTGACTATTTGTCGCCGCCGCATTTCCAAGGCAATGGAAATTAATCATCAGCTTTGCCTAATGCGCGCCCTAATGTGCGCCCTAAAGTGCCCTAATGAGCGCCCACTGCCGCAGATTGAAGGAGGAAGGGCGCGCATCGAGGCAACCTCACGACGCAGAAAAGCTGCGTAGGAGAAACGCATTTGAGCACGCATGCGCGTGGACGCGGCTCGTGGCAGAGAGCGTGTTACGTGTGTTGAGGGTGTCTTAACCGACACACACCCGCCGTGGTTGCTCAGTGGCTATGGTGTTAGGCTGCTGAGCACGAGGTCGCGGGATCGAATCCCGGCCATGGCGGCCACATTTCGATGGAGGCGAAACGCGAAAACACCCGTGGACTTAGATTTAGGTGCACGTTAAAGATCCCCAGGTGGTCGAAATTTCCGGAGTCCTCCACTACGGTGTGCCTCATAATCAGAAAGTGGTTTTGGCACGTTAAACCCCATAATTTAATTTTAACCGACACATGTTGCCATGTGGTAAACAACAACCGGTTCTGAATGGAAGAAACGCAGGCGCGCCGAGGTTGCGTATACGTTGGACGGGTCGATGAGACTGCCGATGCGAGTGAAGCCCGTGGGGCTACAGTACGCGAAAGCTACGATAACAATAGGTCCGAAGCTTGCGAGCCCTGTTTCACCAAAATGCATGATTAGTGTAGAGCCCGCCAGCAGTGGCAGGGCATCGATGAGCGTTTGTAGGCTCCGAAGCGAAACAGTGTTTCAACACAGACACGTGGGCGCTGATAATTCTTAAGAACATGATTCTCTCCTGCATTCCAAGACGACAAAGGTAGTAGTAGCGCGCAATACCTACCTAGCGCGCAATACCTACCAAGATGTACTAGCACGCAATATAGGATACGATCGCGATACAAAAAAAGTCAATAAAAGCCCGGTAAAATAGAAGCAACAGAGCCATATAATCAACATTTATTCTTGGAATCATTTGCACAACCATGTAGGCGGACATTCTTTCCTTTGGCCCGTAGAATTCTTCGGTGGTTGTGGTAACAACTTTATTGACAATCCGGCAAATTCGTAGCCTGAGCCTAGGCAGCCCTCGAGGAGGTCCGGAGATCCTGTCTCCTCGCCGCCTCACTGGCTTGCTGGATGGCCCATAGTTTATTTGGGAGTTTTGAGCTGCGCAACTCGGCCGTCCATCGCGCCGCAGCTTCATCTGGGGAAACTGCATTTTCTCTGCATATAACTTCACATTCCCTGAGAATGTGTCTAAGAGATGCGTGAGCCCTGCCGCATAGTTTGCAGTTATCGTCTAAGTCCGGATACATCCTCCTGAGATGGACGGGGTTGGGGGAAAGTCTTGGTTTGTAACTGCCTCCAGTCTACCGCTTGGGCCCTGTCGAGCTTGGGGTTTGGGGGGGATAAACACTCCTGCAGTGTTGATGAAATTTTGTAGTATTACAGTACCTGATCATTCTGTTCCTCTCTGTCCATGCCTCCGTTGGATTTGCAACCCCATGAGAGGATCCTTCTATGCGGGCGCGGAATGCGAGATCTCGCGCTACGTGGTGGACCCCCTCGTAGAGGTTAGATACGGGGGTGTCGGGGGACGTGTGAGCCGGAAACCATATAATGTGTCGTTCTTCCATCTCCTCGGAGGTGACATAGTTAGCGTTGGCTTTGAGTATGGCCTCAGCCTTCGGCGAAATTCTGCGTTGTGCCTAGTTTCTGACCGCCGTCTGCGAGTCACTGAGCACGTATCTGAGACTGGGGTTAAGGATGGCTAGGGCTATCGCCACCAGTTTCGTTACCTCGGGGGTTTTGCCACGTATACTACATGAACTGACCAATTGTTTGTCGGCATTGAGGATGGCCACTGCGGCACGTCGACCCTCGTATTCTGCAGCGTCGACGAACAGCGCTTCCTTGTCCCTAACGAAGGCTTCGAGTAAAGCCTTCGCTCTACTCTCTCTTCGACCCTGATTGAATTCGGGGCTCATGTTCTTGGGCTGATTAGCCACCTGCCGCTTTTCCCTAATAGCGTTTGGAAGGGATGTTTTGGCGCAATGCTACTTGGGATAACTTATCCCGAGTTTGTCCAGGATGCTCCTGCCCGTTCGTGTCTTCGCTAGTCTCTCGAGTTGCGAGATTTGGTGTGCCTCAATTAACGTTTCGAGCGTGTTGTGGACGCCGAGCTGTGGCAGAAGTTCCGTGCTTGTACTGTCTGGAATGTCCAATGCCATTTTGTGTGCTCTTCTAATGAGGGTGTTCAGTTTGGCATATTCGGTCACGTACCAGTTGTGGTAGGCGGCCACGTAGGTAATGTGGCTAATAACGAAGGAGTGTATGAGTCTGACGACGCTGGCCTCTCTCATACCCTGATGTCCGTTGGTGATTCTTCTGATGAGCCTCATTGTGTTCGTGATCTTTGTCTACAAATGCCTGACCGTTTCTTCGTTGTTGCCGTTCGATTCTATGATGAGTTTCAGCGCCCTAATCTGCTTGCTGATTGAACATGCTCTCAGGAACGAATGAAGCCTAAAAGCAGTGAATAAGACACCAGGAATAGGCAACAATCAGATCTTTGCGTTAAGAGAGAAAGCCGGCAATATCATTACTAATATGGATGAGATCGTTCAAGTGGCTGATGAGTTCTGTAGATATTTGTACAGTACCAGTGGCACCCACGTCGATAATTGAAGAGAGAATAGTTTAGAGGAATTTGAAATCCCATACGTAACGCCGGAAGAAGTAAAGAAAGCCTTGGGAGCTATGCAGCCGGGGAAGGCAGCTGGGGAGGATCAGGTAACAGCAGATTTATTGAGGGATGGTGGGCAGATTGTTCTAGAAAAACTGGCCACGCTGTATACGCAATGCCTCATGACTTCGAGCGTACCGGAATCTTGGAAGAACGCTAACATAATCCTAATCCATAAGAAAGGGACGCCAACGACTTGAAAAATTGTAGACCGATCAGCTTATTGTCCGTGTCCTACAAAGTATTTACTAAGGTCATTGCAAATAGAATCAGGAACACCTTAGACTTCCGTCAACCAAAGGATCAAGCAGGATTCCGTAAAAGCTACTCAACAATGGACCATATTCACACTATCAGTCAGGTGATAGAGAATTGTGCGCAATTTAACCAACGCTTATATATAGTTTTCATTGATTACGAGAAAGCGTTTGATTCAGTCGAATGCTCAGCAGTCATGGAGGCATTACGGAATCAGGCTGTAGACGAGCCGTATGTAGAAATACTGAAAGATATCTATAGCGGCTCCACAGCCACCGTAGTCCTCCATAAAGAAAGCAACAAAATCCCAATAAAGAAAGGCGTCAGGGAGGGACATACGATCTCTCCAATGCTTTTCATAGCGTGTTTACAGGAGGTATTCAGAGACCTGGATCGAAAGAATTGGGGATAAGAGGTAATGGAGAATACCTTAGTAACTTGCGATTCGCTGATAATATTGGCTTGCTTAGTAACTCAAGGGACGAACTGCAATGAATGCTCACTGACCTGGAGATGCAAGGCAGAAAGGTGGGTCTATAAATTAATCTGGAGAAAATAAAGTCATGTTTAACAGTCTCGGGAAGAGAGCAGCAGTTTACGATAGGTAGTAAGGCGCTGGAAGCGGTAAGGGAATACATCTACTTAGGACAGGTAGTGACTGCGGATCCGGATCATGAGACTGAGATAATCAGAAGAATAAGAATGGGCTGCGGTGCGTTTGGTAGGTTTTCTCAGATCATGAACAGCAGGTTTCCATTATCCCTCAAGAGAAAAGTGTATAACAGCTGTGTCTTACCAGTACTCACGTACGGGGCAGAAATATGGAGGCTTACGAAAAGGTTCTACTTAAATTGAGGAGGATGCAACGAGCTATGGAAAGAAGAATGATAGGTGTAACGTTAAGGGATAAGAAAAGAGCAGATTGGGTGAGGGAACAAACGCGAGGTAATGACATCTTAGTTGAAATCAAGAAAAAGAAATGGGCGTGGGCAGGACATGTAATGAGGAGGGAAGATAACCAGTGGTCATTAAGGGTTACGGACTGGATTACAAGGGAAGGGAAGCGTAGCAGGGGCCGGCAGAAAGTCAGGTGGGCAGATGAGATTAAGAAGTTTGCATGGACAACATGGGCCACAATTAGTACGTGACCGGGGTAGTTGGAGAAGTAAGGGAGAGGCATTTGCCCTGCAGTGGGCGTAACCAGGCTGATGATCATGATGAATCTGCTTCACGCTGGGTATTTCTTGTTCGTCTTTGGTGCGTGCGCAAATTTCTTCGTATGCAGCATGCTGAATGTAAGCCTGGGGGGTTTCCCCTTAAGTGTCGGGCGGTAGAGGAGAAATTCCGATTTTTCTGGAGAGCAGAAGAGACCGGTTCCGATGAGGTACTCTTCCGCCACGTCGACCGTGGTCTGTAACCGCTGTTCGATTTCTCCGTCACGTTCCCCGGACACCTAGATCGTAATGTCGTCCGCGTATATTGTGTGATGCACTCCCTCGATGGCGTTGGGGGGCTCGGGAAGGCCGATAATAATGAGATTAAAGAGTATCGGCGAGATGACCGAGCCTTGCGGGGTGCCGACGCTGCCCATGTTCCTGCCTTCGGATGCGCGTTTGCTCAGCTCTTAGGCGCCGGTTCCTACATTGAGCGTTAGCATCCTCGTCGTAATCGAACGAACGAGCACAGCGAACGATAAAGCAGCGAACACGGAGCGTAGTGGGGATGAAAAACGGCGATATTGGCGAAGAGAGCGCGAGGTGGAGAGCAAAGCAAGACGGTATGGCAAAAGTGTTAGACAAAAAGCGTAGTGTCGTGCAAGACGGGCTTTCCGTTGACGACCGCTACGATATGGCGCCAGAGTAGCGCGCGTCGTCTGTTCACGGATGACGCCATCGATGAAGCACGCGGCGAGCGCTTTCATCGCTGCCGTAAATGGAAACAAGGCGCTACTTGAGCAGAGGTCTGTCTACGGCGGCTCCTGTTAATCGCGCCAACGCGTAACCCACGTACTGCTTCACGCGATCTGCCGATTAGCCAGGCAGTCGAGCCATACTTGGCTCTGTTTGCAACGTGCCGTACGAGCTAGATTGTCCGCGCCAGCCAATATATCGCAAAATGAAAGCACACGTTGAGCTGAGTTCAAATTAAGCATTAGGGAGTATGGTAATTATCGGCGAATATGTTGCACTGTATAAATCACCTGCATTGCAGTGCATTTAGACTTCCTTCGTAATAAGGACTTTATGGCAAGACACCTAAAAGTTTGCCGAGAGGATAATACACTCGTACGTGTACCTACAGACGTCCTTACAGAAGCTATCCCAACATAGCCTTCCTGACGATCATGTAGAATTTTCTAAGTGTAAATAGGCGCCAGGGTCTCGTAACTGATAATTACGGTGATTTCTTGAGGTAGCTTCAAGAAACAATGCGCTGTGAATGATTTCATTTTTGTATTAATCGTTTGCGCCATATATCTAGATCAATATCAGCATTGATTCGCACAAATACATTAAAACTTCAGCAGAGTTTATAAACCAGCAATCACTAGATTTGATTTCGTGATTTCACACAGAAACTGGCGTATACAATACGCGCGGACAATTTAGATACAACGGGGATAAGAAAGGAACCTATTGGAATAAGGGCGACGCTCGCAGCAAATGTATACCATGTTTTTATCTCATTGTAGCTTGTAAATTATGGAAGAATGCTCAATCAGGGGTAGACTTGTAAATGATGTTTTGCAAGCCCCTAAGTTCCATGCATGTACTGCGACTATTTTTGTAGTGGCAGTGCTTAGACATAATTCCAATTTTTCTCATGCAGGTGCCCGAAAACACCAGAAGTTTGCAAAAAACCTTCGATTCCAACGGTAGCTGACGCACCATGGCCGCGCTGCTGTAAACTGTGCAACCCAGCTAAGGCTGCGACTAAACATACAAAATCTTAATGAGGTGAAGAATAGCAAACCAAAAATTGCAGCTGGTTTGCTGTGCGCTTTACCCTCTCTATCTCTTTTTCTCCCAAAAATTATACTTAATAAACCATATTTTCCACAGTATGGAAGGAAGACGGAGGGACCACTTTTTCGAATTCTATAATAAATAAATTTTTCGGCATTCCATTGAATGATGGTTACTTTTTGAAGGTTTGAAGGTTTTATTGAAAATATTTGAATACAAGAAAGTACATGGTAAATATTAGTACAGAACAAGGTCCCAGGTTCTAGTGTTCAAGCACGCGAGTTCAGGTTCGGGTCAAGTGTTATTCAATTGATATTTTTGCCTTTTAATCAGAAATAGGCTTTTAATAGAGAATGCAAGGGCCGTATTTCTCATATTAATTAAATACAAGCAAAATTTTAAAACGCGGCTGTTCCTGTGACACATATTTTCGTACCTGGCTAATTGGAAAAACCTGTCTGGGAGAAAATCAAATCTATGCATTGTTTTGAGACAGTCATGAATCCATTCTTTGGTGAAGGGACAGCCCAGCAAGGTAAAAGAAAATAAACATCCATCCTTCATGTAGGACAGAAAACGCCGCTGCTCCTAAAATGAACGGAAAATGAACGTTCTGATCGCACGCTGTAGAGAAAGCTGCAAAAAGATATTGTCACAGAGCACAAAGGTACTCACCTGTTACTGTGCAGTCACTCACACTGGCATACATACGAAAACTATTTACGCATATATACAAAACTGCATTCGGTTGCTTCAATGTTAAAATACCAGAAATTTTAACAACAAAGTTCAGTGCAACACTGCTTCCACAAGTTATTCATGCTCATTGCAAAACAAAAGTGTTTTATAGATATACCTATTGCAAAACCCGGTATCGTGCGTCCAGTGCCACGCGAAAATATGGGCCCAGTGTCGCTGGCTGTATGCTGGGGCGCTGGGCAGGCGCGGCATTCTGGGAGGCGCTGGGTACAGCGCCTCCCAGACAGCTCTAGAGCGTGAATCACGTGGTGCCTGGCCACCATATATATATTATTACGATATCATCGAGTGATGCGAATCAGGGACTTCCTGACGGGAAGAAATGCTTGCATGAGGTTCCAAACGCTGGAATCCCCCACTATTCAGCTAGGGAGTAAGGGTACGCCCCAAGGATCAGTGCTGTCTCCCCCGTAATTGGTTCTTATTTTTGGTGTTCTTATGTTATGTTGTCGAAGGCTGTAATGCGGATTGGTGGGTACATTCAAGATGTACTGCGATTTGTTTTGTTTAATGTATTGCAGCAACCTGTAATGATACACCTGGTTTGCCTTTAACATAGAATGTTTCGTAAAATGTGGTGTGGTTCTAAAGTTCTGTACAGGGCCATAGTATCCCTCGAATGCGCGTAGGACTCTTTTTTGTAGCACTATCAATTTATTATAATTTTTTTGCGAAGTAGTGCGCCAAACTAAAGTACAGTAGGTTAATCTAGAATAAAAGAGCGCGTAGTATAAAGAACTTTTCAACCATGGAGGAACCAGAGTACTCAGTTTGTATAAGACACCAATGGTTCTGCTTAGTTCGATAGCGAGTTTGCCGATGCGCATGTTCCAGGCCAAATCCTCTTGGAGCCACACTCCTAGAATTTTTTGACATTTTACCTGTTCTATGAGCCCATCTTCAAAAAGAATAGCCGCGTTGCAGTTGCGTGGTTTATTAGTAGGAGCAAATATCATATATTTTGTTTTGGAGGAATTCATTTGTAGCTTATTATGTTTTAACCAGCAACAGAGTTGCTTCAGGTAATTGTCAACTTTTGATGCGAGCTCTACTATAGTAGCAGCATTAAAGAATATGTTAGTGTCATCTGCATACATAACTAATTCGGGAGAGTCGGGGATGTCACACAGATCATTAATATATATTATAAATAGAAGAGGTCCAAGTATTGATCCTTGTGGAACGCCCATTACGATTTCCGCGTAAGATGAAACATCATTATTTATACTGACATATTGATAGCGATTGGTTAAATAATGTCGTAGAAGTTCCAATACGATACCTCGTACACCACACTGTTCCAATTTGCTAATTAATAAACTGTGGCATACTGAATCAAAGGCTTTCCTGAAGTCTACAAATAAACCGAATGTGTACATTCTATTTTCAATATTTGTTATTATGTTATGTTTGATGTTAAGAAGAGCTGCTGCACAAGATTTATTTTTTTGGAATCCATACTGCATGTCACTAATTACACTATATTTACTGAAAAATGTTTGTAGTCTAACATTCAGGGCACTCTCGAACACCTTTGACAGAACAGGTAAGACAGATATCGGCCGGAAATTTGTCATTAAATGTTTATCATCTCCTTTGTAAATAGGGCATACACGTGCTATTTTTAGACAATCAGGAAATATACCGCTTTCAAACATTCTGTTTATGATGTGAACAAGGACAGGTGCAATTATATCCGCAATGTATTTCATTGGTACTGGCTTCACATCATCGTACCCAGCAGAGACGGTGTTTTTTACTTTGAACAGCAGTTGCACAACTTCAGCAGGTGTAACAGGTGTAACTATCACTGAGTTAGTAAGACTGAATTTATTCACTATAGATGTGGCCGTGGGCTCCCCCCTGTCGGGATGCTGGGTGCTGGAGATGAAATATTCATACAGAGCAGCAGCTGCTTCTCTGCCTGTCAACACGCCAGTGGCTGTCTTTATGTTAATCTCCGTGTTCTGTCTTTTCGTAGATGTTAAGTCTCTAACTTCATTCCAAACTTTCCTAGGGTCATTTTTTATTTTACCAAATAGCCGTTCATAGTACTTAATATTTGCTTGCTTTAATGCACTGTTGACCTTGTTTCTGTATTTTTTGTAATCAGTCAACAATTGCACACTCCTGCATTGTACAAAAAAGTGATACATTTTGTTTTTTCTTATCATTTTTAGCAAAGCAACATTTATCCAGGGTTTTCGTATTTTCTTGCTCCTCTGATTGCAAAATTTCAACGGAAACGCTAGGTCGTAGAACGTAATCATTTTATGAAAGAACAATTCGTAGGCTGCATTTGGATCTTGTTTTTCAAATACAGATGACCAGTCTGTTGACAGGATCAGGGTACGAAAATTTTCTAATGCGCTTGCGTGGAAACTGCGAATCTGCGCTTTCTTTTCTGCTTCCCCTCTTTTGTGCGCGTGAGGAATGAAACAAAATGCAGGCAGATGATCATTTATTTCAGCGGATAACAGTCCCGCAAGGCAGTCAGTTGGGTTTACATTGGTTATGCATATATCAAACAAGGTAGCTGTTTGCGCCGTTAGCCTCGTGGGTTCCGAGATTGCGTTTGCGCACATGAACGAAGTGATGAGACCAGTAAACTGTCTAGATGATATGTCGTCCGACAACATGTCTATATTTACGTCACCCATTATGATAAAGGAGGACGAATGGCTCAGGAAATGTAGTACCTGTTCTAGGAAATCAAAGAACGTCAGTTTGTTTCCCAATGGTGGGCGATACATAACCACAACTGTGACATTTTCTAAGCGTACCATTGTACATTCTATATTGTTCGTTACAAGTGAAAATTCTGAGATTACCTCATGTACAAGCCACTGTTTAACATAGACAGCCACACCACCTCCTCTGCACTTAGTTCTTACTAATCCATGGTATGTGTAATTTTCACAGTACGGGGGGGGTTATCACTCACAGTAAGCCATGTTTCACAACACAATAAGATATCAAAATTGTGGGCGATTGACGCAAATAAGCAATTCAGTTTGTCCTCTTTGTTTTTTATGCTCCGCACGTTTAGGTGAAACATTTTTAGCAATTTACTGGTATGAGACACTAACTTATGGAAAAACTGAACATCATAATATGTGCAGTTCATACGGTGAAACTAACTTTAAAAAAGGAAAGAAGAGAAGCAGGCCATGACGTTCACGTTGTCATCTTATTAATGTCATCCATACTGGCGATTCGAATAGCTGGTGAATTTTCGTCCTTGCGTACGAACACTTTGCCGCCGGCCGTCCATATGAACCGCCATCTCAATTCCTTCTTTCTACTGCGGCACCTAGAAGTCGTTTGCCATACCGTGTGAGGTGTTCGTTTACGAACACCTTTGAGGACGATTGAAAGCCCAGGGTAATTGTATCCATTCTGCTTTTTTTAGCTTTGCTAAGGAAGGCATGCCTCTTGGTTCTGCAGACAAACCGAACAATGATATTTGCTTCATCATGGTGGCAGATGTCGATATCAGCCTCTGAGACCTCTTCCTTAATCAGCTCGCCAATTTGCCTCACAACGACTAGTGGTTCGCCTTCAAGTGGAATGCCCTTTATCTCAATGTTATTTGAACGTTGATATTTTTCCAGTTCCTCAATTCTGTATGATAGTTTGCCATTCTCAGTGCGAAGATCCTGGTTTAGTTTTAGAACCTGCTGTATTTCTGTTTTCAGCTCAGTGACCTCTTGAAACTTGTCTTTTATGGTCCTCAAGTCTGCCCTGAGCTCCCGCCTCAAGTCTTCAATGGCCTTAGCCTCTTTCGACATTGCACAGCAAAAGTACGTCAAAACACTAACAACACCAGTAACAAAAATGAAACAAGTACAAGAAAGCTGATAGGTTAGGCAGCAGTGCACCGATTCTATGACTTATTGACTAAATAAGGATATTCCGCTCACCTGCAAAAGCAGAGACAAAATTTAGATGTGGCTCCGTAGTGCACTGCTGCCGAACTTTAACAGGTGCTCGCTCCGTTGGCGGTTTTATGCTGTGGTCTGGCGCTCGTCCGCCCCTTGCGCAGTCGCAGAAGAGTAGCTCCGGCCACGTGACTCCGATCACTGCTGTGGTGCAGACACACGCGCACTGTAGACGTCAGAAGGGGCGATAGCACGTTGGTCGAGTCCGGTTTCGGGCTGCAAAAGCAGAGACAAAATTTAGATGTGGCTCCGTAGTGCACTGCTGCCGAACTGTAACAGGTGCTCGCTCCGTTGGCGGTTTTATGCTGTGGTCTGGCGCTCGTCCGCCAATTGCGCAGTCGCAGAAGAGTAGCTCCGGCCACGTGACTCCGATCACTGCTGTGGTGCAGACACACGCGGCACTGTAGACGTCAGAAGGGGCGATAGCACGTTGGTCGAGTCCGGTTTCGGGCTGCAAAAGCAGAGACAAAATTTAGATGTGGCTCCGTAGTGCACTGCTGCCGAACTGTCTGCTGCGAACTACGTGATTTTGAAGATGCAATTATAGAATATTCGAATAAATCATTCAAAACTTTTCTCATCCTGAACAATATTGAGTTCGTCTGAGTAGAACCCCAATATAAATTGTCAGTCTTTTGTTTTTTTTTGTTCTCTGGTTGTGGTTGGTCTCAAACAAAATGCACCGTACTTTGATTATCATGTTGGTTTCTCATATTTCTTGTATACATGTTTTGTTTCACGAAAACACTAATGTCTCGCGACTATCCAGTTGATTTCAGTATGTATGTATGATACATGTTGCTGCGTACGGCCTGCGTGCCGAATTGCTGTGGGAGCAGAAACCTTCGTCAGGCCACATGGCCTTTAGCTTCTGCTTCCTTTCTGTTGTAAACAGGAGAAATAAATTCATTCATTCATTCATTCATACCCTTCAACGTGGCTATGAGAGAACTCCCCGAGCAATTGGAAAAGCTCGAGGGATTAAAATTTAGCATATATGCGGATGATATCACCCTCTGAGTCAGTCGGGGAAGTGATTAAGCCGTCGAAAGCCTGCTCCAGGCCGCCACTGACCTCATAGTCGATTACGAAGCCGAGAGAGGCCTAGCATGCTCGCCGCAGAAATCAGAATTGTTTATATTGACACGTGTACTTATCTTTATCGGGCGACCACGTTTCGCCGCTTAACAACTGTAATCGCGCAGCGCGGAACGCGCCTGCATGTATCCGAAGTTTCTGGAAAGTTATCAATGCTTCTACCCGGCTTTCTGTTGTCGCCGAACCATGTGTTATCTGATTTCATCGCGTGACACGAATGGTGTAGAACTTTGTGGAAGGCACGCGGGTCCTAACGATTAGTCTGGAACATTCGACGACTGCTCTATAAAAGCCGACGCGCTTGACCCGCTGATCAGATTTTCGACGATCGCCGACTGTGTTCGCCGCTATCGTTGTGCTTTAAGTGTAGCCTGTTTTGTGGGCACAGGTTCGCCCAATAAAAGCTAGTTTTGTCCTTCACAGTACTACTACTGTGTTCTTTAACGTCACTACCACGTGACATCTGGTGGAGGTGCTTTCGTTCATGTACCGGACGCCCCCGACAAGCCGTGATCCAAGCCCGGACCGCAAAGTGAACACCAACGTAGTCCCGGAGCATCGAGCAAGCCGCCGTCTTCAAGAGCTGCCCCCGGAACACGGACTTCTACCTCAGAAGACCAAGAAGATTGTGGACAAGGGAACCCCAATGGCAGCCCCAGCGTCCCCCAACGTGCTGCAGCAGCCCAGGGAACCTCTGACATTCCGCGGATCAACATTCGAGGACCCGGAAACCTGGCTCGAGACGTATGAGAGGGTCGCTACGCTTAACAGTTGGGACAGCGACGATAAGCTGCGGCCTGTCTATTTCGCACTGGAAGACGCCGCCAGGACCTGGTTGGAGAATCGAGAAGCCACCATAACGACGTGGGACCTGTTCCGAAGCAGCTTCTTGCAAACGTTTACAAGCGTCGTGCGAAAAGAGCGAGCCCAAGCACTACTAGAAACCAGAGTGCAGCTGCCAAACGAGACGATCGCGATCTTCACGGAGGAGATGGCCCGTCTTTTCCGGCACGCCGACCCGGAAATGTCAGAGGAGAAACAAGTCCGCTTCCTAATGCGGGGCGTCAAGCAAGAACTTTTCGCAGGACTCATTCGTAACCCGCCGAAGACCGTAGCTGAGTTTTCTGCAGAGGCATCGACGATCGAGAAAACTCTGGAGATGCGCACCCGGCAATATAACCGCCAGGGGCTCACGCCGCAGCACGCCATCCAAGGACTCGATCCCGGCGACCTTCAGGAGACCATCAGGGCCATTGTGCGCGAAGAACTGCGCAAGGTCCTGCTTTCGTCGCAGCTTCAAGTGGCTTCGATCGCCGACATCGTGAAAGAAGAGGTGCACCGATCGCTTGGAGTTCCCGAGCTGCAACCACAATTACCGCAGCCCCAGCCAGAAGCGATGACATGCGCCGCCGTCGCACGCCGTCAAGGTCCCCCTCCGCGACCACGCCAGGGCCCTGCAACGACGCAATTCCGGCGTCCGCCGCCGCCGCTGCCGCCAGCACGCCCACCCGTCGCCCAGCGCACCTACGCGAGGAAGACGGACATTTGGCGAGCCCCCGACCACCTCCCGCTCTGCTATCACTGCGGAGAAGCCGGCCATGTGTATCGCCGATGCCCGTACCGGGAGATGGGACTGCGAGGTTTCGCCGTCAACGCCCCACGCCCACAGCAAGGTGAACGCCCTCGCGATATCGCGGACTACCTCGCCGCTACTCAGTGGAGCTCTCGACGACCGTCGCGTTCGCCATCACCAGGCCGCTACCTGTCGCCGCAGCGCCGACCATACACTGGCCCAACCCGGGGCCGGTCAGCGAGCCCATATCCGGAAAACTAAAAGCAGCAACCGATGGAGGTGCGGTTGCTGTTCGTCGAACTGACGAAGATCCTCCGCCGCCGACGAAGACACCGACGAAACTACCTCGACGACATAACGACACGCCGCCGTCCCGACGAAATCAGGAAGCGAGCACTACACCGATAAAAGACGACTTGACGACGCGACGTTCCAACTTCAGTTCAACACGACGCAGCCGTGATCCGACGCCAAGACCTAACTGTAACGCAAGACAGAGAACCACCGACCTCGACGTGCTTCTCGACGGCCACGCAGTCACCGCTTTAGTAGACACAGGAGCCGATTACTCCGTCATGAGTGGACCCATCGCCGCCCAATTGAGGAAAGTTAAGACTGCATGGGAAGGCCCTCAAATTCGGACCGCTGGAGGACACCTGATTACGCCGACTGGGATCTGCACGGCAAGAATTACCGTTCATGACCGGACTTACCCTGCCACCTTCGTTGTCCTCCAACAGTGTTCACGAGACGTCATTCTCGGCATGGACTTCCTGAATCAACATGGCGCAGTCATCGACGTGCAGTCGAAATCGATAACGCTATCGCAAGATCAAGCGATACCGCCGGAGAGCTGTCGTAGTCACCACGCCTTGAGTGTTCTCGAAGATCAAGTGAGCATCCCGCCGTGCTCCAGCATTATTATTTCCGTCGGCACTGAAACACCCGCTGACGTAGAAGGCGTCATCGAGGGCGACCAACATCTACTGCTCGATCGTGAAATTTGCGTCGCAAGAGGGATCGCTCGACTCCACGGAGGGCAAGTGGAAGTTATGCTAACCAACTTCAGCCAAGAGTTTAAGCACATCAACAAGGGCACGACAATCGCATACATCGAGGAAATTGTGGAAACCAGCAATGCCTTTGTCCTCTCGGATTCAGCCGCATCTACCCCGATGAGCATTGTCCCCGAACCAGACTTCGACGTGAATCCAAGTCTTCCTCTGAGTAAGCAGCAACAGATCAGAAGTTTTCTCCGGCGATACAAAGACTGCTTTTCGACGTCATCGAGGATTCGACAAACACCAGTTGCAAAGCATCGCATAATAACCGAAGAGAGCGCTCGACCACTCCGCCAGAGCCCTTACCGAGTTTCGACGCGAGAACGTGAAGCTATTAGGCAACAAGTCGACGAAATGCTGCGCGACGACATCATCCAGCCGTCGAAAAGCCCGTGGGCCTCTCCTGTAGTCCTGGTAAAGAAAAAGGACGGAACCCTACGCTTCTGCGTCGATTATCGTCGACTGAACAAGATCACGAAGAAGGATGTGTACCCCCTTCCACGGATAGACGACGCATTGGATCGGCTCTGCAACGCTAAATACTTCTCGTCGATGGACCTCAAGTCTGGCTACTGGCAAATAGAAGTCGACGAGAGAGACCGCGAAAAGACTGCCTTCATCACGCCAGACGGCCTCTACGAGTTCAAGGTCATGCCATTCGGGCTGTGCTCGGCGCCTGCAACGTTTCAGCGTGTCATGGACACGGCGTTAGCCGGACTGAAGTGGCAGACGTGCCTTGTTTACCTGGATGACGTCGTTGTCCTCGCCGGAAACTTCGACGATCACCTTAGGCGGCTTGCGACGGTGTTAGAAGCCATCAAGTCATCAGGGCTCACTCTGAAGCCGGAAAAGTGCCGTTTCGCTTACGATGAGCTTTTGTTCCTAGGACACCTGATCAGCAAATCAGGAGTACGCCCCGACCCACAGAAGACAGCTGCCATCACAAAGTTCCCGCAGCCAACCGACAAGAAGGCAGTGCGCAGATTCCTTGGCATGTGTGCCTACTATAGGTGCTTTGTCAAGGACTTTTCACGCATCGTGGAGCCGCTAACACATCTAACCAAATGTGATGTCGCGTTCAAGTGGGATACGCCGCAGGCCAAGGCATTTCAAGAACTCAAACGACGCATGCAGTCGCCGCCGGTACTTGCACACTTCGACGAGGACGCCGATACCGAAATCCACACTGACGCCAGTAGCCTAGGCCTCGGTGCCGTCCTAGTCCAGAGGAAAGAAGGACTTGAAAGAGTGATATCGTATGCTAGCCGGTCGCTGTCAAAAGCGGAAAGCAACTATTCTACGACTGAAAAGGAATGCCTCGCCATCATTTGGACTACAGCTAAATTCCGTCCTTACCTCTATGGCAGGCCATTCAAAGTCGTCAGTGACCATCACGCATTGTGTTTGCTAGCTAACCTAAAGGACCCTTCAGGACGGCTGGCGCGGTGGAGCCTCAGACTACAAGAATATGACGTCACGGTAATATACAAGTCCGGAAGAAAACACTCCGACGCCGACTGCTTATCGCGCGCCCCCATTGATCCCCCGCCGCAAGACGACGAGGACGACGACGCCTTTCTTGGGATAGTAAGCGCGGAAGACTTCACTAAACAGCAACGAGCCGACCCGGAGCTGAAAGGTCTCGTCGTGTATTTGGAAGGGAACACCGACGTTGTCCCTAGGGCATTTAAGCGCGGGTTGTCTTCGTTCACGCTACAAAACCTTCTCGTGAAGAAGAACTTCTCACCAGTCCGCGCCAGCTACCTTCTTGTTGTACCGTCAGCGCTGCGTCCAGAAATATTGCACGCCCTACACGACGATCCAACCGCTGGGCACCTCGGATTCTCCCGGACGCTATCGAGAATACAGGAAAGGTATTATTGGCCGCGTCTTACCGCCGACGTCGCCCGTTACGTCAAGACATGCTGAGACTGTCAACGACGCAAGACACCACTGACAAGGCCAGCAGGATTACTACAGCCGATCGAACCTCCTCGCCGACCATTCCAGCAGATTGGGATGGATTTGTTGGGGCCGTTTCCGATATCAACATCCGGGAATAATTGGATCGTCGTGGCGACGGACTATCTCACCCGTTTTGCTGAAAGTAAAGCTCTACCAAAAGGCAGCGCAGCCGAAGTGGCGAAATTTTTCGTCGAGAACATCCTGCTGCGACATGGTGCCCCAGAAGTCCTCATCACCGACCGAGGAACGGCTTTTACAGCAGAGCTCACCCAATCCATTCTGCAGTACAGCCAGACAAGCCACAGGAGGACAACTGCCTACCATCCGCAGACGAATGGTCTCACGGAGCGCCTGAACAAGACCCTCGCCGACATGCTAGCAATGTACGTCGACGTCGAACACAAGACGTGGGACGCGGTCCTGCCGTACGTAACCTTTGCGTACAACACGGCGGTGCAAGAAACAACACAGATCACGCCGTTTAAGCTGGTTTATGGCAGGAACCCGACGACGACGCTTGACGCCATGCTGCCGCACGTAACTGACGAAGAGAATATTGACGTCGCCAGCTATCTCTAGCGCGCCGAAGAAGCCCGACAGCTCGCCCGCCTGCGAATAAAGAGCCAGCAGAGGACCGACAGCCGACACTACAACCTCCGACGACGCTTCGTCGAGTACCAGCCTGGCGACCGTGTTTGGGTCTGGACCCCGATACGCCGACGAGGACTCAGTGAGAAACTACTCCGACGCTATTTCGGACCCTGCAAGGTCATCGGACGTATTGGCGCTCTGGACTATGAGGTCGTGCCAGACGGCATTTCGCATTCACAGCGGCGCCGCGCACGATCTGAAGTGGTCCACGTGGTGCGCCTTAAACCCTTTTACGGACGCTGACGAACTTCGTCATTTTTGTTCTTTTCTTTGCTACGAGTGCTTTTGTTTATTACCTTCGTTTGTTTGCAGCATCGGGTCGATGCTTTTTAAGAGGGAGGTATTGACACGTGTACTTATATTTATCGGGCGACCACGTTTCGCCGCTTAACAACTGTAATCGCGCAGCGCGGAACGCGCCTGCATGTATCCGAAGTTTCTGGAAAGTTATCGATGCTTCTACCCGGCTTTCTGTTGTCGCCGAACCTTGTGTTATCTGATTTCATCGCGTGACACGAATGCTGTAGAACTTTGTGGAAGGTACGCGGGTCCTAACGATTAGTCTGGAACATTCGACGACTGCTCTATAAAAGCCGACGCGCTTGACCCGCTGATCAGATTTTCGACGATCGCCGACTGTGTTCGCCGCTATCGTTGTGCTTTAAGTGTAGCCTGTTTTGTGGGCACAGGTTCGCCCAATAAAAGCTAGTTTTGTCCTTCACAGTACTGCTACTGTGTTCTTTAACGTCACTACCACGTGACAATATACAATCCGAAACACTTAAGGTGCAAGGCACCATCGGAGATCAAAATTAAAGTGGCGGGTGAGGAGGTACCAATAGTCGAGCAAATTAGAATCTTGGGCCTGATTCTCCAGTCACACGGCCACAATGGCGAGACCGTCAAGAGGCTGCAGAATCACGCAATACAGACCCTAAACCTAATTAGGCAGGTGCCCAGCAAAGGCCGAGGGCTAAAGGAGAAAAATTTAATTAAACTAATACAGGCGTACATATTCAGCTGGGTGTGCTATGCAACGCCATATCTCGATTTGAAAGTGGTGGAAAGAGAAAAGATTGATTCTCTAATGAGAAAATGCGTAAAAGGAGCGCTGGGGCTGCCCATGTGCACATCAACAGAGAGACTGATGGCTCTAGGAGTGCACAACACATGGGCAGAACTGGCGGAAGCGGTGCGAACCTCTCAAATTGAGAGACCTAGCACCACGAGGACAGCAAGAGCCATATTGGCCAAAGTTGGAATAAATCCGGATAGAGGCCCCACCCAAAAGGTGGAAGTAGATAGGGAAGTGAGAAAAAATCTGATTATCCCCCCCCCCCCCCCCTGCCAAAAAACATGTACCCGGAACATAGCAAAGACAAGAGGCATAAACGAGCCGAAGCATTAAAAATTAGATTCGGTAATATCTCGGAACATGAGGTGGCATATGTAGACGCGGCGGGAGGTAGCGGCAGTTTTACGGTGGCAACGGCCGTCAGTGGCCGGGGTATTCCAATGACCGCTGTCACTCTGCGCGGGCGCAACATAGAAGTTGCCGAGGAAATTGCGATCGCATTAGTTTGCGCTGGAACGGACGCGAAATTTGTGACCAGTGACAGCAAAACTGCCATACAAAATTTTAGCAAGGGAAGGATCTCGCCCTTAGCGGCCAGAATCCTAGGCCAGAGAAAGTTAGATAGAAAAATTCAAATAATTTGGACTCCAGCGCACGAAGCCGTCCCCGGCAACGAGGCGGCCCACGAGCTGGCTCGAGATCTCTACCGCCGAGCCACTACGGGGCCCCTCGATGACCGAGGGAGCGGAGAGCGCATGCTAAAATATGGGGAAATCATGCAGCATTATAGATTGGCTCGTAGACTGGTATCCCCGCCAGACCCAAAATTAAACAACAGACAAGTAGTCGCGTGGAGACGACTACAAACTTATACGTATCCGCACCCGGTTATGGCGAACCACATGTTCCCCGGGGCCAGGAGCGATAGATGTAATCTTTGTGGGGCAAGAGGGACCCTCGGCCGCATAATATGGGAATGTCCGTACTCTCCCGGGGGAACGCACAAAATAGGTAGTAGAGACACCTGGGAGACCCTGCTGCGCAACTCGGACTCTGAGCTCCAGCTCCGGCTCGTCCAACTGGCTGAAGAGGCTGCTGGGACCCAAGATCTCCCAGCCTGCATCTGAGGCAGCGGCACTCGCCCCCTGACCTGCGTGTCGGGGGGTGGGTAGATCACCTTATCCGTTGGACAATAAAGTCTATTCTATCTATCTATCAAGGGACGAGCCGCCGCGAGAACGACGACGAAGTGGTCTGTGCCCTTGGCACGAGCGAGTGTCAGCCTGTCGATCTGGCTCCAGTGTAAATAGCCTGTATATAGCCTCTTTAATCTGTGTCTTTCCACACGTAACATTCTGGTGGAGGTCGGCGATCCCCGTCCTCACCACGGAACTCCGGAGTGGTCGGTACATCGAGCTTGTCACCATGCCTCCCGGTGACGAGACCGCCTCTGCAACGGCTTCGGCTTGTCCGACTGCTCCAATAATCACGGTTGCCCAACATCGCGACCCTGGTGTGTTCTCTGGCCTGGAGGGAGAGGACGTTGACGAATGGATGAAGCTCTATGAACCCGCCAGTGCTAATAAATGGTGGGAACCAACAATCATGCTCGCCAATGTCATCTTCTATCTCGGCGGCACCCCACGCGTGTGGCACGAAACGCATGACGACGAGATAAACATTTGGGAAAGTTTCAAAGAAAAGCTCCGGGAACTGTTCGGCGACCCCATTGGGCGCAAGGCTGCCGCGAGAAAGGCTCTTGCGTCTCGTGTTCAGACATCTACAGAGCCGCACGTTTCATACATCCTCGACGTCTTAGCTCTCTGCCGCAAAGCTGACGATAATATGTCTGAAGCAGATAAAGTGTCGCATGTGCTTAAAGGCATCGCCGACGATGCTTTCAATTTCCTTGTTTTCGGCCACGTCTCGACTATCGACGCCATCATCAAAGAATGCCGTCACCTTGAACAAGCTAAGAGCCGCCGTATCACACATCACATCACGCGGCTACCCAACCCTGCTGCTACGTCGACATGTGAGCGTCGACCGCGTCAGACCACCCCCTGTGACGACGTAACTCGTATTGTTCGCCGCGAGCTCGAGGCCGCCTGTTTGCCAGCTTTCTCCGCGACGCCACCCGATCCACCAGCAGCCACGATTGCGCTGATTCAGGCCGTCATCAGACAGGAATTTGAGAACATGGGCCTCAACTCCGTGTCTTCATCGTCTACACCCACGGTTCCCCAGTTCTTTAGCAGCCCTCCTCGTCCCCGGCAGTCCTTTTCTGCCACATCTCGCCACTACCCCTCCGAACGGCGTACCCCTGATGACAGGCCGATCTGTTTTCACTGCTGTCGCATCGGCCACGTCGCTCGTCACTGCCCCAACCGATGGCCTCCGCCTCCTCGGACATACGCCGCCCCTTACTCCCGCACCTTTGGACCTTCTGTTCCCTATGTCACCCGCCGCGAACCCACTGACGCTGATGCTCCTGCTCCGAACCTTCGCTACAGCCGCTCGCCCTCACCTCGACGCCGTCAGTCCCGTTCGCCCCAACCCCGCCGCTTCTCTTCGCCGCCTATCACCTCCCGGGCCCAGCCGGACAACTAGGCACTGCAGCTTCTGGAGGTGAAGCTGCGCTGTCGACACTGCCCTCAAATCTTCTGCTCACATTAAACATGAACCAAAACCTTGTTGATGTTGATGGATATCCTGTCACGGCACTCATCGACACAGGGGCACATCTTTCTATTATGAGTGCTGCCTTCCGACGACGACTGAACAAGCTTCTCACCCCAGCGTCGGCACGCGTCGTCCGCGTTGCGGATGGCGGTACTGTGCCTATCATCGGCATGTGTACGGCACGTGTTAGCATCGCCGGCCGCCACACTCCTGTCCTCTTCACCGTGATTGCTCATTGCCCCCACGACCTCATTCTCGGCCTCGATTTTCTCTCCGCGCATTCTGCTCTTATTGACTGCTCTGCCAGTACCCTTCGCCTTGAGTTACCGATTCTCGCAGAACCTTCTGTCGCAACCCAGTGCCGCCTACGCCCTACTGGCTTTATTTGCCTGCCGCCAAAATCAATAGCTTATATTGAACTCTTGTCTTCCCCACCAGTCCCTGATGGCGAGTACCTCGTCACTCCTCTGCGCGACATTCCACTACAGTATGACGTTACCGTGCCTCACAGTATACTTACTATTACTGCGAAACGCACTTTCATGCCTATCTTTAACTTTGGATTGGCGAAGCGAATTCTACCACAAGGTATTTGCCTTGCCAACGTTGATTGTCTCGGCGACCATCACGTGGCAAATTTATCAACCGATCCTTCTTGCGAGCTTAGCAGGCCTCTCGTGCCAGCCTCGGCCGCCAATCCCAAGATACAGAAAATGGTTGCGACAGACCTGTCTTCTGCGCAGGCTGAAGACCTTTATCGAGTATTGTCGGCCTACAGAGATATTTTCGACTTCGACGATCGCGATTTAGGCCAGACGCTCGCTGTCAAGCATCGGATTCTTACTGGCGATGGTACTCCTATTCACCGACGACCGTATCGAGTTTCTGCGTCGGAATGCCGAGTAATTCAAAGTGAAGTCAACAAAATCATAGACAAAAACATCATTGAGCCGTCTTCGAGTCCCAGGGCGTCACCTGTAGTGTTGGTTAAGAAGAAGGATGGCACGTGGCGCTTCTGTGTAGACTACCGCCATCTGAACAACATTACTAAGAAGGACGTCTGCCCGCTCCCACGTATAGACGACGCCCTTGACTGCCTCCACGGTTCCAGCTATTTCTCTTCCGCTGATCTTCGTTCTGGATACTGGGAGATTGCTGTTGACGATATGGAAAAAGAAAAAACCGCGTTCATCACACCTGATGGCCTATACCAATTTAAATTAATGCCGTTTGGATTATGCCACGCCCCTGCCACCTTTGAGCGTATGATGGACTCCTTGCTCCGTGGTTTCAAATGGTCCACATGTCTCTGCTACCTCGACGACGTCGTCGTCTTCTGGCCCACGTTCGACACTCACCTTGAGCGTCTAACAGCTATACTTGATGTATTTCGAAAGGCGAAGCTGCAACTTAACTGGTCCAAATGTCATTTCGGCAGGCGCCAAATTTCTGTTGTGGGCCACCTCGTTGACGCTTCCGGAGTACAGCCTGATCCCGACAAAACTCTCGCAGTCCGAGACTTTCCGGTTCCGAAGACAGCCGCAGACGTCCGAAGTTTTGTCGGCCTATGCTCGTACTTTCGTCATTTTGTTCAAGATTTTGCGGCAATTGCTAGACCCCTCACTAATCTTTTGGAGAAAGGCGTACAATTCTCGTGGGGCACTGCAGAAGCCGCCGCCTTCTCTCGTCTCGTCACTCTTCTCTCGTCACCACCCATTCTCGCCCACTTCGACCCGGATGCCCCTACAGAATTGCTTATGCGAGCCGCCTCCTCACACAATCGGAGCGCAACTATTCCATTACGGAACGAGAATGCCTTGCTGTAGTCTGGGCGGTTGCGACGTTCCGTCCTTACCTTTACGGTCGCCCTTTTTCCGTAGTCACTGACCGTCATGCTCTCTGCTGGTTCTCATCGCTAAAGGATCCTACAGGCCGGCTTGGTCGATGTGCTTCGAGGCTACAAGAATTTTCATATTCCGTGGTCTACAAGTGTGGCCACCTGCACCAAGACACTGACAGCTTGTCGCGTTACCCTGTTGATGACCCTGACTCCTCCAATATTACCATTGCTGCTTGTGTATTCTCTGTCTCGCAGCTGCTTCATTTCGACGACGAGCAAGGCCGTGACGCCTACGTCAGAGCACTCATCAACCGTTTTGAACACTCTCCGGCCGACGCCACTCTGCGCGTCTTCGTCCTCCGCGACGGTACTCTGTACCGTCGTAGCCTTCATCCGGACGGCTCCGAGTTCCTACTTGTCATACCTAAACACCTCCGCTCAACCGTTGTACAAGAGCTTCACGACGCACCAACGGCAGGACACCTCGGCGTATCACGAACCTATGACCGTGTACGTCGCCGTTTTTTCTAGCCGGGCCTTGCCCGTTCCGTACGACGTTACGTCGCAGCTTGTGAAGTTTGCCAACGACGCAAGAAGCCTTCCCAGCTCCCCGCTGGCTACCTGCAGCCGCTCGACATCCCTGCCGAGCACTTCCATCGTGTCGGCTTAGACCTTCTCGGCCCATTTCAGGAATCTACATCAGGAAACAAGTGCGTTGCAGTCGCGGTGGACTACGCGACCCGCTGTGCCGTAACCCGCGCTCTTCCGACCAGTTGCGCAACTGATGTTGCGGACTTCCTCCTGCATAATATCATTTTGATTCATGGTGCTCCGCGTCAATTGCTAACGGAGCATGGCCGTACGTTCTTAGCCAAAGTAATTGACGACATCATGCGTGCCTGCTCAATACAGCATAAATTTACCACCTCCTACCACCCTCAAACGAACGGCCTCACTGAGCGTTTGTACCGCACCCTTAAAGACATGCTATCCAAATATGTTTCAGACGACCACCGTGATTGGGACCAGGCTCTACCTTACATTACATTTGCGTATCACTCTTCCCGTCTCGAAGCTGCTGGCTTTTCGCCTTTTTACCTCTTGTATGGCCGTGAACCAACGCTACCGCTGCACACTGTGCTTCCGTCCACCACAACTTCAACTAGCGCTTATGGCCGTGATGCCGAGTTGAAGCCGAGTAGATTCCCCCACACTCTTGAAAGAAAGATAACAGGGCGCGTCCGGCGGTGAGATTATAAACTGATCAACACACGGCTACCATCTATAACAGCTTGGTGACTTTGGCACGATATGTACCACCCGCTTATAAGCCAGCCCATCGTTCTGAGTATGTATGATCGTAGGAGAATCGTCATAATTATGAAGAACACGCGCAAACCCTTTCTGACCTGTCGGCATGTGTGGGTATGTGTCCCCGTATGAACATTATGGCCATAATCTACACAAGGACAAACGGCCAATACCGTTTGCACGATATCCACCACTCACACCGTGCCATGGCATGGAAATAATTGTAATCGTAACCGTGACATGGAGACGCTTCTTGGCCGATCGCGTGTGGCAGCTATGTGTCGTAGAATGGAAATCAGGATTATGAGCACACAACGATCATTCTAAAGCACTGACGGCGTCGACACAACATGCACTGGCCGCTTCTCTATGAAAACCCCGTTGTGGGTACGTGTTACTGTATAGAAATTAGTTTCCCCCTCAAACAAACGGCAATCACGTCTGAGAACGAGTTGACGTTGTTACGATATGCTCGCCCACTTCTTAGTCAACCCCCTTTAATTGCCAATATCCCTTATCATAATGAACACGCAGAAACGCTTTCTGGCCGATTCCGAGGAAGGCCGATATTGTGGGTAAACGCCATAGCATGGATATCATCATCATAATGAACAGGTGTTGACCATCGGAAAGAGCTAGTTGGTGTTGGCATGAAACAAGTATACGTGGTATTGTGTTCTAATAAGAAAGTCTTCAGTTTCTCCTGGCAGAACAGCTCATTTTTTGAAGGCGCCCTTTAGCGATGAACTTATTTTCAATGCTTCCCGCAAAACAATATTCCATGCAATGTTGGAAGTGCTCTTTAGGGCTCCCTTTTATCATTCGCCTGAAATTAAATGGTGGTATCAGGATGTTATTTAAGTGTGCAGACATCAGGTGCTACAGTGACGATTTTTTCTGTAGGGTAATACGCTGCATCTGGGGGACCATAATAGCGGCCAGCATGTGCTGGATCGTATCCGCTTTAATTTAATATAAAAGGATTTCCATCGTGCAATTTCGGATTTATAAATTTCCACCAAAAGGGGTACATAAATTTTGAGTGACGTAAATCGTCAGTATTCTACGTCACGGAGTTCAAGTGAACCACCAAAGCGCTGAATACTATGAAGTCATCCGCCGTCTGCTCGATTCCCCAGGTTCACCCACGTTCGTCGACGCCAGAGCTTGGTGAGAAATGTGCACTCGCATCTACCCATTGTGTTTCGGGAAACACAAGTGCAGCCGCTGTGAAAGTGCGTCACCACCAGGGTCTTTAACGTCACTCTTTTTGCTCTTACCGTCCAGATCTGTGTAACAGATAAATGTTTATTTTTGCAAACGTAGTGCCCAACGGCCAATGCGATCAGTGTGGTCTTTGAGGATGGTACGCCAGCAAAGAACATTGTGAACTGTAATAACTGAAAATTGCCTGCCCTACAGGTATGGTCAGAGTTTTGCTCTGACCCAAACGACAGCTACGCACTCGCTTTCTGGGATGAAATAATTTTGCTCCGACGTCGACAGAAACCGGCTTGTGTAGGCAACCATGCGGTGTAGGCCGAGTTGTTGTGTGAGAGCGGCGCCTACGCCATTGCTACTGGCATCGGTACGAACGTGTGTGCAGGCTGACGGGCCAAATGTGCTAAAACAGGCAGGATAGTTTTAGGGCTGCTGTTTTCAGCCAGCTTGACGATACACCGACCACTGGACACCTAGGAGTATCACATACTTGTTATCGCATCTGCCGGTGGTCCTTTTGGCGTGGTCTCTACAATTTTGGGTGGCAATAGGTTGCGGCTTGTGACCTCTGCAGAGACGCAAGAAACCTGCCCTGCTGCCCGCTGGCAGTCTTGAGCTTTTTGACTGCCCTGATGAATCGTTTGTCAAGTGAGGCTTGATCTCCTAGGTGATTTCCTTGTGTGAAGCAATGGAAATAGGTTGCAGTCGTCACTAATTACGGAAAACGGTATGCCGTGACACGAGCCCTTCTGACCAGCTGTACTACTAATGTAGCTGATTTCATGCTTCACGATGTTTTCCTGTGCTAGGGTGCTGTTTTAATCTCAGCGCTGACACCCGTTGTTGCATATGGGTCGCAAGCCCCAAGGGTAGCGTTGGCCTGGCGGCCTGGGGCACAACTGGAAGCATCCGAAGGTCCCGGCAAAGCATGAGTCGACTGCTAACAGCACAACTTGTTTATTCTAGCATTGCAAAAGAGCGGCCGGTCAGGTCGACCGAAGTGGAGAGACGGGAGAGCACGCTACTCAACGGAAGAAATCGGAGCCTCTCTCTTGGCGTCCGGGGGCAGCTGCTTTCATACTCACGCAGCTGAGGGGAAGGAGGAACGCCTCGTCAGAGGCGCACGTGATGCGGGGCACGGACAGGCTGAGAGACATGTTGAGACGAGTGTAGTGACGCATCCGCCAAACCGGCGCCGGTCAGACCTCCTCGCTTCACACTTGGGGAGCTCCTCTCCCCGGCTGCCGCGCTTTGACAAACGTGGGCACCACCATGCACACACACACACACACACGCACACTTGAAGACACGTGGCACTGAAACATGCCTGGACGCGCGTGGCGGGGAGGCGTATCGGCGGCGCTGAACGGGCCAAAATGTCCGCCGCTTTGAACGAAGCCCCGGCGTCCGTTGCATCCGCGCCGTCTATACCGCGCGTCGTAGGCGAAACGTAACAGACCGCCCCGCCGGGGGAAGGAGATCCCGATGGTCAGGGGACTGCATCCGCTGTCTGGAGGGATGTCGCTCGATGATGCTCATAACCAAAGTCGGGCGTGCTTCGGCGTTTCTTGAGCGCAGCGCACAGAGAACGCCTCGTTCTCACGTTCAGGTTCACACAGGACACGGCAAAGTGACTTCGGGAGAGTTGCCATTTTTCTCTCGTTCCCAGCAAGCGTTAGAACTACGCCGAAACTCAACCGCTCAGTCAGCAAGCACGACACAACCCTCACTAAGCCATGCCAGGCTCTTTGCCCTTTTATACCACTGCCTAGTTCCTTACAGTAGTCTAGCAGCACTCAGAACGCGTCCACAAATTGGAAAATTGCACTAGAAAGCACGTCATCGCTTTGAAACACTAAACAAAAGCAATATGTTAAAAATCCTGCCTCAGGAAGAAAAACATCAGTAACAAACAACTCTGAGGCTGATTCCTACATTAGGGGCTTCGACTTAAGCCATTGGCGTTACCGTTGAGACTCCCCTTTTTGTAACGCACCTCAAAGGAATGTTGTTGCAAAGCGAGGCTCCAGCGCAGGAGGCGGCCATTTGTGGAAGAGATGGTCTGCAGCCATTGGAGAGGGCAGTGATCCGTCTCGAAGCATGCGAAGCGGGGATCGCAGCGAGCGACCGTACACTAGCTCAGCTGGCGAAAACCCCGTAGCCGCATGCGGCGCTCTCCTCAATGCAAACATCACCCCAGGCAGACACAGCTCCCAGTCAGTTTGTTGTGCAAAACACAATGCTCTCAACACGCGCTTCATGACGGAGTGGAGTTTCTCAACGGAATTCGTCTGTGGGTGGTACACTGAGCTGTGTAACAGCTTTACCCCGCACCTTTCAAGAAAGGCTGTCGTCAAAGCGCTCGTAAACACCGTGCCCTGATCTGACTGGATTTCCGCAGGAAAACAAACTCGCGCAAATATGGACAGTAGTGCATTGACTATCTCAACTGAGCTGAGTTCTTTAAGCGGCACTGCTTCAGGGAACTTTGTCGCTGGGCAGATCATAGTCAAAATGCGTCTGTACCCCGTGGCTGTTACCGGCAGAGGTCCCACTGTATCAATAACGAGCCGTCTAAAAGGCTCCGTAATGATAGGTACCAACTTCAACGGCGCCCTCGATTTGTCCCCTGGTTTTCCCACTCGCTGACAGGTGTCACATGTCCTCACAAAGTGGTCTGCGTCCAGAAAACACCCTGGCCAATAGTACTCTTGCAAGAGACGGTCCTTAGTTTTCTTAACTCCTAGGTGTCCGGACCACGAACCCCCATGCGACAAGCGCAACAGATCCTGACGGTAGCACTGAGGCACGATCAGCTGATCGAACTCTACTCCCCTGCGGTCTAGATACTTCCGGTACAGGACCCCACCTCTTTCCACAAAACGAGCATTTTTCTTGGCGATACCTTCCTTGACATTGCCGCGTATGTATTCTAGGCTGCCATCCGTTTTTTGCTCGGCTATCAAAGCCGACCGGCTGACTTTTAGCAACCTATTAAGTCCGTCTGACGTAGGCGCGATGAGCAAATCTGCAGATAGCTCTTCTAACTTTCCCGTGTCGGCCATTTCCTCTCCAGTATCTGGTGCGTTTAACGCTACAGGCTCAATTTTATTCAGTTCGGGCGTGCTCTGAATATCAGCTTGCTGCGCCTCTGACCCTTTCTCATTGTTCGACAACGTCGGCCCCGCAACTACCGCCTTTGCAGCGAGCTCCCGAACCTTCGATCTGGTTAAGGCCTGAACGCTAGCCTCACCAAACAAAAGCCCCTTCTCGCGCAGGAGGTGATCGGACCTGTTCGAAAATAGGTATGGGTACTGGAAGGGCAGCATAGATGACACTGCGGCCTCCGTCTCAAGTGCTCCGAAAGGTCCTTCAATAAGCACTTTTGCTACGGGCAGACACACGCTATGAGCTTCCACGGCTTGCTTGATCCATGCGCACTCGCCCGTGAACATATCGGGTTCTACGTAAGAGGGGTGAACTACATCCATTGTAGCTGCGGAATCGCGAAGCACTCGGCACTCTTTCCCGTTCACGAGGAGGTCTCGCATGTAAGGCTCGAGAAGCTTCATGTTCTCGTCAGTGCTGCATAATGACAAAAACACGACTTTTGTTTTTGTTTCTGGACACTGCGCCGAAAAGTGACCCGGTTCTGGCACGTATAACACACGCGCGCTTGCCTCGCCTCGAACCGCTTTCTGCGTTCGGCTTCGGCTGCCGCCGTCTCCTTACGTTCGGTCGGACACTGCGCCGAAAAGTGACCCGGCTTCTGGCACGTATAACACACGCTTGCTTGCCTCGTCTCGAACCGCTTTCTCATGGGCGTGAACTTCGGCCTCTCAAACTTGGAGCCAAATTCACCCTTTTGACCGTCCTTAGCTCCGCGAGCCCGACGCGTCACAAACTCCTCGGCTAGCTCAGCGGCTTTAGCCACTGTACTAACGTCTGGCCTATCCAAGACCCAGTACCGCACGTTCTCAGGTAACCGACTATAAAACTGTTCCAGCCCGAAACACTGCAGAACTTTCTTGTGGTCACCAAACGCTTTCTCTTCTTTGAGCCACTCCTGCATGTTTGAAATGAGCCTGTAGGCAAACTCTGTATATGACTCACTTCTGCCTTTCTCATTTTCCCGAAACTTCCGACGGAAAGCCTCCGCTGACAGCCTGTACTTTTTTAACAGACTCGATTTCACTTGGTCGAAATCCTCTGCCTCTTCTCTCTTCAAGCGAGCGACTACGTCGGGCGCCTCGCCGGGTAACAAAGTGAGAGAGCGCTGTGGCCACGTTTCCCGAGAGAACCCCTGCTTCTCGCACGTTCGCTCAAAGTTAACCAGGAACAAACCAATGTCCTCTCCAAGCTTAAACGGCCGCATAAGGTCAGTCATTTTGAACGATACTCGTTCTCCTGCACCGTGTGCCCGACTTCCATTACGAGCGCGTTCTATCTCTACCTCGAGACGCTTCATTTCCAAAGCGTGTTGATGGTCGCGCTCTTTTTCTTTCTCTTGTTGCTCTCGCTCTTTCTGTTCTTTAAGTTCGCGCTGCTGTTTCTCTTTTTGCTCTTTAAGGTCGCGCTCCTGTCTTTTTGCCCTCTCTTCAATGGTCTCAAGGCATTCCGACAGCTCGTCATCCTCAGCTTCTAACTCAAGAATAGCCCTCAGCAGTTCTGGTTTTCTGAGTTTGTCTGAGACATCCAGACCCAACTCTCTTGCAAGCTCCAGCAATTTCGGTTTGCGCAACGACTTCAAATCCATGGCTGCTCTGAATGCTGCTTTCTCTACTGCCTACTATTGTCTTGCCGCAAACTAACCCGGCAGCAACGACAACCACAATTACCAGCTCTGTTACTGACACTAACAAAAGCCTGACAAAACTCAGAAGAAGAAAGTCCCGCACTCACCAAACCTCGCAGCCAAGCATTCAGCGCAGTCGTTCCGCTACAGGCAACCAGTCATCACGCAGGGCTCGTTGCACTGCTCCCGGATGGTCGTTGTGCTGCTCAGCATACAGTCAACCGCATATCTTCGCTGCTGGCCTCCGTTGTCGCGATCTCACCGCTGACAACCAGTTGTTGGAATCTCAGCGCTGACACCCGTTGTTGCATATGGGTCGCAAGCCCCAAGGGTAGCGTTGGCCTGGCGGCCTGGGGCACAACTGGAAGCATCCGAAGGTCCCGGCAAAGCATGAGTCGAGTGCTAACAGAACAACTTGTTTATTCTAGCATCGCAAAAGAGCGGCCGGTCAGGTCGACCGAAGTGGAGAGACGGGAGAGCACGCTACTCAACGGAAGAAATCGGAGCCTCTCTCTTGGCGTCCGGGGGCAGCTGCTTTTATACTCTCGCAGTTGAGGGGAAGGAGGAACGCCTCGTCAGAGGCGCACGTGATGCGGGGCACGGACAGGCTGAGAGACATGTTGAGACGAGTGTAGTGACGCATCCGCCGAGCCGGCGCCGGTCAGACCTCCTCGCTTCACACTTGAGGAGCTCCTCTCCCCGGCTGGCGCGCTTTGACAAGCGTGGGCACCACCATGCACACACACACACACGCACACTTGAAGACACGTGGCACTGAAACATGCCTGGACGCGCGTGGCGGGGAGGCGTATCGGTGGCCCTGAACGGGCCAAAATGTCCGCCGCTTTGAACGAAGCCCCGGCGTCCGTTGCATCCGCGCCGTCTATACCGCGCGTCGTAGGCGAAACGTAACAGTGCTCATCGTCCGTCATTTACGGACTGCGGCTGCGGCTTCTGGACTAAAGTATTCGACGACCTTCTTCATTTTTGCTCGATAAATCTCAAGTTCAGCACAGCGTACCATCCACAGAGCCTCATTGAATGTCACAACCGTACCAAGCCGAATGTGCTTGCTATGTACGTGTCTTAAGACTGGTACTGAGCTATGAACCTGCCTTTTGCGACTTTGGCTACAACTCTTCCCGTCAATACACAGCTCGCTAGTCATCGTTTTATCTACAGTTTGGCTACGACTATTCACTTCCCATATTCACCATGCTCCATCCTCACGCAGACTCATTCACTACCTATGCTCGTGATGCTGTTGCACGTGCTGACATCGCCTGCATGGTTGCTGTAATCCCTTATCAGACTCGCTGGTTAATCGAAAATAATTTTATAGAGGCCGACACCGTAAAATACACTTCCCTCCTAGATTGCTAGTGTTGCTCTGGTTACCGTCACGCCACATTGTCCTATGCGAAAAATTCCCTCAAATTATGTTGTCCCTTACGGCATGACACGAAAAGTTAATTACGGGACCTATGAAATCGCTCCACTCAATCCCATGGCATTATCTGCCACAATCACAAGTCACAGTTCTTGTTTCGCGTCGTAAACCATACCACTGTTAACTCGAGCCCTAATTGTACCGGGACGGTGTTTCTGCCACCACCGGATAATGCCATGGGCGGCGATCTTGTGGTCCGTGCTTGGACGATGATGACGACGGTATGCTAACTGGTGCGCACACCACAGACCTGTCATTGCTGCAACGTTGTGCGCATTGCCTTGTAAATATATCGTCTGTATATATTTTCGACCCATAAAACTACAGACATCAGATCGTACTCCATTTGCTATCTTCCAAGTTAGGAATCCAGGTGATTCACCTTGCGACATCATGGCACTCCTTCGCTTGTATAGCCTCTGTGTAAGCAGGATATGTGATAGGCATGCTGAAAGCCCGAGACCTAAAAAAATCGTTCTTGCGGGAATATTCCACGCATGCAAGAAGTGCGTGTGGTGCTCAGGAGTGGCCACGAAATTTGATGTAGATGCAGAATGCATGCGTATGCTCCCCTCTTATTTAAGTATATTGTATAACGTGTGCTGGTTTTGAATTTCTGTTTGTGCTGTTTCTGTGAGCTGTTCCCTGTGTATTAAAGAGAAGGAATTAAATTGTAGTCTATGGTGTGAGCGTTGCGTTGCTGCTCAGGGGCGGAGAGGGCGACGGTCGAGTCCTTTCAGGCATGGACACCAAGTTGTTAAGGATGAATCACCAGCCGTGATTAGCGTTACATCGTGTCACCGTCCAATCCTACGTCACACAGTGTACACCTATTTCAGTGACGTGATGTGACAGGCAGTCCTTGCATAAGCGTGCTGCGAGCTATGGAACGGAAATTGCAAGAGGAAAATAACGCATTCTAAGAGCGTGCTTTTCGTAAATGATATAGAGGTTGCGAAATCTCGAAAACTAGACAGAAGGAAAGGTACCGGCGTAGCTTCATAGCGCTCGGAGACTAGTCAGCATGGCAGAAAAAGAAAAGCAGAAAAAAAGAAACGCTGCCCCATTGCTGTCACCGAATAGTTGACTCTTGTTTTTGTTGCCGAAAGTTGTCACTTCTCAGCAACACTCACCACCGGCGAACCGATCGACCAGCAGACAGACCGACCGATTTACCGACCCAATAGAAACCACGACATGATAGGCAAAGAAAGCTTCGCTTGAAAAACTTCATTTTAGACATATATCGCTACAAGTCTGTATAATGATATTGCCGTGGTGTTTGAGTGCACCACACCCTTAATTTACCTGCACGTTTCATAAGTATGGTAGGAAAATCTGATCGTACCGAAGAAAATTTTTTTTCTTCAAGTAGCAATATTTTAATCTTTGTAATTCTGGTAAAGTTGACTGGAAACATACAACAACATTTACTAAAACATCTGACTATATTGTATATTTTCTTGTCCCGAAAAATAAGGCGCTGATTCAGATGTCACCGAAAATGCCTGCTCGGGAAAGCTGTGAAGCATATATCCTACGACAATATTTTGTCGAAGCTCTCCTATCCGAGCCTCTATTTAAAATGCCTTTTAAGTTGCGGTTTACGAGATATAAGGGCGTACTTTACGTAGTTTAGACAAAGTTGACAGAATGCATTCTAATAAAAGAAAAAAAAAAAGCACTGCAGATGAACAATAATTTTTTTTTAATTATGGGGTTTTACTTGCCGAAACCACTTTCTGATTATGAGGCACGCCGTAGTGGGGGACTCCGGAAATTTCGACCACCTGGGGTTCTTTAACGTGCACCTAAATCTAAGTACACGGGTGTTTTCGCATTTCGCCCCCATCGAAATGCGGCCGCCGTGGCCGGGATTCGATCCCGCGACCTCGTGCTCAGCAGCCCAACACCATAGCCACTGAGCAGCCACGGCGGGTTGCAGATGAACAATCACATTGGCATCAAGGAAATTTTTTTTTCACGTGTACACCAGTGACAGGCCTACGGAAATTAAATATATACGTTATGCGAATTTATAAAGGCTTAAACAAACGCCTAATTTATTTTTACGATCGTGCGAACCTCGCCCAAAGCTCGCGAATCTCTCAAAATAATTTTTCGCGTGCTTTATATCTGATCGTTCGATTGCTTTTCACAATGTATAATATATTCTCCTATCGGCGTGAAAAAGCTGTGAAAAAGCTTGAGGATTTAATTACCTCTAAATATTTATCTTAGAATCTCTAGGCTTGCAACGTTTCGCAGACAACTGAATCAGCAATATGTTTCACCTGACGCTGTTGTCTAATGAAATTGTGTCTAGTGTTTAGGAAGGCAATTGTCATTTTGTAATTACAGTTGGCCAAGCTGCCATCTTTCTTTCTATCGAGGTATACCCCACGGAATTTTTGAGACCGTTTATTGAGAGAGGTAAAATTTTAGTTTGCTGTTTGATTTTTGGTTAAGTTGCAGAAAATGATTCCTAACGCATATTGAGCGAACGCTTGTTGCGCTCGTTGTGAGTCACTTCCGTTTTCGCGAAGACCAGCGCGTTTGTGTTTGAAAAATATTGGATAACAATATTTCTGCAAAACTACATTTTTATACAAATTATCTCATTCGCATTGACACCGAGGTTGCTTATTCTGCTTAGTTGGCGTTCCCCACGTCAGCACAATCTTAAAAGTAAAAGACTTAGAAGAATGTTTCATTTCTTGTATTAGTACAGAGGCCTTTCTACTGTGTATCTAAATTGATGACGCACGTATCCATAGTTGAATACGCATAATATATCTACACGCAGGGAATATGAATTAAATTTTGGTGACGTATCTCACAGTGATGCAGAAAGACAAGCAGCCCTGAAAATTATTGCGCGATTCCGTTTTTTTGTTTATACGCTTTCACTTGAAACCTAAGTATTTCTGCTTATGTTTCGAAATATTTGAGCTTTACGTATATGTAATAAAAAATAGCTATATTATACGCAAACATCTTACCAGGAGCATTTTTTGTTTGCGGTCACTTCACTAAAAGAAGTGTTGCTAGAAGGCTGCTACTATACAAGGAAGCTGCTATGGAGAAACTGTAAAAGTTCATACTCAGTCTATGAGACTACATGTTTCTTTTATTTCTGAAAAATAAACAACGTGCAAGTTTGTACATTGGAACGAGTGACGCAGAACATGCAGACGCAAATCCGCACTAAAGCATCGCAGCGTCATGACGACAGCACGCAAGCGACTTTCCAGCAAATCAATACTTCAGCACCATGCGATGCGCCCATGTGAGTGCTATCCTTCTCGCACACTACGAACAATGACGCAGGACAGAGCATTGAGCAAGCACCTCTCTCTGTGCTTTCTGTGCACCACGTAAAGAAATCCAAGTGGTGCGCGCAAGGTAATATTTAAGGTCACATTACGACTCCCCACAGGCCATCAGCATCACCGCCAACTATCGTCTTTGAACGCAAGCAGTGCAGAAAGTATCGCTTACGTCGATTCCCACAAAGCGTGGAATCAGCACAAATGTTTATTGCTGGGGTTTCAAGCTTGGTCACCAATACTCAATAGAAATAAAGTGGCCGCCAGTTATAGTTCTTGTTTTTTGCCAGTTAATGAGATAGAGCTTGCGACAACGTACCTCGGTATGCGGTCTTTGACGGGCGTGAATACTTTAGCGTCGGCGGGAGGCTATGCGTAAGAAAAGCAATTATTCGAAGTAGCCACACAGTATATATTTCGATTACTGTATGAAGACTCCGGCCAACGCTGTACTGACCACATGGTACAAAAAGCGGTAATTATTTAATTTCTTTCAGCCTGGTACTTACTGGCCCCATATTTCAAATGTTTTCACGCAGTGACTAGGCCCAAAATGGGTGATATTTGTTTGAGGGCATATTGAGCCATTAATCCACAAATGCATGATTCGATATAACATCACCGAAAATAAAGAAAAAAATGACGGCAGCTAGAGGAACTCTTGTGAAGCGGGTTTATGTCCACTACGTATCAGAGGAAAATAAAAGGAGTTGAGTGAGTTGAGTTGTTGTAGGCTACTGGTGGGATCTCTCTCATCATTGCACAGCGCCGCATTCACGGTGCCGCATTCCTAGTTACCCAAGTTGGAGTCAAAGGCCTTCACTGACGATTGGCACACACTTATTGGAACGTACACAGCGACGGAAGTTGGGATCAAAGAAGTTTCTTGAAGACTAGCACAGACTAAGTGACACACAGCCGGTGTTACTTGAAATTAAATGAATTGTTTATTTCCATGTTGCTTGTGGGACATGTAGCTGAAGGCGAGCATAACCCACACTCTTTTACTTAGTCCAATAATATGCAATGATTCAATGTATTTAATGCTTTCTTTAAATCTAAGAAGATGACGAATGCTAGTTTATTTAGTTGTAAAGCTATATCTACCTTTTGTGAGAACGTGACGACTGCAGTAGCTGTTGAGTAACGGGGCCTAAAGCCATGTTGCTTATGGCAGAGCAAATTGTACTTATTAAAAACATTCTTCATCTGATTTGATATAAGTTTCGTAAGGAAGATAAAACTGATTCCATTTTATCGAGAAAACAGCCAAGGGTAGCGTTGAGAGGTTGATACACGATGTCTGAAATATAACCAGTTCTTATTTTCACTAACAGGACTTCAATAACGCTGGATGAGAATGTAATTGCAGGCATTATTGTAAAACAAAGAATATTTTTCACATAAAGAGCGACATTGCTCATTCGATAACGCGACACACGCAGACGGGATATTATTCTGTTGCCTGGCACGTCTACGATTTCATTGTTCAGAAGCCAAGTTCACTTGTTGGAATGACGTCATATCAAATATTTCGCATCGATAAGAACGAGGTCAACATATGTACCTTTCTTTCGTAAACTGTATATGTTGCAATAAAAAATGGTCGCATTTTTATTCACCCAAAGGTCATCAATTTGCTTTCATGTATAACAAATTTTGTTGTAAAGATTACATCTTTCGGGCAACCCAAACATATTGAATCACACTATGTGGGCTAAATCTTTTTCACTTGTAAGGCTGATGACCCTAGAATTATGTGTCTTCCGCATAAGTACTTTGTCTTCCGATACCCAGGGGAATTTCCGCTGTTTCTCTCGCTTCATTTGGATGGCCTCGGCGTGTATTGCCTTATACTCAGGGCATAGATGCTGGTTAACGTGCACCAGTTGGGGTTTTTCCGAGGGAAGGATTGCTGCTGTTGGTCACTTGGTTAGGCTTGGAGGATCATATCGTGCTTTCGGCATGAATTAAACCGGACAGTGAAATTGGGTGGCCCATTACCCTTCGCGCGCACACGATGAATGGCATCAATGTATCCATCGAGAAGGCCAATAGTCAAGAATGTTGCAATCTTTTGCATAGTTTTGTCAAGAACCTCATTTTCGGTGCAGGGAATGCGTTTAAATTCAACATTGTTTCTGCGACTGTATTGTTTCAATTCAGTCAGTTGCCGTTGTTTTTCTTTAAGTTCTTTGTCCAGCCTTTTGTTTTCCTTTTGACAGATCAAGCTTTGTTTCTGCACCTGAGAAAACTGTAGTGGAAGGTTACCAAGTTCTCGCTTGAACTCTTCGATGTTACTATAATGAAGCCCCTTGAGGCTGCAGATGATTTCAGCCCTGCTTTTATGATCGCCACGGCCGCACAAGAACCTAGCTGACCTTCAGCACGGCGCCGATATAAGACGCTGTTAAAAACAAAATAACAGCTTACTCGTAAAAGAAGCCCAACTATAAAGTAATGTCTATTTTAAATATGATCTTTTACCAAGCTGGGCTCGACACGTTGTTATTCGTGTGTACGTTTGTCAGTGCAGTATTCCCCCAAAATAATGTGCAGTAATCCACGCTGGAGCTTATCAAAGTACAGCGTTTTTAAAAAAAATATTAAGTGGGAGAGATTGGCGACAATTTAACACACCAAAACTACGTATTCTTAGCTTTATCATAAAAGAACCTAATATGGTCTTTTTAGTGATATGTTCAGAGAAGATAACTCCAAGACTCCAAAGAGTCAGCAATTCTTTCTGTTGAACAGCGCGCATAACGTCAAAATTGGTAGAACTCGCCGATATGTCTTCGTAAACGGCGCCTGCCGCACCTAGTGGCGTGGCGTTTCGATGTATTTAGGTACCGCATTTCTTCTCAGAATGCTTCAGACAAAGAAATTTACGTTACCAGGATTGGTGGTGTCGTAGTCTTTTGTAGCTCCTCTTGAAGAGGGCTGATGTGCTGGCATACCGGCGCTTTTGTAATGGCCCTGCAAGAGTCAGGGGAGGGGACATTCAAGGCGCAGTTACACAAGTTATACTACCAGCTACTCCTGGAACTTCCTGGCACGTAGCGTGGTACGCCTTGTATGTCTGATATTTCTTTGATAATTTGGTGGAATATGTTTCTGCTAACGAATTCCTGCTTGTCTGCGAGGCAGACGGTAATATAGGTTTTCTTGAAAATACTGTTGCCGCAATTAATATTGCTAATAGACTTCGCTGTGAGGTATTTGTCAACCTAATTAGTACACGAACTCCTGTTACGTTGTCTTCGCCTACATGTCTTGACATTGTTATCACGAATATTGACACTGTCCTAGAGCCTATTGGAACAGTGATGTCGGACGTCAGTGGTCACCGTCTTGCGCTTATGACATATCGGATCAATGTGACAAATAGTAGTTTTGAATCACATGTGCGTGCTATAACAGATATGTCTGATGTAAACATGGATTTTTCGAAATTCAATGTTTGCAATTATGAGAGGTCTCTCCTATATGAAATAAGCGATATAAATGTCGGGGGTCCAAGTTCATTTCTGCGTCTCTAAAATCTACAGTACGCATTTCCCACTCAAAAAAATTAAGCAAACCAAAAAGACAAGAAAACCCTGGATGACACAGGAAGTGTTTAAAATGATAAAACACAAAGATAATCTACACCATATATTTCTTGAAACCTTGAAACCTTGAAAATAGTAAAGCTCTTCACATCAATGATATCGAATGAAAAACCTGTAAAATAGGTTTTAGAATACATCGCTTCAGCTTTAACGCCTATCTTTAATCTAGCTTTTCAGTCTGGGCTATTCCAAGAAAAAAAATGAAAATGAGTAGTGTGACTGTACTTTTTAAAGGGGGCTACAGAAACGATATGTCAAATTAGAGACCGATCTCAATCATTCCAGTACTTTCCAAAGGATTAGAAAATATTATTTTTTAACGCGTGCCAAATTTTTTCGACCGACACAAAAGTCCATGGCGGGTCAACGGAAACTGCTTTGCTCACACAAGGAACATGTACTAAAATCATAGAAAGAAATCGCTTCACGTTGACACTATACAAGGATTTCAGCAAGGCGTGCGATTCTATAAATCATAAAATTTTGCTATGAAAATTATCACAAAGTGACATAAGAGGTAATCCATTAACAATATTTCAGTCTTACCTTTCTGATTGAAAACAATCAGCATGCATAAAACACGAGAAGTCGAATGGCGTGATACATGGGAGAGTGCTAGGTCCTATGCTTTTTAATCTCTACATGAACGACATTACTAATATTGGTACAACTGTAAAATTTATCGTGTATGCTGATGACACCAATCTTTTTGGTCCAAATTTACAAAAATTAGCGAAGAAATATAATTATCTACTCGCCAAGCTATCTGAATCGTCAATCGCTAATTGCATAAAAAAAACCCCTATGAAAACTAATGTGTTTTAGCGCAAAAAAATAAAGCTATTACTAGTAATCGAAATTTAGTGCGCTGGTAAGGAAGCGCAAATTGTTGATGAACGTAAAATATTAGTCGTCACTTTTTCTTCGCACCTTTCTTGGGATAAACATATTTAAAATATCTGCAAAAAACTGTCTACTATCACAAGTGTTTTGTCTGAATATGGGTGTCCCCCTCCACCGAAAGGAAAACTTAACATTTATTATGCCTTATTTTCTTCCCATTTAAATTACTGTAGCTTAGTGTGGCGGACTACAGGAAAGACCAATATCATGAAAATTCTTTCTTTGCAAAATAAGACGGTTTTCTGGAGACAAGGTGGGCAAATTTCTGAAAGCATAAAATTGTCCAAATAGCTCATTTCGACACTTTTCACTATCTAAACTCATTTTATTTCTCAAATACTGCCGTCTAAAAATTCCTCGTGTCTAGTCATCTTTGACGTCAACATTCACTTCTGCTAATACAAGAAATAGCGATACTGCTGTCTTCCGTGGTTAAGTAATCAATATAGCCTACAGTCATTACAACGTAGTCTACCATATATTTTAAATAAATATCACGGTACATATACTTGCTTATCCAAGGAACTTTGTACTATTTCTGTAAACAAGCGTTCACTGATTGTTTCTCGTTTTCAGAGCCAGTTATGTTACCGTTTTTTAATCTATACACACATACATTTCTATCTTCCGGTGTTTCGAATATATTCTATTTTCGTCTCTATTATCTAGTCTCTATATCAGAGCGAATTGTGTTAGTTTTTTAGTAACCCTAGCACATATATTTTTTTTCTGGTGTATCAAATATGTTTTCTCATAGTCTATTTTTATTTGCGGTCTTGTTATTCTACATTTATGTTAGCAATAATTTATTCTGAGGCTCTAAGAATGTGACGATTTTGTATGCAACCACCATGTATGCCTTGTAATGGACCATAGGCCCAGTGAAGGTGTTTTTCCATCAGCTTTTAGCCTGTGGTATCCACCAGAACTCTTGCATTTCTGGAACTAAAATCTGTATTGTACTGTATTGTATTGTATTATATTGTATTGTACACTTCTACAACGCCCATTTCAGGCACGTAACTTCTCCATCTTGTGCGAGTTGCTTATATTTTGTGGGTTGAGCATCAGGCGAACGGAAACCTGTATTGTGACTATACGCATCATGTGCTTCAACCTTCTGTGTTCCTACAAAGAGAAAGCCGCGTTCGGGAAGAGTGGGGCATGCGTTTCTCAAACACTGCCGTATGCTTTCTTTCGTGCGCAGTATCATGGCAACGTAGATTCAGCTGTCTCTTCACTCTTTAGGCTTCTGTAGGTCATGATAAGCTACCATCGAAACTTATCGCAGGATTATAAAGCGGCCTCGTGGTAGTTCTCAAATTGTGCCGCCGCAGAGTCCTGTAGTTTACGTGGAACTCCCGCCCATGAGCGACTGAGTCCCGAGCAACGCGTCCCCAATATTGCCGCCACGGAAGTGGTTTGTTAATTTGCGCTTGATGCGTGTGAACTGTGTCGACGTGGTTTGGCAAGAAGTCGTTCGCGTACTTATTTTTCTGAACAGTTCTTTTGTACCTCAAGAATTGGACCGTGATGCCTTTTTCTCGATTTTATTATAAGTTACTTCTCTGGCTTACGTTTACATCACTGCTCGTGATTGGTTCACTGATAGCCTTACACATATTGGCAGCGGATAAAACATGCATTTATTTGGTCTTTTCATAATAGTCGTGAACGTGTAATTCATATTAGTTGTATATTGTTCTCAGTTCATTAGGGTAGTTTGGCTTTCTGCCACATGTCTCAGGCGTTAAATCGCCTTTCCGAAGAATGTTGATCATTAGGTTGCTTCAAAACTTTTGCGAGGTTCGATAAGAGTATTCATAAGTAATGTGAATGGAAATGGTGACTTGCTTGCGAACTTCCTTGAAGGAAAAAAAAAGTGAGATCTACTACGTGAAAGGGTACCCTTTCCCTTGAATAAAAATGGCTAAGCGTTCGCGTTGCCGTTCTACCAATATTAAATTGATACATTATAGGGCGGAATACTGTAATGAACTCCTAATAATGACGCGATGAAATATATCGGCAACATCAAGAGTGCTTGCAAACTATATATTTAGCGGTTGTTTTACCTCCGGGTGGTGACACTTTGGTGTAAGGTTTTCTGAGCTATGCCGGGAGTTTCAAGAACGTAACACGGCCAATGGCACGCCAACATCTTAATCTTCAATAAAGAGGTCAACATAAAAGTTGATTGTCTTACTTATTGCATCGTTTACCATCATGTGCAAGAGTTTACGGAGTTAACTTCTGACAAAGCATTATGAACGTTCAAAGCACATAATAAGCGGCACAAGCACATTGTGCTGTAGCACAAAAGATTTGTCAACTGTTGGAAATGTGCATTTTTTTCACAAAGGTGAGTGCGTTCTTGTCTGAAAAAAAATATTTCGTATATTAGAGTTGAGTTCATCTTTGCGATAAACTACATTTTAATAGCATATCATGATACCTGGAGATAGTGCAATAGTAAATTGGGCTGCCATCGTGCTCTGCTAGGCCGAGTAGTTGCTGTGCTGTAAAATGAGCTGAATAGTCCATTAACATATAAATGAAGGTATCAGGACACTTTTGCGTTACATAGATTGTAGTATATGCGGTATGTCGGACCTCATTATACCTATGTGAAAATATAGAGCCCGAGCTTAGGAAAATGCGCTTTCATGTTTCAACAATTAGCGGCAGCTAAAATATGCCAGAATTATTTATAGATGGCGCCAATATGGGTCAACACCAACGTTGCTTTGCAAAGCTCGTGATGGTTGCAGTTAAAAGCCTGCCTGCCTTAAATGCCGATGAACTTTGCTTGGATATTTTCACTAGTTCCCTGGCACTCGCCCGGTACACTTGGGCTAACATGCCTTTTTGTGACGCTCGTGGTATACTTGCACGCAAGCACCACACATAGGAATGGCCTCTAGGATTGACGCATAAATGACGCCGAAGAGGATGCAAATTGTATACTTGGTGCATTGACGTTTTTGACGCATGGTTTAAGAGTGAAGCTTGCTGTATATTTGTACGCAAACAGCACTCAAGGCATTTCATTTTACCGTGACGCACGAGTGACGTCGGAGTGAGAGCGAAACTATCGAGACATGCGATGCTTTTTTGGCATTGATTTCGATGTTTACATATTACAAAAAGTGTATTTCTTTGTATGTATACGAGTATTTGCTCTACAAATTTAACGAAGGTAAACCTTTTAACTATTTGCTACACGTGTAATGATCACCTGCCACAATGAAATTGAGTACTAGGGCGTACCCTGGCGAAGTATGAGGCAGCGGCAGTTCAATTCTAATAAAGGCGGAACGCAAGTCATTTACCCTGCTTTAGATGGCCGTTAATAAACAGCAGAGTGTGAAATCTAATGCATGCACCTGAACTAATTATTAAAATAAAATGTTTGGTTTTTCGTGCCAAAATCGCGATATGATTATGAGACATCCCACAGTGGGGTCTCCGGATAATTTATGACCACCTTGACGACTCAGTGCACGGTACACGGGCACTTTCGCATCGCGCCTCCATCAAAATGCGGCCGCCGTGCCAGCCGCGGCTGAGATTCGACCTCGCGTCATAGGGTTTAGCATCGCAGTGCCAACACCACTAAGCCAACACGACGGCTACGCCACAACTTCGCAAGTACTGTAACCCGCTGAGCAGCTTAGAGGTTTGAACTCTATAATGACAATGTTTGAATTCCCAAATGAGATCCGATCACCCTTGAGTGCGACAATTACCACTGTAGCGGCGCGACCATCAACTCCAGAGCCCGCGACGAAGAAGACGGCTCGCGTGCACGTAGCGCGAGAATAGAATTTGCTAGCGCGTTGGCCATGAGCGAACACGGTATGGGCCGCTTCAGGGATCCCACGGCAACATGGCTCGTCCGTCTACAAAAACCGTAGCTACGGTGGCTACCGCTTCGCGCCGCCTTCTATGCCAGTCAAGTCAGCCAAGCCAGCCAAGCCAAGCCAAGCCAGCCAGCCAGCCAGCCAGCCAGCCAGCCAGCCAGCCAGCCAGCCAGCCAGCCAGCCAGCCAGCCAGCCAGCCAGCCAGCCAGCCAGCCAGCCAGCCAGCCAGCCAGCCAATGAATCAATTTTATTCGCCAGTTACATGCCGGATGGCCATTCTGGGTTAAAAGCTACATACGGACGCATCCACCATGGCAACCTCTTTAAAGAAAACGTGAGCTTAAAATATGATCAAAAGCAATTGTACAAATGATGGCAGGTGTAACAATGTTATCACATTCGTCACTGGCATCGTTTAGTAACAATAGTAGCATATTTGAAGAAACGACCGTTAAAATCGAACGATGATTTGATATCATCCAAGCTTTTGCAGAGAAGTTTGACTACGAAGATGCCGACCGACACTAAGCCTGCACAGTCCATTATTGCTACGAGGGTATGTACGTTAGTACGGACTTCTGTTCCATTAAGGAGGCTTGGTTCTCAAGCGATGTCAAAGAAAGAATATTGACCCCTTTTATGATCAGATTTCTGCCGAGAGCTGAACAATACACATCTGTAAATGGAGATCTGACATAGGAGGAAAAACAAAATATTGAGGACGCTTAAGATTCGCCATAAGGATTGGCATTCAGCATTCAAAGATTCCTGACTGCTTCTCACGCTTCACGGCAACTGTAGCTTATGTAACTTTAATGTTTAGAGGTAAACACTCGCGGCGAAGGCTGTGCAGGCAAAGAGGGAGCACATTTGCCTAAGCTCTGTAATTCACATTCGTGTGAGCCACGACTGAACAAGATACGGCTTCTTGGAAAAAGCAGCCACACCGCGGCACATTAATTCTTAGAGGAGCTTCATATTAAAGCGAAGTTCATGTTGTATTAGCGACACTACAGTTTAGCTTTCGGATGCAAAAACAAGGGTCTTTGATAGCCGGCTGTACTTAGGGTGTTGCGCGATTGAAGCTAATCTCTATGTTGCGCATCCGCTTGCGTGTCTATGCTGCATGTTATACGATACAGAATAAGCAGTGGAATGTTGGCGCTTTCCTTGTTCCCTTCAGTCCTTTCTTCTTAGCGCCAAGCGGTCATATTTATGGTATACTCGGCAATATGTACCGACTAGCCGAGCAACATGTACTTCTTTCCGTGCACGAAGGCAGAAGTACATACTCACCGACGTTCACGCATGCAGCCTCTTGCGTGGGCCGATCACGTACGTAGCCCTTACAGCCGTCCCAAATAAAATACATAATTTTCAGGTTTCTGTCATTGTTTCGCACTTCAACGCGATAGCGCTAAAGGCTCAGTGTGGCAGAAACTCTGGCGTCAACGTCCCGCGTCCGCAGTCCAGCATCGGGCGTCTCTTCGGTAAAAAGATTTTCAAACCACGCATACCCAGGCTCAACATGTGGCTCAAGGAAGTTACCAAACTAAGCGAATTCCCTCATGGTAAAATACTTAAATAAAATCGTGAAGTACGACTAACACTAACACACAACCTACAGACATGGTAGCGTTGGAATGTAATTTGAACAGACGAGGAAACATAATTCTGCTAAGCGAAAACTCAACGAAACCCCTTTTCCAACGTTTCTACCATCGATAGACCAACCACGGCGTTCGCCATTTGCGAGCGACGCAGCGCTAATATCTTGACGGCCACGGAGCGGCTCGCTCGCTTCCTTGCAACAACTCCAGATGGCGCTCGCCTCCACCGCATAAGTACGCAAGAGGCCGCGTTTCTACCATAAAGCCAACCTTCGGGCATAGCGTTCACCGTCAGCGTTTCCCGGTGAACATTGGGGTTACACACGCTCCAGTTGCCCTGTAGCATGAGAAGCTGTCACGTATCTTTGAATGCCGTCGCGTTCCGCTCTTAAAGGCGGCGCTTAAGCGTCTTCTATATTTGTAAGATTAATGTCTGAGACGATCTAACATAAAATGCATGTGCTGTTGTTTTGTTTCATGACATTTGTTTGTGGCGAGACATTCTCAAGGTTCCAAGGAATAAATTTGACAAGAATGTAAGACAAGGTATGACGAACTTTAGTTATAGAATGCTGTATCAATATAAGAAGCATATGTCGCTCGTCATAAAGCAAGGCGTGTATTATACATATACTTGAATATATACGGAAATTTGCGCTCACGAACAACTCCTCTGGTGCCAACACCGACAGCGGATTTTAAGCGAGACGGGTCCGTGAACTCTATCCCGTAAAAGCAGTGTTTGTGCAGGCATGCTCAGGGGGCGCTATGAACTCAAAGGCCCGAAATTATAGCTGAACTGAAACATTCGTGTTGCGCCAATTCTTTAGAAATTATTTGCGACCTTAATGGTGTTAGCACTCAATCTGATCGTTGGCACCTAATTATTTATGTTATGCTTAGTGTAAATAGCATTATGAAAGTCGGCAGACAAACAGTCATGCAAACCCAGTGAGTCAAGTTGGGCGTCAAACACCTTCATTGAAGAGCGGCACATACTCAGTGGCCCGCACCTACTAGTGAATGTTAGCGTCATACAATTCCGTTCTTAAAAAAGCAGCAGATGCTCACTGTCAAACACCCAGGGAGCCAAACTGGCAATAAAGGCTTTAAAGAGCGGCACTTTCTACAATAAGGAAGCTTGTTATAATATCGTATATACTATTTTGATCGGACGCTCGCTGCTAAATTGAGGGGCCGCGTTTTATCCCTTCGCACGTTAAGCGCACACAGACTTTTGCTGGTCAATTGATGGACGGAGGGCGTCTCATTGGGACCCACAGCCACAACGTAACGACCCGTCATTATTTACTGGCTTGCGGCCGTTAAGTGGCACCTATCTCCGCCCCCTTTCTGCAGGGGTCGCTTCGCTCCCTGTGGAAAGAGTCCTCTGTGTGAGGCATGGTGGTGAAGCATAGAACAAAAGAATAAGTGCGGGAGACGTCAAACTAGAAAAAGTAAACCATAAACTTAAAAAAATCGTACATGAGATTGGAAACTTGGGCCCTACAATCTCAAGCGAGGCGCTTGTCAGCAGCTACATGAACCCATATCAGACAGGTTCTGCATAGGCTGCTGTGACCCGTCAATATAGCGTTATGACTACAATGAAGGGCTCTCTCGCTGTGGTCAGGTACTTTCAGAGCGACACATACCGTGTACCGTGACTCAAGTTGGTGTCAAAGAAATCCATTGAAGAGTTCCGCGGACCAAGTGCTACGCACCTAGTCACGTAAGTTGGCGGGAGATTATGTGCGCACATACATACATACATACATACATACATACATACATACATACATACATACATACATACATGCATACATACATGCATGCATGCATGCATGCATACATACTATATACAGTTATACACACACACATGCCGCAAGCAGGGGGAAGATCTTAAAGAATGTTGTTTTCCCTAAGACACCAGGAGAGTCACCTGTAAAATCATATTAATGCTATAAGCTTTCTTAGAGTACTCCACCGATTTACCAGCGTTATCTATCTATCTATCTATCTATCTATCTATCTATCTATCTATCTATCTATCTATCTATCTATCTATCTATCTATCTATCTATCTATCTATCTATCTATCTATCTATCTATCTATCTATCTATCTATCTATCTATCTATCTATCTATCTATCTATCTATCTATCTATCTATCTATCTATCTATCTATCTATCTATCTATCTATCTATCTATCTATCTATCTATCTATCTATCTATCTATCTATCTATCTATCTATCTATCTATCTATCTATCTATCTATCTATCTATCTATCTATCTATCTATCTATCTATCTATCTATCTATCTATCTATCTATCTATCTATCTATCTATCCTTTTCCCCCACAAACTTTAGTCACTGCGAGTCCATCGTGGAATAGTTACAGGTCGGGCTGGCTGTGCTGACGCAACAGTTTTCGTAACAAGTTATGGTAACACTGCCAACAGGCCACTTCTGCAAACTGCTAAGGGAGTTCGAAGAGGAAAAAAAAGACTGTCCACAAGCACTATTGCGAGAGTGAATAGATTCTGTTAAGTAAGCGTTCTTATTGTAGAAAATTTTGACCTTACCTTCATTTACTTTCTCTTTGACGTTTTCCTTTTACTCTCTTCCGTTTAATCACCGGCTTCTTGGCCAGTCGCCCATAGTGGGTAACCGCCATGAACTGAGGAGCACGCTAGGAAGCTAGTCAGACATTGCGCATTGCCGTCCGTCATGCCTCATTCAAAGAAGGTGCTCGCCAGGAAGCTCAACGAGCTAAAGCGAAAGCGCAGCTTGGGGTAGTTGTACTAGTGTTTATTAGCCAAATAGCCCATTCGCCTGAGCAGTAGCAGTTGATCGAAGACGACGACCCAATGGTTGCAACCACCATCGCTTTGTGCTGTCCGCCACCCCTCGAACGAAAAAAAGAACGTTACCGCCGAGGAACTGGAAGAACTTACATATCGTCTGTATAGAACATGCGTATCATTTATATCAATTCAAATGCACAATATCGCATTCAGAAATGTATACACAAGTAAATAAAACATAAATGGAAATTCTGCAATTGAATATATTGCTACACGCGTGTGATATTTGATTCTGTGAACGAGGCGCGTGGGCGCCATCACTCGAAAAAAGAGGAGGAAGAACGAACTTGGCTCGCGCTGTGAATCTAACCGGTCAGGGTTGCAACCGCTGTTGTAAATATAACCTGTGAATAGTTGCTCGTCTTACCGATTCATCCTTCGTGCAACATTGTGGTGGAGCGTGTCGTTCCCCGTCCTCGCCACGGAACTCCGCAGCGGCCGCACGATCCTGCTTTCTGCCATGGCTCCCGGTGACGAAACGTTGTCTCCAACTCCTGCGACCCCGACAACAACGTATGTTACGGTTACCAATCGCCGCGATGCTAGCATATTCTTCGGCCAAGATAATGTCGACATTGAGGTCTGGCTCAATCTGTATGAGCGTGTTAGCCAAAACAACCGCTCGGAACCTACCATTATGCCAACCAATGTCATATTCTACTAGGGCGGAACTCCTCGTGTCTGGTTCCGGACACACGAGGACGAGATATCTAGCTGGGATGCTTTCAAGGAGAAGCTCGTCGACCTCGTTGGAAATCCCACCGGTCGGCAGCTAGCTGCCAGAAAAGAGCTTTCTACCCGAGTACAGTCTTCTACTGAATTGTATGTCTCGTACATACAAGACGTGCTCGCTCTTTGCCGGAAAGTCGACGAGAAAATGGCCGAGGTTGACAAAGGCGGCCACGTACATAAACGGATCGCGGGCCACGCCTTCAACTTGTTGGTCTACAACAAGGTGTCCACCATCGACGTCATTGTCAAGGACTGCCGCCGCTTTGAGCTCGCCAAAAGCCGTCGCGTCATTCCATGGTACTCCCGGCTCTCTACACGGCTGCGACGTCGTCTTGCGCTCAGCTTACCGCTTCACCACCTTTTAATGAGCACGTCACACGTATTGTTCGCCGCGAACTCGAGGCTACAAATCCTGCGCCATTCCACTCACGCCTGCTTGAACCCACCATTGACCAACCAGCCCCAGCGATCTCCCTCATTCAGGCAGTTGTACGGCAGAATTCGCAAACCTAAATTTTCCTGCTGCCGGCTCCGTCTCCTGGCCTGACGCCCGACCGGTGCCGACTGCTAGGCCTCACGGCGATCTGTATTCCCCTCCCAGATACCGCAACCCTGCAGAGTGGAGAACTCCGGACAACAAGTCCATTTGCTTCCGTTGCCACCACATTGGCCATGTCGTTCGGCACTGCGGCATCTCCTGGACGTCGGCGTATTTGAGCTCATTTCCCCCGTCTCCTCGACCGTATGCCGACTCGCGCCGCTACTCGCATCGCCGTATGCCTCCTACCTCTGACGTATCCGATAATGTCAATCGGCCTGCTCACATGCCGTCACCTCAGCGCCGTCGGTCCCCGTCGCCCCAGCCACGCCGCTATTCGTCGCCGATCAATTATGGACTATCCTGTACGGAAAGCTAGGCCATGCAGCTCTTGGAGGTAGTGCTACATCACGTTCGTCCTGTCCAAATCCTCCATTCATGCTCCTCACCAACACGAACCGAATAGAAGTAGACGTAGATGGTGTTCCGTTGACGGCATTAAATTATACTGGAGCCTAAGTGTCCATACTGAGCGTTAACCTATGTCGTTGCCTCAAAAAAGTTCTTACGCCTGCCATCACTCGAGCCGTACGCGTCGCCAATGGCGCAACTGTTGCCGTTAGGTGTATGTGCACTGCTCGCACAGGAATTGCTGGCCGCCAAGTTCCACTCCTGTTCACCGTGCTGACCAGTTGCCCGCATGACCTAATCGTCGGTCTCGGCATTCTGACGAAGCATTCTGCCCTCATCTACTGTTCCACCGGTACGCTGTGCCTCGAGCTTCCTCTTTTTTCAGACGTTCACCCCGAACAACCGAACACCCTCTGCACTACAGCGTTTGTTCGCGTACCTCCAAAAGACCTAACCTTCGTTGAATAGGCCTCAACGGCAACCGTGCCTGATGGCGACTATGTCATCGCACCTTTTCGTGATGTCCTCTTGGCGCGCGACATCCCTGTGCCACATTCCGTCGTAACCCTTGCCGCTAATCGCATGTGTCTCCCCGTTATCAATTTTGGCTTGACGAAGCAACTGTTACCGGAAGGTATAGCGGTGGCCACGCTCCAGTTAGTGACAGACGACGACGTCACTGCTTATATAGCCGACGCGTCTCCATATCCTCCTGATTACCCGCAGGGTGCTTTGAACCTCGACGGCCCATTTTGTCCCATGGTCGCTACGGACCTCGAACCTGACCAAGCAGCCGCCCTATATCGCGTTTTGTTTTCTTACCGCAACATATTTGACACTGACAATCGACCACTTGGTCACACGTCCCTTGTTAAGCATCGGACAAACACTGGTGATGCAGTGCCCACTCACCGCCGACCATATCGCGTGTCCACGGCAGTGCGGCAAGTCATTCAGCAGGAAGTAAACAAGATGCTCGCCAGAGTTATTGTTGAGCCCTTGCCATTTCGGGCGCCGACAGATTACAGTGCTATGCTATCTCGTCGATGCTTCCCGAGTACAACCCGACCCGGAGAAAGTTCGAGCAGTAAGGGATTTTCCTGTACCTCAGTCTGTCAAAGATGTCCAGAATTTTGCGGGGCTCTGTTCTTATTTCCGACGCTTCGTGAAAGATTTCACAGCAACCGCTCGACCACTCACTGAAGTTCTGGAGAAAGACGTGCCTTTCACTTAGGGTTCCGCTCAGGCTGCCGCATTTTCACGCCTTGTCCGGATTCTCACCAATTCACCGGTCTTGACCCACTTTGACCCGTGCGCACCTACAGAGGTCCGATCAATGCCAGTGGTTATGGAATCGGTGCCGTATTATCGCAACGCCGACACGGACACGACTGCGTTATGCGTTATAGCCTACGCTAGCCGGGGTCTGACAACTGCAGAGCGCAACTATTCGATTTCCGAGCGCGAATGTCTTGCTCTCGTCTGGACTGTTTCAATGTTCTGCCCATACTTATATGGCAAGCCCTTCTCAGTAATGGCAGACCATCGTGCGCTTGGTTGGCTTTCATCGCTCAAGAATCGAACTTACCGGCTCGGTCGTTGTGTGGTGCGACTACAAGAATACCCCTACACAGTGACATACAATTTGGGGACGCCAACACCAGGACGCCGATTGCCTCTCACGCTACCCCGTCGCAAACGTGCCCTCTACGTCTGATATTGACACCGACGCCTGTGTTCTGTTTTTCCACTGCTCCATGTCGCCGACGAGCAGCGCCGTGACCCGTTTTTGCGTATCATCAATGACCGCCTGGTATCGCTACTTGCGGACAGTTCCCTTCGCTTATTCACACATCAAGATGGCGTACTCTACTCCTACAACGTTCACCCCGACGACCCTGCATTACTCCTGGTGAGCCCTAAACACCTTCTCTCGGCTGTTCTCCACGAGCTTCACGACCTCTCCTCTGTCGGTCACCTGGGTGTGTCACATACCTACGTCCGGATCCGCCGACGCTTCTTTCGGTCAGGGCTTGCTCGCTCCGTTCGAAGATACGTAGCTGCGTGTGAGAAATGCCAGAGACGCGAGACACCATTGACGCACCCTGCTGGATACCTTCAACCCCTCGACATTCCGCCGAAACCATTCTTTCTGGTTGGTTTGGGCTTACTTGGCTCTTTTCCTCTTTCTTCTTCTGGGAACAGATGGATCGCTGTGGCCAAGGATTACGACACACGCTATGCCATCACCCGAGCGCTTCCTGCAGGCTGCACCGCAGATGTCGCCGATTTTCTTCTACGCGACGTGATTTTATTACATGGAGCTCCGCGACAACTTCTCACAGAGCGTGGCCGGACATTCCTTTCCAAAGTTATCGCGGATATCCTGCAGTCCTTTGCGGATAGTATGACATCGATAGCTTGTTCCTCGTGGCAAACAAGTGGCTTCATGAAGCGCCTCAATCGCACTCTCACAGACATGCTCGCGAAATGTGTCTTTTCAGACCACAGTGACTGGGACCTCGCAATACCGTTTGTGACATTTGCTTATAATTCCTAACGCCACGACACAGCAGGTTATTCCGAAGTTTTCCTTCTGTTCGGCCGAGAACCAGTACTGCCCTTCGACAAAATCCTCCCTGTTCACACAGCACCGACCAGTGAATATGCAATTGACGCTATCACCCGCAGTGCCCACGCAAGGAGAATTGCCCGTGACTGCCTTCTCAAATATAAAGAGAGTCAAAAGCGTTTGTACGACCGGCGACAGCGAGACGTGCACTTCCCGCTTGGTTCTTTGGTGCTTCTATGGTCTCCGTCGCGTCAGGTTGGCCTATCAGGAAAACTGTTGTCTCATTACACAGGCCCATACCGAGTATTTCATGCAGTGACTTGTGTCACCTACGAGATCGTCCCTCACACCCCATCTCCTTCCCAGAAGAGTGATATCTTGCACGTTACACGAATGAAGCAGTATCGCCCTCCCAGTGATGACATTTAGACGCTCCGGGACGTCGCTTCTGCTGCCGCGGGATTATGCTACACGCGCGTGATATTTGAGTGTTCAAACGAGGCGCGTGGGCGCTATCACTCGAGAAAAGAGGAGGAAGAACGAACTGGGCTCGCGCTGTGAATATAACTGGTCAGGGCTGCAACCGCTGTGATAAATATAACCTGTAAATAGTTGCTCGTCTTACTGACGGGTCATTCGCGTAACAATATCATAGAACCCAATCTCTGTCTCGTTAATCTCCCATCACAAGAATATATCATGCATAATCACTACTTGCGCACCTGTCGCGAGAAAGACTGCTAATAGCATTACCGTCCCCAGTCATCTCCATAGTATGAAAGTGCCGCCAAATTTTCTTGCCCTTACAATCTACGCTATTGCTTCTACATAATATTACCTAAGAAGCTGCATTTCTTGCTAACTTTGCAACAGAATGAAACAAAACCAATGCTTTCACCATGATGAGTATAGCCGTACCAACCAGCCCAAACCTGGCCACATACATAACATAATTTACGCCGCTTGCTCCCTAGAAAGAAAACGAAGGCGGTTGCTAACCATCGCTTTTCTTCATCTTATCCGAGCGTTTCGTCCCACTTATCTGTTTCCTTTCTAATGCGTTTAGTATTAGGAGGATACTCCACATACTTTCCGGCACCTGTCTGTCTGGCTGGGTTTGTTTCCCCGTCAACTTGGGTAACTGTGTTGTTCACGGTTGAATGAGTAGAGCATAGAAGTACCTGGTCCAAAGTGAGCGGTCCGATGCAATTGAGTGAATGCGTATGCAACACTACGCTTGTGCCTCTATCGAGTAAACATCATTGATGGCAATCTGGGTCACTGGGGATGTGCTTCTTTACAGTGACCTGTAGAGAACCGAGGGGGTCGCCACGTAGCGCTCGTCCAAGTGGACCAACTTAGCCCGCTTCTAGAACAGCACCCACCCGAGAGAGCTTGGGGGCTACCCTGCTCGGGTTCTCGACCACAGAGAGCCAAAGAGCTCTCGTGGCTAGGGCCCGGGTCGCCGCGGAAGCCACAGGGACCGCTCCTAGACATTGGGACCTCTACTAGGGACCTCTCCTAGACATTGCTAGGTGTAAGCCCTTAAGACCTTCCCCGACTCTCTCTTGTATATATGGCCGTTAAATGTTTTCCACCACCAGCATGTGCCATGTTTTCGCCTCGAGCACGCGCTTCCCATCTTTATTTTCCTCTTCTTTCGCAGCCGGCATCAAGGCGCCATCTGCGGGCGCCGACCATAACGTCCACGTGTTGTGAGGTCAGTGGGCGCTGCAAACTGCTTGACGCCAACTTCGTTACTTGCTATGTCTCACTGGGTATGTACAGCTCTTAAATAATAACCTTGATGCCAACTTAGGTCACTCGGTAGGTGCCACTGGTTAATCTGAGTAAGTCGAGCTCTTGAATGGAAAAATTCGGTAAAATTTGTCGAGTGCAGGGCAGAACTTAAGATGCGCAGTATATGTTACGCAAATCTCTCTTTCTCTCTCTCTCTCCTTCTATGTATATATATATATATATATAGACGCACGCGACTAGTGGACTTGCCGGCGTCATCGCCAGATAGCTCGCGTGTCCAGCAAGAAATGCTGGAGAGGCAGCCGGCTGCATACTTATCTCGTATATGACAACATTTGTGCAGCAGCAATTACGTTTGTCACTCGAGTTCTTATTAGTACAGTTATTGTTATGGTATTCGCGTTAAAATTATTTGAGAGATGGGTTCCGCCGGACTTCTGTATCTGGGCATAACCTAACCATCAATGGGACTTCACCATCAAAGCCATAACTATCAAAGGGGTCTCGTCGCTGCAGTAACAGTGATGTAGCCCGCCACGTGAACAGCCAATGGCTTTCCTTCGTACCTGGATGCTCGCACCTTGGAACGAGTAAAACGCCCGCTGATGCTACAAACTGGGAATATTTGAGATTGCTTCTGTGAAACTTATTTGACTCCCAGTGGCGGCTTGCCCGGTCCAGTGTACACAGCTCGCTTTCTCAATAGACTCGTGAAGGCACGATGTAGTTTTTTAGCTCAGATATAATGGTGTTTCACAGCAATTTTACATGAACCTCGCTTGGGAAAATTCTTATATTGACGACAAATAGCTAAAAGAACAGAGTTCAGCTTGTATCCCCAGAGAAAGCAATTCGCGGACTGTCTCCCTAGCACATGTAAGCAAACGGGGAACGCTGTACAAGGGCATGTTTTGCAAACATGGACCATCTACGGCCACATGCTGCTTTGTTTCGAGATGACGATTCATTATAGCATCTAGATGGACCACGTCAATAATTTTTTTTTCTTATCGATGAGCCACCTAGATTGCCCTTCATTCACCTAGACATCGCAATGGTCTTGTCCCTATTTTTCTTTAACCAGCCATAAGAATGAGTAACTACGCATTTTGCAAAAAAAAAAAAAGATCAGCACGTTTAAACGTTATAGGCTATATTTATCATTACTGTAAAATAAATAAATACATTAGCAGAGCGCCAGCTATATGCATACTTGATAGTTGCCTTCATACATTTGGGAAATGGCATCTGAGGCACAGATCAAGCAGACCAGTCAAGACGGAATAATTCACTTCGAATCCCCAATTACGGGGACCAAATCTGGGCCGTCCAGAGCGCCCACGATGTGGCGGGCAGGCTCGGCCTGCCCGTCCCAACGTGCGAACCGCCCGCTGCGCGATAATTGCGTATCTGAGGACTCACAGTAAAGCTTTCCCACTATCCGTTCATCCACCCATCTGATTCCATTGTTTTAGCACTATTTTAGAACACTTCTTTCAAAACATTAATCATAGGTATTGCGTCAATTCACCGTTCACGATAAATTAGGATTACATATTTCTAGTTTGGCACACAACATAAATAGACGATGCTCCAGGTAAAAAAAAATAAGAAATAGAATTTGTGAATTTTTTATTCCTATATCAATTGTACGGTTGCTTGAGGTGCATTCACGAAGTCGGGGACACCGTATTCATGATGTACCTTTTTTGGCGTGTGAGTCGCACGCGGGCGGATCGTTAGAGATTCCTGAGACACTTGCGGTGCGCTAAGCCGTAAAAACCACGAAGCTAAGTGGGCGAACGTCAAGGCTACGCCGAACCACCTCGGTGTCAGACCAAAGGCAGTGTCTTGCCAACCGCTACTGGCGTGATAGTGGTGCGCACCAACATTATAAGCACACAAGCATTCCTGTTGAGGTACTGTATGTAAGTTCTGGTTTGTGCAGTGAGCGTCGAGCTTACGCTATCTAATATTTCGCGGGGTGCGAACGCCGACGGTTTGCGGTTGGTCGGGTCTCGTGCACCACCGACGTGCGAAGCGTGCAACGATAATGGCGGAGCTCATCACGCCAGCGTTTTGAAACGCCTCATATCTGTTCCTTGTATAACCGATAGGGGTTACCTTGCGTGCTCTGTCACGCCAACATGTCGCACCTGTGTACAGTTAGAAAAACCGCCGAGGATCCGAGTAGATTCCCGGTCACTATTAAAAAAAAGGAAAACAAAACGAGTCCAGCCACGGCATTATAAACCTCATCAACACAGCGCTATCATCTATAACAGCTAGGTGGCGTTGCCAAAATATGTACTGCCCGCTCCCGTGCCAACCCATTTTTCTATGTATCATCGGCTGGGAATCATCATAATGATAAAAACACACGGATGCGCTTTTTGGCCTATCGGTATTTGTGGGTTTGTGACCCTGTAAGAAAATTATGGTCATTATGAGCACGGGGACATCATCTGAAACGCCCAGCATGGCGTTGGCACGATACGTACCGTCCCGTCCCCCCCCAAAATCCCATAATCCCACCATAATCATCATAATCAGAAGACATGGAGACGCTTCTTTGGAGATTGCCTGCGGCGGCTATGTGTCGTATTGTGCAAACCAGAATTATGAGCACACAGCGATCATTGTAAAGCAGTGGTGGCGTTGAGACATTATGCACTCACCGCTTCTCTACGAACACTCCGTAGTGGGGGCGCGTTATGGTATGGAAATTAGTTTCGCCCGCAACAAACGTCGATCACCTCTAAGAACTCGTTGGCGTTGTTATGATATGCACCCCCACTCTTTAGTGTGAATGTCCCATTGCATGGAATCCATCATCATCCTGTTCACAACGCAGACATGCTTTTTGGCCGATCCCCGGAAGGCCGACATTTTGGGTAAATGACATAGTATGGATATAATAATAATAATAATAATAATAATAATAATAATAATAATAATAATAATAATAATAATAATAATAATAATCAACACGTGCCGACCGTCAGAATGAGCTAGTTCGTGTTGGCATAAAATACGTATACGTGTAATTGTGTTCTAATGAAAAAGTCCTAGGGTTCTTCTGGCAGAACAGTTTATTATTTGAAGGTGCAATTTAACAATGAGCTTATTTTCAATGCTTCCCGCTAGACAATCTCTCATGCATTATTGGAAGTGCTCTTTCGGGCTCCTTTCTATCGTTCTCCTTAAATTCGATGACAGTATCAGGATTTTCTTGATGTGCACAGACACCAAGTGCTCCAGTGAGGATTTTTTCCTCTCGAGTATAATACACATAATCTAGGGGACCATAATTGTGGCCAGCACATGCTCGATTTTATCCCCCAATAATTTAATATAAAACAATTTCCATCGCACAATTCCAGATTTGAAGATCCCTACCAATAAGTATAGATAACCTTTGAGTGAAGTAAATAGTTCGTACCCTAGGGCACAGACTTGACGTCAATCACCAAAGCGCTGAATCCTTTGACCTCACCCGTCATCTGCTAGCTTTCCCAGATGCGCCCACGTTCGTCGACGCCAGAGCTTGGAGAGAAACGCGCACTTACGACTTCTCGACGTGTTTCAGCAAACGCAAATGGAGCTGCTACGAAAGTGCGTCGCCACCAAGGTCTTTAACGTCACACTTTTTGCTCTTACCAATGACGTTTCTTGTGGTGGCTATCGTGAACCGTCCTGAGAGGCAGCCACGTTTCATTTATAGATTCTAAAATTAAAATAAATTTGGAAGATTTTCCTCGTGCAATCGACCCCTGGCAGCCTAGCCCCGGGCACCAACAGCAACAACCGTTGTATAAATAATGTTTGTTCCTATCCTATCCTATCCTGCTTTTTAGCCGTCTTGTGTCAGTCATATTTCGGTAAAGCGTTCGTGGAAAGCACGCAAAGCTTAAGCTGTAGTCAATTCAGCATATAAATTTGGTGTCCACATTCCTTTAAGTTATAATATATATGACCGTTTATAATATGCCACAAAGATGATTCGCTGCAATGTTCAGCCGCTATGTGGACGAAGTCTGTAATGCCGGAAACGGAGGCTTCAGGTTAAACTTCCAGTATATCAGGGAGAATTAGTGGGTACGGAAACGAGCAGTCGGCGTCTTGGTGAAGCCGTCCAGATTTGTGGAACAGCAAAAATGTGTATTTTCGCAAACATAGTTCCCAACTGCCAATGCTATCAGTGGGGTTGTTGAGTGACATACGCCAGCAAAGTACATTGTGGACAGTAATTATTCAGAAGTGCCTGCCAAGCAGGCATGGTCGGAATTTGGGATGGCCCGAACGAGAGCTAAGCACCGGCTTTGTGTGGTGAAAAAAGTTTTTTTCCGATGGTGAAACAGACTGGCTTGTGTACGCACCCACAGGGTGCAGGCCTAGTTGTGCGAGGGCGGCATCTACTCCGTGGCCACTGGCATCGGTACGAACGTGCGTGCTGGCTGACCTGTCGAAATGTGCTAAAACAGGTAGGGTAGTTAGGATAGCAATGAGCGGTGAAATGGCGTCCACTTGTTTAGGACTTCGAGTGACAAAGGCGTGGTCCTTGAGTAGGCCTGTGTGAAGACGGGCTACTTCCGCGAACCACTGAACAAAACGGTCAAAGTAGGAACATTGGCGAAGAAAAGTGCACACATCATCTGCCGTGCGCGGAGTAGAGAGCTGGCTAACCGTGCGGACTTTAGTTGTCTGACTGCACGCCTGCGGCGTCAACAAGGTCGCCGAACTTGTAGATATTACGGTGCTCGAATATACATTTTGTCTAGTTAAGCTGAATGCGATCGCAGGGGAAAACACCCAGCACAGTATATCTATAGACACTAGAGTGCAATTGTTTGCAAAAGTAGTTGAAAATACAATAGCATCGAAGAGAATGCAAAGGTGTTGTGGCCGCGACGGTCAATGCGAAAGTCTTAGAAACTGAATCATACTGTTTATTTGTCAAGCTTGGCCTTAACGGAAAGAAGGAACCGAAAGCTAAAGCAGGGCGTGCTGCTAATTTGGCACGCCAGCAAGCGGAACAGCAGCAGAAACATGACACGCCCGCGCACACCTGCGTAGCTACGTTAGGTGGCTGACGCAAGAATGCGTCTTTGATTGCACAACAATATGCACAACAATATGGACCACTTGAAGGCTGAAAGAAGAGGGTCCGTCATGCAGCCGAAAGCAGCAGGAACGCTCACAGGCCAAAAAGGCATCGATTTAAATTGTAAGAAGCAACAAGGAGTGACGAAGGCGGTCATCTCTATGTCTTGGCCGTCCACAGCGATTTGCCAGAAACCTGAACGCAGTGCAATGGAAGAGGAGTGTCTGCACCATATTTTGCTGAATGGCGAAGACGCTTCTTTTCCGTGCGATGCTTTTTTCAGACCTAGGTGTCCTCTACACTGAGTGCACGCTTTCGGGCCATTTTGATGACGCGTGTTTACGTGTTTCTTCTGCATGCGGGGCCAGCAGCTGCTATGATGCCAGCCAAGCGCTCGCTTCAGGCAGTGGACAATCGTAACGTTTATACAAGCCCACCCCAGCATGCGACCACCAATGCGCAGCGTCTGCATTTCTGTCCCATTGTAAAGCAAGCACAGCATGTCCCGTACGCGCTAACTGCGCCTCCCGGCCCGCGGCTGTGCCGGACGGGATGCGCGTAGGCGAGACAATGCGGTGGTGTTGCCAGAAACCCAGCGGCCCGCGCGGGCAGTTCCACAGAAGCCGCGCCTGGAAAGTTGGAAAGGGAGGCAAAAAAAGCTTCACTTATAAACATTTGTGGCTTACCGGAATAATTGATATGAAACAGGCAAGGTGACTGTTACCGTCCCGCTTCAAAAGGAATGCCAATAAACCATCATCATTATTATCGTTAACAACATCAAAATACCGTGTCACGGGTAAGGGATCTGACATGTGCGCCACGTAGACTGCATACCTGTGTTTACGCTCCGGTACATGTTATGGCGCCTCCTCGGAAGGCACGAACGGCTGCTGAGGAAACGAATCGTAGAACGACGCGCGTGGCTTACACCAGGCCCGATCGGTCTCAACAGACCGCTGTGCAGCCGTAGCTCGCCATAGCTCCCCGCTGACTCCAGGCAACAGTTAGAACGTTCTCGAAAAAACGAAGCGAAAACCCTGCAGTGCGTGGAGGCAAAATGATCATCCTTTGTAGTCGCTACTCCCACTTACTATGTGACAGCGCTGCTTGTGCTGCTTGTACTTCTTTTACTCGCCCATAGCGTCTTGTGAGCCTTAAAATCATCTGCTATTTAAAGGGGCTCAGGTAGCTGTTCCACGATTAGCTCTATATCTTTTACAGTGAACTGTGTGTATGGTGGGACGTACTACATAGATTAAATGGTGACAGTTCTCTGGGATAAAATGGTGACAGCGGTGGCTTTTAAAACCTATTAATGCTCACTTCTCTGGCTGTGATGCTGCTCTGAACTACAATGGCAACACCACCCGAGAGCCGGTTACCGTGGCCAGGTTCTCGATGTTTATTTGAGTGGCCTTCCAAAAGTTTTGTGTTTTTTAGTCCTATAATGGTTTCCTGCAGGTACAAAGCCACAGAGAAGGTAGTTCAAATCTCGTTATGTCTCCTATGTTGCGTGTCAGAGCTCAGCAGTTCACGTACATACTTTACCCTGTGATATCGATATGTTGTGGAAAACCTTCTACCTAGGCGACACGTTCATTATCTCAAAGACGACGAATATTGTGTCTTTCAGGTATCCTTCGTGATGGCGGAAAATGGTCTTCGATCCCCATTTCCTCCTCTGCGGGAGGGTACCACTGGATCTCTGGACACTGCTCAATGAAGCAGGCTCGCCCACGCCTTCAGTATGCAATTGACTGGCTTCCATACATTCAGAACCACCAGGGTGTTGTTTATAGTGGATGTTATTCTAGGCAGCTGGCTTCTTAACCGAAGGCTCGGTCCTCGGCACCATCACTGAAGCCTGCTCTGCGTTTGTATCGCACTGGCTGCTACCAGCGCTGGTCGAGTCTTACGGGCATTTTTGGGAAGAGGTACTGTGTGCCTCTCCAGTGCGGTTCTTTCAATGGCGGACTGCGGCTACGAGGTCCTCTATCTTCGACAAGTCAGGTATAAATACCGATGGGTTTGACCCACTGATCAGATTTTCGACAATTGCCGACCCTGCTAGCAGGTCGTGGATGTGAACCTGTTTGCCCACTGACAGCATTGACGGAAATACAGCAGAGTGCGGGCGTTGGCCTGTTGGTGAGGCATGATATGAAGAGTTAACGCAAGGAACACAGGAGACGAAGAGGGTGATAACACAAAGTGGTACTGATAACTGATGATATAGTTTAAGGAACACCGACCTTACATAGATCATGCACACGTGCGCACTCGATAAAGAAATGAAAAAAAAAAGCAATAAAAACACACAGTGAACTTCAACAAGGGTGCAATACACATGCTCAGTAAAACGCTGAAGAGTACTCAAGCACCGCACACGGGTGTATCACGTGAAAAGAAACAAAACTTTTTTTCCAGATGCAGCAACTGATGGCGAGCTAATGCAATCACCATCCTTAAAGCATCGCATGTCCAATGACTCTACAATCTCTATTTCCAGCCGACCATTTTTCTGGCTATAATATCAGTCTTCGATAACAATGGAGAGCAGCTCAAGCAACTATGGCAATGAATAGCGAAGTTTGATCCTCCAGCTTCCCCCAGGGAACGCTCATACGCACGCAAGCGAATGTTAACACACCTACAGGTCATCAATCTCCACCCTTTACCTTCGTGCCCCTGCCATCCGACTACTGCGACCGACTCGAGATCCAACGACTCAACCGCAGGATTTATCATCCCCTTCACAGAGAGCTCTGCACTGAAGAGGCAGTAGCTGTCAGACTTATTCGGACTAACACATTTCCAAACCTACACAGGTACAGTAAAATGTTCCCACATAAATATCGCGGCATCTGCCCCTTGTGCGGCGACACACGCCCTACACTCTTTCACACCTCGTGGGGGTGCGGGGGCAAACATCAACACTTAAAGTCGCTAACACGTCATTTGAGTGGTGGGAGATACAACTGACCGGCGATACCCTGGCGGGACAAGAAGCTCTCGTCCAGCAAGTACGTCGAGCAGCCATGGCCAGTGGAGTCCTGGAATGAGGACACCACCCACTCGACCTCAAGAGCAACGACCTCGATGGTCCAAATAAATGTGTTCTCTCTCCCTCTTAAGTGGAATCTTATAAATGAGACGTGTCGTGCAAGGCATTGTTTCGGTGTAATGGTACACAACCAAAATGGGTGATCGGCTAGGAACCGACCTGTGCCCCTAAATAAATAAGAGTAAACAAAGAAATGTTGATCTATATATAAGATTTGTCGCGTTGCATAGCATGGTTGAGTGAGATCACATGAGCGAGCCAATTTCCTTTAGGTTAAAGACGGAGGATCGAAATGCTTAAATATATATCACTTCATTAAACGCTTCAAAGAAACCTCGCGTAACATAGATTCCAAAATATGTGTTGGATCTGCATATTCCTTTCTTTCTTTGTTGCATCCTTCAGCAGTTCAAGCAACGCACACTCACATCCAACTGCCAATACACTTTCGAAGAATGTTTACCATACTCAAGCAGGTTCATGCGTTTAATCTTAAAAGAAATTTGTTCGCCTACCATGCGCCACATGTGCCTCTGATCGGGTGCTGATCTTTCACGACTTAGTTCATACGATGTTCCTCATTCCTAGTGCAGAACAGCAGGGCAGAGCAAGCTGCAGCTGACGCTGAGATATCGTGCTTTCTGCAAAATTTTTTTTTCTTTCTTCCTCCCGAAGACGTCATTGCTTTCCACAGAATTATCACACATAAATGTATGAAAGTTGAAAGGCTGGTCATATGCACTGTACGTGTACAGTTTTTGTACTGACGTACAAGATTCATCACTGTCTTTAGCTGCGCTGCTAACCAGTTCTAGAGCATGTATAAAAGCTTCAGCAGAACCAACTCGGGACACCGCTTCGCACCCTCAGTAGAGGAGTTCCTGCAGAAAACGTGAGTAAGAGGTTCTTTTGAGAGCGTCATATTTTAATAGCGTGATTGGATCTTTCGCTGCATTCTCATTTTATTACTGTGTCGCGACCTCTTCTGAGGCGGAGCAAGTAACGTTGCTCGCACAAAATACTGCTGTATTCGACAATGAGAGTAAACGGCTGAAACATTACTACCCGCTATAAACTATGCGGGGGGGGGGGGGGGCGGGAGATGCTCGGAGAGGTGGTTGTTCTCTCGTTTGAAGGGCCATGGTTTTTTTGCTGGGTCCATGATAGCCCTCACAATGCAAAAGCTGCAGTGAACACCGTGTCTAAAAGCTGTTTCATAAATGACCCTTTCAAACTGGGAAGAACTGCCCACACGAAGGACTGATACAATACCACTAAACGAACTTGGCCACTCTAGCTGCAATCGTCACTGTGCACTGGCCGATCAACCTCGTCCCTCGTGGAGCACTAACCTCACGCGCACTTGCTTGGCGCGAAGGAAGTCTCACAGCTGATTGTTCCTTGTGTCGAATTGTAACACGTTTGTAAGGCTTGCTCAGATATGTAACCTACACCTAGATGACAAAGCATTTATCTGAATTAAAGGCTAACAAACAGACTTCAGAGTGCTAAAATCGATCACTACGTATCTCATTACACGCATATCAAGTCTGGAGTCTCACAAGGATCAGTTCTGCGATCGCCATTATATTTCATCGACATAAACGATATATCGACTAACATGCAGTCTTCCATACGTCTTCCGGCACTTCCATAAACTTCCGGCATTTATTTCGCTAAATGAACATTAATTAGATTGTGCTTCTAACATATGGCATCCACATAAAGCTTACCTTACTGACATGCGTGAATCAATTCAAAGTAAAGCCGCTAAATTCTTCTCGTCCTCATATTCTCGTTATCACAGTGTTTCATCCATAAAAAAGAAACCTTGGCATTTTACCTCTCGCAATACGCAGAAAATATTCACGATTATCCTTTTTTCACAGCGTTTATTACCGTGATCGCGCCTATTCGATCAATTTCTTTCATACAGTAGCCCACATCTCCACCCGTTCTCACCACGAATTCGATGTGTACCACTCTTCGTGCGGACAAAAAATATTTACACTCACCTTTAGCCTTATCAATAAATGAATGAAACGCCATTCCGCAGTTCATTGTCGACATTATGGAATTATCTTCTTTACAATCGGCTTTGCTCAACCCCCTGCCATACTAGCCGATATTTTCTAAGCTACTATGTTATTCAGCTTGAGCGCGCTGCTATCTTTGATCACTGTCATGTATTTGTTGTCTTATTCTAAATAGTGTTGTAGTTCGATCTTGCGTTATTGCATTATATAATCATTACGTTATGCTACTACTAGATGCACTGTATCTTCTTAATGCTGAAAACACTTCTATTCTTTATATTGTGTTTTGATCTTCATTCTTATAACCCCTCTTTGAGATTTCTTGTTCTAATCCCCCCTATGTAATACCGATTCTGGGACTTTAGGGTAAACAAACCAAATGAATGAAATGAAATGTTGAAAGCACCATATGACCACTTTGCCGCCGCTATCAATGCAGGTACTTCAAGCGGCGGCTGCTGCTTGTTCGCCTTTGAGATCAAATGCGGATGGCCCCTCGGCGATCCCGACGCATTCAAAAACGCGTTTACAAGGTGCACGAGGTAGATCTCGAGAACGCCGCTTTGCTTGCATTGCCTAAGTACTCTACGCAATGAAAGACAGGAAATCTTGCGCGAAACTGTCGCCTACGGTACCGAATTTCAAAGTTTGTGACATTCTTTGGGAACAGAAGCTCCTCAGCACAAAATGCCGGTTGGCGATATTTTTTAATCTTTGCTGCCGTGCGGTGGATTCAATACATACTATTCAGAGAACTAGGTATCTATATTTTATTTAGAGAAACATACGCATTCTCTCCCACTTTCATGAATCCGTTACCGACACAGCTCCATGTCCCAGAAGCGTTAACTTGAGAACGCCTGCCAAATATAAAAGAAAACCAACTGGTCTCGAGGAACTTTTTGCCAAAAATTCCTTTTTTCTTTGCTTAGAGTTATGGTGCCTCTTGTATGGTTCGCTTTTAGCATACTGGAAGCCAAGACATAACGCGGATAGTCTGATCACTATAGTGATATCTGTCCATCTGTATTCTCATAACACATAGAAGGAAAAGGGGAATTGAAAAATGCACATAGGCAGGATATTCTATAACAAGGGTTAGCGCTTTCTATTTTCATTTTGAATGAATCTGGAGTACTTTATTTGATTTATCTTTCTATGAAAACGACCGTATGAATCTGTGAATACACTTTAGTACATAAATTTTAAATTACCTTTCTTTTTTGATAAATGTGTAGTTGATTGTACGGTTTTGGTCCTCGGTGAGTATCTGATTTACAAATTCTCGCTCTGGAACACCACTCTTCCCTACCTTAAGCTGCACAATAAAACTTTTGAGAAGCGGTCAGAAGAAAGTTCACAACGCCAAGCGGCGCTGTAGCTAGTCAGACATTGAGAAATCTATTTCATTTTCAAGTGCGAATAGCAGGAGACGGAAATTGTAGAGTAATATGGGCTCAGAGCTTCCCAAATACGTAAAAAAAAAATCAACAGAAACCACCTCAGGATAACCATCGATATAAATGCGATTAGTATTAATGTAATGTAGCGACACAACATATTCCAACCACCCGAAGGCGCCATGTATGCAGCAGTTACTGCGACCGAGCTTCTTTCTCTCGATCTTCCTCTTGGACACGCTGCACCATCGAGCGGTGCCGCTGGAAAGGCTGCACATGGAGCGTGTTTGAATATATAAAACGACAACGTTGTCTGTATCTATATTACCTCGGTTTGATTTGGCATTGCACAACAGAAACTTAATCATTTGTCACTGACGAGCAGCCCATACAAGGGGAGCACACGCAATGAGTCACTGACCGAGGTTGGCGCCAACGAGGATAAATGAAGAGGGGGACATAGACAGTGCCGCATACCCAGTGACCCAAGTTACTTCGACGGTTGGTTTTAGACCCCCTACCCTCAACCTTCAAGCCGGATGCTCAAGTTTAAACCATGAACTAGCCAGAGACTCAAGCTGGCGTGAAAAACGTTCGATAGAAGCAGGTAGACATGCCGGAAAAGGTTGATGTTCACAAACAGTGCTGACCGCGTCAAAAGGTGGACACGACCTCGCGGAACCGTAAGGAAACTTTCTACGCTGTCACGCCTTGACGAAAGGCCACTTTTACAACAGACAGTCTTGGAATGCCGACATGAACTGTCGTCGCATCGCAAGTCTGTGAAGGCTTTAGTAAAACTCTTGCTTGGGCTAGTTGGTTCATGCTTGAAGTAGGTAAAGGCAAGGCGCAGAAGACCAGGACTTAGGAAGAAGAACACAAACGACAAGAAACCGTCCTGTCGTTTGTGTTCTTCTTCCTAAGTCCTGGTCTTCTGCGCCTTGCCTTTACCTACTTCTGTGAAGGCTTTGTTGACCATTTTACGAGGCAGTCGCCTATTAGAAAGACTAGAATGATCCCATGCTGTGCCTTTTTTTACACCATTTTGTCCCCCCTATTCTTTCCATCTTTAACTTCTCTTTCGCTTCCATTAGTGCAGGGTAGCAAACCGGACGCTTTAACTCTGGTGAACCTCCCTGCCTCTCTCGTATGCATCTCTCTCTCTCTCTTTTTCTCTGCCTCTCTCCCATTTGAATCAATGCTGTGCGCTAACTCTAATTCATGCCAAGTACCCCTGTGCTCTACGTATCTTCCTTTCTCATTTTATCATTTTCGCCGAAGCGATTGCCTTAAGGCATTGTAGGAAAAAAAAGGGGATACTTGTTAGGCGGCAAATGATCTTGATTTGCTCCATGTGCCTTGCATTGAATCGCATGTGGGCTTGCACTTCAAGTCTGTCGCACGCTTACCTCTGTGATAAAATTGTTTTCAGGGTCCGTTTCTCATCGAATTTAATTTCCGAAACACAAATTCAGCTGAGACTTCTGTTTTTTGAGGTTTTGCGAAGAACGCCGGAATAATCCATCAAAGAAAACGAACTCAGCGGTCCTTGTGCTGTTCGCGAATATAGAACACTGGTTTCGAAAATAGATTTGAGAGCAGTTGTGTGCTCCATAATATAAATGTGAGTTTAATGAATGTAATTGATCATTTACTCTTTACCAGCACTCAAGTACCAGAGTACCATGAAGCTTCGTGTAACTGGGTTGATGTTCGCAACATGCATTGCAACTGCCGCAAATCTTGCCGCAGGCCTAATAGATCCCCCATTTGGAACAGATAATCAATGCCCTATAAGGTACCCCAGCGGTAAGTATGCATGCAATTGCGCACCCATGCTATCGATTGATTTTATTCATCTTCAAGTATACGTGAAAAAGAATTTTAGCCACAATGTTATTTATTTGGCCGCTCACATATAGGCATATTTAGGCATGTTCAATCAATTACCATTACAGGCCCAAACGCCATTCATGCTAACTTGAAATTATCACCTGTCACACGTTCGTAACGCCAGCTATTGAACTTCTGTACGCCGGAAGTACTGCCAGGCTGTATTCGAAATATTGAGGCAGAAAGACAAGTCATAAGAAGGAAAAACAATGGAACAAACTGTTCTGTCAAGCGAGCACAGAAAGAAAAGCAACAATTTAGAGATAACAACAGCGTGTTGACTGTCGGATATTGTCAAATTCAGTAGGGTTACTGCAGTTCCGATACTATCTTCACATACGTCATTGTAATAAGTTAGAGAAGAGCCGGTTGTCTCAGCGACAGTGAGATAATTGAACACATTGATCGCGGCGACGGAAGATAAACTGGTGCGCTGACGTTTACATACCAACAGGACATTTGACCCCCTAACCAATGCGCAGGAGACGCGAATCGCGTACCATTCCGCAATGCACACTTCCAACGCTCGTCTCCTCTCATCGTTGTGTCTTTGTAACAAGGTACCTGCTCCTTCGCGCGAAATGTGACGGCTATGAGTGAGCCACAAATTACAATATCTGTGTGCTGTGGTGGTTATGTTGATGGTTCTAAATCAGGGAGCCCCTGATATTGAACGGAGCCTAGCTTTCCTGTGTACAAGCATCAGGTGCGCTAGGAATCGGATTTAACAGCTTTCAGTGCTCATGGAATTGGCTAATACGTTGGTGTTTACGCCACTTGATGGCACTTGTAAACTACAATCATAGAGCAGTCTGTGTATATTGGAGTGGTCTTAGAGAATATTTTCAACGATGAAGGGAAGGCGGCAATGTTTTTGAACATATATTTAAAACAACCTTTTAGTTGATTTTTCAACTAGTAAAGTGAGATGAATACGGAACATTTCTTTCGTTGACGGATGAAAAAACGCGATGTTCAATGCTGATGCAGCTGTTGGCTACTGAAAAGATCTAATTCCAAACAGTAAATAAGCGATGCATGTTGTAATGCTGCTGATTTTTATTGAAATGAACTAAAAAGATTGAGATGTAGTCACGCTATAATAGTGATAGCTACTGTCTTTTACATAACACAAAAAAATTTAAAGATAATGTGAGATAAGACAAAACAATGTCAAAAGTTAAAAAAATTAAGAATCAAGGGAGAGAGAGAGAGAGAGAGAGAGAGAGAGAGAGAGAGAAATATATTTACAGAAAAGCTCAGAGGTAGGCCTGAGCTATAACTTGCTCGGGCCTGGTACTCTACACTGAGGAAAAGGGACGGGGAGGGAAAGGGCTGACTAATGATGATGATGGTATAAAGAAGAGATGCGTGTATACAGATTCACAGAGTTGTAGCATCTCTAAAGCCGTGCGTCAAGCCCAGTGGCTTGGAGAAAAGCTATAGTGGCACTTGTTATCAGGGCTGCGCTGTTTGCAATAGGCCAAGGACCTAAAAAAATGCGTCCGATAGCGGCCTCTTACGGATTGTTGCCAGTTGCTGTCGTTCTTGCGCATACGCGGGACACACGCAAAATGTATGATAATGTGTTTCTGGTACGTCACAGTATTCACAGTTTGGGCTAGTGTCACTTCCACCTATCATATGTCTATAACAGTTGGTGAATGCGACACCAAGGCGAATCCGGTGCACCATGCTCGTTTGGCTACTTTTCAGCTTGTGAGGCATACTGAATTTCATTTTTTGGTCCCATTTGTGCACTGGTTGGTGTTGTTGAGCAGGTTGGGTCCAGTGTTGCAACGTACGGTTGCGTATTACGCGACGAAGTACGGCGTTTGTGTTTGCTCGTGAGAACGGAATGCGTATTTTAGAACCATTATCTAAAGCAGTTCTGGCTTCAGCGTCTGTCTGTTCGTTTTCTATCACGCCACAAAGTGAAGGTATTCACTGAAAGCTGACATTGTGGCCATTTCTAGTTGCGTGGTCGAGATGCTGTGTAATTTCTATAGCCATGGAATAATATGGGCCCCGTCTGAGGACACAGTCAATCGTTTGAAGAGCTGGCTTGCAATCGCAGAATATCTTTCATGCGTGAGGAGGCTCCTCGGAGAGAAATCGAAGTGCCTCCCGGATAGCAACGAGTTCTGTGGCAGTAGTTGTCGATCCATGGTCCAGTTTAAATTGCCGAGCGATGATCATATGTGAAATGACGAAGGCTGCAGTGGAGGCATATGGTGTGACAGAGCCATCGGTATACACGTGTACAGTATCTCCGTAGTCTGCAGAAATGTGCAACAGGGTAAGTTGCTTGAGGCCAATAGATATAACGCATGACTTTTTAGTAATTCCAGGGATCTGCAATGTAACGAAAGGTTTAGGCAGAACCGACGAGGGTATTCTCGGAATACAGTCGGGAGAAAATCTTGACGGTAGAATCCTCTGATGACGCGATATAGTCCTTGAAAAGCTGGAACCTGGGTGGGTAGCAGGGAGCGACGACAGAGGATGGTGCCTGTGTCGGGTCAACACGCGAAGATACAGTCAAAGAGGCTCTAAGAGCAAATATATTGCAATAGGACAAGCACCAGCTTCCGCTATTGTTCCATTGGTTGACGTGCATCGTGGTAGACCCAAACATGTGCGCAATGCTTGAGCTTGAATGCTCTCCAGCGCGCGCACACAGGTAAGGCCTATGCTTGCAAACGCCGGCATTCTGTACCTTATATACACTACGAATGGTGCTTCGTACAATTGGAGTAATGACGACTCCGAGGGGCCCCATCTTGTTCCTTCAACGACGCGAAGGGCGTGAACAAAACTTTTCAAATTTGACTTTAGTGCGGCGACGTGGCTTGACAAAGAATAATCACCTGTCTATGACTAAGCCTAGGAATCTGCGGTGTGTAACCATAGATATCGCTACTCCGTTAGCGATTATCGGATATCGGATTACGCAATCACAGAACAATTTCCTGCTGAGAGCTGGAGGCCTTGACGCCGCAGATACTTGGCTGAGATTGTCACTGCACTTTGAAGCCTAGCACGCATTTGGGGACTGGTGGCTCCAGATGCCCATATGCGTATGTCGTCCGCATACGTACTAATGTTCACCGTGCTAGGAAGTTCAGATGCAAGGCGAATCATTGCAACATTGAAAGGAGTTGGACTGAGAACTCCCCCTTGTGGAACACCTCGGTGGATATGGTACTCTCCGGTGCCGCCATAACTTGTCGACCATGCAGCCACTGAGGTAGCTAAAAATCCATGCATATAGCCAGCCACCTACATCTAAATCTTCCATTGCATCAAGGATTGCATAGTGGAGTACACTGTCGTATGCACCCTTAATGCCCAGAAAAACAGCTCCAACTAATACCCCTGTCACACGAGCACTTTAAAGGCATTTGAAGAAAAAGACATCTCACACAAAGGAGTTGCATCCGCAGACACACGCCAAAGTTTAATCTCTTTTTCAGAAGCGGTCTTTTCCGAAACCGGAGATCACCGATCTCTTTTACGGCTGGAAAGGCGTAGCCTCCAACGCAGTGGGCACCAGTAATTATCATGCAATAAAGAAACGAAGCAAAAGTGCATTTTTATTTCAAGTGTACACATCACAAAAAAGGGTTTTGTCTTTCGTTGAACCTTAAGTAGGCGCAGTTTTGCACTTTTTGCACGGCACTCTCGTAAGCAGTTCGAAAATATCACGTGACGCTAACAGACGATGCAAATTCGCGCCATTTTCTGCGACCATGGCTACGGCGAGCGGTACCGACGAACAGCCTCCGGCACGCCAAAGAAAACCGCGGGTACAGTGGTCGGAGAGAGACACCTGGGCGTTAATCAAGTTATGGGAAGACAACCTGCCCTCGCTGCGTGCGCAGAAGCACAACGGAGGCGTTTACGATGGCATTGCACAAGCATTGACGAGCATGGGTGTACCTCGCACAAAGGCGCAAGTGCACAGCAAGATAGAGAACCTGGGACAGACCTACAGGTAAGACAAAGCACAGCAGTAAGCTGTGAGCGCTAAATTTACCTTGAAGCGGCTTCAGGCTGTGGTCGCAAGCTGCAAGCTCTCGTTTGTGGTGTCGCGACCTCAGCATCGAACGTTGTTTCCGTAGTAGGCAGCGACGGAACCCTAATCTAGCGGACGGAGCCGTAGTAACGAAGGTTTTAAGGCAGAGACCCTTCATTTCAGCTAGCGTCGAATTTTGCAGGGCTGAACTGCGCCCTGCACACACGAAAGTCGACGACGCGCTAAAGGCTGTTTCTGCAATTCCTTTACAGTGCGAGTCGGTCTGAGTAAACGCAAATTCGCCTTCACATGCGGCGAAGAATGACAACCCGCGCAGGTCGTCAATAGCATGATTTCGTTCGTCACAAGATAACGGGAACCTTAACTTATGGACAGGCGCATTTCACATTATATTGTACGCCTTCTCACGGCAACATATAATACGAAGCAGGAAGTCGTCTGCATGTTTTCATTTCTGCAGATGTGACTACGGTTTGCATTTTTCTCGGACCATGCGCAAGCGTTGTTCTCAGACAAGAAAACATGAGAAACTTTAAATTTTTTCGAGTAAAAAGGGTTACCTTCGCTTCTCAGGCTTTCTGTACCATCAAGTCGCGTTTGTATCTATCGGCAAACGTTTTGCTCTGTGTATATCTTTACATTTTGAGTATATAAAATTTTAGTTCTTTCGTTTTCTTATCCAGGAGCTGCCTGAAACACATGACAACAGGGTCATCACCGCCGAGCTGGCCATTCTTCTCCGAAGTCCATAGGTTTCTAGGATCCCTGCCTGTTCACGATACATCTTTAATGGAAGAGGCTGGGTGCAGCGAGAGCACAACAAGCAGCACTGCCTCCGTCGAAGAAGTAAGAAATGCATAGTGGAGACTATATATGCTTTATTACAGTCAACTAAATTTCAAGACATAATGTAGCATCAGCTGTGCTGCCAAGCCCATAATCTGCACAACCCTGCAGTGTAGCGGACTGCTCTTGTTAATACTGTGGTTCATTTCTGCTTGTGCTCACGCGCTGTTCATTTTGCAAGCTTGGCAGTGCGCTGTTTGGAGAATAAAAAAAATGCAGACTCTAAAATAAAAAAACGTGAATACATACACGCAAGGAGAGGCAGCTCTCTTGCAAGTAAAAACCCTGAACTAATTGTTTACCGCTTCACACATCAACTAATGTGGTCAATGTATTTCGGATCCCTTCTTCAAACGCAGCTGATCTTCGACATGCTTGATTCCGGCTCTGCTTCTTGTGAAGACGTCGCCGAAGATTGTTCACCTTCCGAGTCGCCAGTACAACAGGTTGAATCCAGGAACCTCGCAAGTGGCAGTTCCGAATGTGCCCGCAGGAAGAGAAGGCAACCGGCTGGCGACTTTCAAGAAAGGATGCTTGAGGAGCAGCGACGGCAGAGAGAGCAGTTTGCTGATGCGCACAAAATGGAAATGGATCTCCGTAAAGAGGGGCTCAAGTTGCAAGAGAAACTTGTAGATGCAATGTTGAAGTTTTTTAGTAAAAACTGACATGGTGTTCCACAATTGTTGCTGATTCTTGGGACTCTTGCGTTCAGTTCCTTCGCTTGTAATATTCCACAAGTGCTGTCCTGATGGCGGATGCATTTCCAATTTCAGCTTCTGTTCTGCGTGATGGCTGTGGAAATGTAGCATTGGACTGCTGCACCTCACTTAACCACTGTGGGTGGACACTGTCGTTGAAGTGCTCGCAAATGTTATTGAGCACGCAGCATGCTCGTATAGCCAAACGGGCATTGCCAACAGAACACTCCATTCTTTTCGCAATGAAACGGAACCGGGCCTTTAGCCTTCCGAATGCGTTTTCAACTATCCTCCTTGCTCCAGATAAATGACAGTTGAAATTCCTTTCAGCTTCACTGATGACAGTTCGGTGTCCAAATGGCTTCATGAGGTTTGGGGTTAGTGGAAATGCTTGATCGCATAATATTATCGGTGGGACTGCTGTGGTACCCACTGCGGCAACAGGTGCTTTGAAAAGGGGACTGTTGACAATCTTCGACAGCCGTGAAACACCAAACACATGTGCGTCGTGGCAGCGTCCTGGGGCACCGACATTGCAGTATCTGAATCGATACTTGTGGTCGACCAATGCTAGTAGGATAATACTGTGCCTGCAAGAAAAAACAAAGTGCAAAGTGAATAAAGGTTAGTGCAGCATGGCACTGCTGAGTTCACTGCCTTTAGTTACTGTGATGCGATTTTACAGTTTGCTTTTATTAATAGCTGTGAGTGCAGCTCGGATTACATTATTTCACATAATGCCACAACCGGTCGCTGTTAGCGTACTCTACATCGTATAGGAGTTGCAGTCCTGCGGAGAACTCTTTTCGTCGTCGCATTAAAATTGTCGCTGCTAAACACTGCAAGACTGCGAACCAAATTACGCGTTTTCTTAAGAGCTGCTGGTAAAATTGAATAACATTTTACTTAGCAATAAAATATGGGTCAGTCAGTTACTTTTTTTTACTACTATAAAAATGGGCCCAAACAGAACACTTACATGAAATAAGTTAAATCGTGGCCACTTACCAACCCTTGTAGTTGTAGTAGTCGGTGGCGTACTTCTTTGGAGGCGAAATAGGGAAATGGCAGCCATCAAGGGCACCGACAGCTTGAGGGAAATCGCACACGGCTTCGAACTCTTGGATGTGCCTAGGCATTTCCTCTTCAGTAATCATTCTGATCCAGTCACTTTCGAGCACAGAGACAACAGCTGCGCAAAACTCTCTGTAAATGACGTTGACGGATGAGCGCCCAACGCCGAAGAGGTTTGCCACAGTTCTATCTTCGGCAGAAGAGCACAATTTGTAGAGGCCAATGGCGACACGCTTTTCCGCAGTGATCGGGTCACGCATGTTGGTAACTTGTTTTTCGAGCACATGGCGCAGACTTTCCACGAGAAACCGGAACGTTGAGGGGTTCACTCGAAACGACTGCTTGAAGTTGTGGCCACCGAGGTGAGGCACAGTCTCCTCGAACCACTTTTCGTGGCGGATGAAAGCCCACGTCGATCGGTTGCAGACTCTCGTGGGAAGCGCCAAGGCATAAAATGTACACCCGTTGAGTAGCAACTGCCGCTTAATACGGTCTTTGACTGCCTTTGCGGCGTCTGCTTCGCTCTCTGCAGCAAGAATCCTTGCCAAAATGCATGCTATTTCGACTTTTTCCTTCGTGTCCGTGCAGTCCCCCATATTCTCGACCTCCATGTTGACTCCGATGTAAACAGTGGCCCAAGGTTGCTAGACGAACATGTAAAATTTGCTACTTCTGCGAAGACTCTTGAAGCTACCTTATTAAATCTTCTTTAATTTAACCTTTTCGAATAAACTGTATCTAAATTCACTAAAACAAGCATATTATAGTACGTTTCTAATTTCTATATTGAAATACGTTGGTTTATTCTAACTGGTTTTGTTTCAGAATCTAGCGCCATGCTTTCCATAGCGTGTTCGGAAGGAAACGATAAAAGGAGATCGCCCGCGCCGTGTGTCTGCAGCGCAACTCCTTTTAATTAGAGGTCTTTCAACTCGGTAAAGGACCGCTTAGGTAAAAGAGTTTTTGCGTGCTTGTGTGACAGAGGTATAAGTGACGGCGACTTCTTTTCGGTTCAAAAGTGGAGACCAAGATACAATATACACGATACACAACAACATACAAGGCAAGGTGAAATTGGACCACCTTGAACCGAGTCACCATATCTACGGGTATCATTACCTTTGTATATTCATGTCTTCATTACTCATTAAACCATCTTATAAACACAGAGAGTGAGCTTTTTATGCAACACCTGTTCTTTCTTATGTTTTTCTGGTGGAGAGAAGAAACGCGCCGCTGCTTACCCAGTCGTGCCTTGGATTCTTTTATGGTTACACGGGAAAAACTTCACAAGTGATTTCGCATTCGGTGATGCTACGTCTACTGACACGCGTTAAAGGACACATAAAGTGTGGCTATAATAGGTCTAAAATATTTTGCGCCTTATGGCAGAAGGGGCAGACACGTACATATTTTTCAACTTTTATTTCTTTTACGAAAACCGGATTACGTATTTGCTCATGAAAATTCTATTGTGATGCTTTATAACCAGTCTGCGCAATGTCGTTATCCTTGTTTATATCCTTTCCTTCATTGTCTCTCTACCGTGGTACACAGTATCATGCAAAAGAAGCTGTAACTTAAGCCAACGTCTCTTTCGACAAATACCTTTTCTTTCGCCGTCTTCGCATGTTGACAATAACGAAACCATTGGTGCATGAATTTGTCATCCAGCAGAAGCACAGGATGACGATCGCTACTGTCTAGTAACATTAACTTAGATAAATGCAACTAACACATTTTTTCTAATATGCGCTAAAGATCTGGGCAAGCTGTCTTCCCCAGAGCCTTCTTGTCAACATTCCTGGTACTTTATCGTAGAAGGAACCGAAATAAATTTTTTACATATACATGAACAGTTTTCTTCTGAAGGCAATGGTGTTATTCACTATAGCGTAACCATAGATGATTACCCCGTTGCTCTATGATAATATCTGCATAAGGTTTCTTTTGAAATATTCAAATAGAACGCTCATTTTCTATTTCTTTTTAGGAGTAGGAAATTGCACTGTTTTCGGATTTCCAATTCCGGCGGGTGGAAGCAAGGCCCTCCGACATCCTTGTGT